>NW_011494870.1:4317433-4334489 GCF_000754665.1 Bison bison bison
TTCAGTCAACATTAGCAATCTCAGACACACAATGATAGTTTGGTAAGGAGCTTACGCGCGGAATAATTATCAGAAACTTTATTGAAGTCCTTGGGATTTGGATTATTTGGAAATAAAAGAAAAGCCAAATGTAAACAGTCGGAGACTGAACAGGGTACAGCTGCTGAAACCCAAGGACAAACATCTGTTTCTTATCACAGCTTTTCAGAGATAAGCAGGAGGGAGGCAGGCAGAAAGCACCTCTCATATTCACGGGGAAATGCACAATGAGATGAACAGACAAATCAAGTTGGGAAAGAGAAAAACAAAACACAGCCCACGAGAGGCAATGCCTTACCCGCTTGGTTGACAAGGGGGTCCATGGCTGGAGGCTTGCCGAGGCCTGGACGGAGTCCTGGAGTGGCGCTGGTGCCCGGCGTTGGCATGTCACTCCGAGGCGTCGGTGTGCTGGATTTCAGCACAGGCGTGCTGGCTTTCTCATGCTGGTATCATTAAACAAATTAAATGAGTATTATTTTTAATCCAAGCCATATTACACAATTTATCACAACAGCAGCTGGAACACTGGGCACTTTCTAGCTACTCCCTCGGCCAATTTTCATAAATCCACACAATGTTGACAGCATTAACTTGTGAGTGAGAAATGTTGACCTTTCCTCTTCCTGCCAGAATTAAAACTCTAGCTAGAGACACAGAACATGATCACACGCCTTCCTCCGCAGATTTTATTTTAAAAAGTATTTTTCCATCAGGCTTGTGGACTTCGGATCTAGTCCAAGTAAGAATGATGACCACCCAGAGGAAAGTTCTCGGTCACTCAGAAACAAATGCCTCCATCATCGAGAATATCAGAGGGAGGAACCCCCTTACCAACCTTTCCACCCTTGCCTTTTAGTGGCAGTGGGATTGAGACTGACAGAGAGAGACAGCTGAGCCATCAGCTTGATGAGAAGCAAACTAGCATTTCAGAGGCAAAAGCCCTAGAACTAGCCCTATCATTTTAAGAGATGTACCTAAAAAAAATAACTCTTTGGCATTCAGCAGCAGCACCCATTTGCCTACATAAACAGTGCGGACCCACTAGTGTAAGAGGCCTTCGGCAGTCAAGATGGTAACAGGGTCACAGGGCACCTTCTTCTGCATCTCAACCTTTCGTGTCCTTTTAGCCAGTCTGAGAAGTGCTCTGGGACAGCAAAGAACATAGGCTAGACAGACCCCAGCTCTTTCTGGCCTGGGAGTCCATGTGCTGTGTAAACTTGGCAGGCTCCTCAAGCTTGCCAACTTGAGGCCTGCCCCCCCATCAGTGAAACGGGATAATGCCTTGAGGGACCACACAGGGATTAACTGCAGGGTTGTTATGGTGGAGTTATGGTGAGTGGAGAGATGAGACACTCCACAATGTCTGGTGAATGACTGAGAGCATGAATGGGCCTGATACCACCCTCATCCCTCCCCACGTCCAGGTTACCTCTGGTGCCACCTTGAGTACATCACCATTTGCCCAGTAACCCGGTCACAACATGACCTGACAGGACGGGTCAGTCTAAAACCAGGGGAAATGCACCGCTTAAGAAAGTGAAGGACTTCATAGGACCTAAGGCATTCAAACCATTTGTCAAGTAAGAAGTTTCAGAGAGTCTGTGCCACAGACACATCCCCCAAGAAAGCAGGCAATAGGCACGGAAGCTTATCTTGCTTAACCATGGCCCAGAAGAGATGACCCAGTGGGAAAAAGGAATCACCCAGGGACAGAGAACAGAACCATGAGTTTCACTTTAAAACCCTTAAAAATATAACTCAGTCATTAAAAACCCCATATTTCAAATACATTAGGGAACCTCTGGTTCCCCAAGAAAACCGAACTGCTAAATAGGCAAGTGACAGTTCTTATGACCTACCAAGCTCATTTCTTTGGATTTCAAAGAAGTGGAACTTCCCGAGGAGGCAGTGGACGCCGGGCTGCTGGAGGCGTCTTTCTTCAGCAGGCGGGTTTTGTCAATCCCATTTTCCCTGGGTGAATGGGCGGGGCTTGCGCGGGGAGATGAGGGGTCCTCCAGAAGCACAAGCAAAGGTCTCATGATTTCACTCACAACAGATGGATCTTTCCCTTTACACACTCTGTTTCCATACCAATTCTCCAAATTAAAGGAGAGTGCTCAAAGTCCTTGAGATTTGGGTGATTTGAGGGCATGCACCTAATATTGTTGTTACAATGAACAGGATGGTGTCTGCAAGCACACCGGTGGAGACACTGTAAAGAAAAAAATCTAGAAACAACTGTGTCTCCCCTCATGCTCACCTACTTTGCCCAGAGGGCACAGGATAGAAAGGAGCACCAGACACCAACTTAGGAATCCAAAACGGTTAGGGAGACCGATTATTTTTTTAAAGAAACCAGTTTGTGTTGCTTTTAGACCATTACTGCTCTATGAACACTCAGTAAATTCTTAATGTGTAAAGTTGCAAAAGACCAACATACGTTGGCTCCACGTCCTTTCTCTCACAAGTTGCTCTAAAAATAAAGTTTGATGAAGAGAATGGTTACCTCATTAGAAACATCCACAACTAAGTTGTCATCGCTTTTGTCACCATCGCTATCCTGAAAAAAAAAAAAGAGATTTTAATGCCATTTACTAAAGGGATTGAGGCTCAATGAAATACCTATAGTTCTTGGTAGCAGACAGACTAGAAAATGACCTGGGACATGCCTACAGGTTCCCTTACAGAATGCCCGCCCTGGTAACTAAGATCACCTTCTACCCTTCTCATCTGACCCAGGGAGGTGCAGAGCCCCGGGCAGGAACTCTGTTGCAATAGCACACCAGCCATACAGTCACAGTGTGTATACAGGTGATGGCATCCTGTAAAACTTGGCACACAGTAAAGACTCAATAAATGTTTGCAACAGCTGAATCTCTTATAATCCAAAAACTACATGTCCCTCTTTAAGAGATCTTTCCCCAACGGATTTCAAACTAAGAACACAATTTCATACCATTGCTTTTATATGTATCACCTTGAAGGCTGTCAACAATTCTAGTGTTCATGGGCAATTCATAATTACAAAGACAAATTTGGACCTTGTTCCCATGGGGTTACTAATTACTGCAAAAAAAGTTATATAAAGCAAAAAAATAAATAAAGCAAAAATAAAGTACAAACAACAAAGCTAAGTACTGGCTGAAATAACTACCTAGATCTAATCTAACCTCACATTGGCTCTTTAGCAATCAACTTGGAATATTCTTGTGATGGAAGGAAGATAGGATGGCAGTATCTGGAGGGCACTGGCATCCTACAGTAGAGCTTTTATGGTCTTGACATGAAGCCATAAAATTGGCTCATCAGAGGAAACTCCATGGTTGCACTGAATTTGAAAAAGCTTCAGAAAAAAGCTGTTCAATTTAATAACGTGATCACTCTTACATCAAGTTCAGGGCAGGCTGAAGAAGCCCTGAACTAAGGTTAAGAAGCTTTCTTAGCCAAAAGGCCTATGCTCTTTAGTTCACAGTCATACAATCAACATACAAAAAAACAGGTTATCGCAAATGGGCCCTAATTCTCAAAAAGGAGCAGGCCCCGGGTTTATGATCTACACAGTTCTTATACTGATGTCATTGTCAAATAAGAATACACTAATAATGCCTGAGAAATATCAGTATAAGTGCAAACCCATTAACTTTCTGTGGACCCCAAGTCCAGCTAGAAAGACACCCCCAACTCTAAATTCACATCTTAAATGTTTTATCTAGTCATACCTAAAGTGTTATACGAGGGAGACCCAATTGACTTTCTTCAATAATGTGTGACTAGATATGCTTTAGTCATAGTTATAAAAATCCCATGCAATTCACTAGCAATATCAAGAAATTACAACCAATGAGGAAGGCTGGGTAATTTAAAATAAGTCTGTTGAAAGAAGTATTTTTTCATGCAATAAAAGAAAAAATACTAAAAAAAATTTGCTTTCTCTTAACAAAGCCCACAGAAAATCACAAACATTTTCAGGTACTAAGAAACCCAAGGTATGGGAATTCCCTGGTGGTCCAGCAGTTAGTACTCCACCCTTTCACTGCAGGGGGCACGGATTTGATCCCTCTTCAGGGAACTAAGATTCGCATGCTGCACAGTGCGGCCAACCAAAACAACAACAACAACAAAAAACACTGATTAAAAGAAAGAAAGAAAGGAACCCAGGTGACAGTGACAAAATACAAGCTGAAGGGGTTTCCCTTTAGGAAAAAAAAGTAGGAAAATAAAAAAGGTTAATGTAATGTACAGACCAACTGGTAAGAAGTAGCAGACAATTCATTTATTTAAAATGGAACTGTGAAGTGCATCCCTAAGTAGTCTGAAATGTAAATGTTAGCTTTGTATCGGATCATCCCCCAAATATAAACCTTCACAGTACAGTACATATCTGTCATCAAACATCTAAGGTCTGAGTCCTTTGCTCCACCTTCTCCAACATCATCTCAATACATTGCCCTCAACTACCAATACAACTAGACACAGCTAATAGCAGCAGGTTACGAAAAAGTCATGTAGAGCCACGGATTCTACATCACTCACTACTAAATAATTTATCCACACGAGCCTTGCACAGAGCAACTTAGAATTGTATCATTGGCAAGTGTGCAAATTTCAGTATGTCATGGCTGACGAACAATCAATGTCATATATAAAAGTATCTGTGTGCAACACAAGTGCTGGGCAAAAGATAAGGGGCAAATACATACTAAAAAGGCTTGGGCTGGGGTGGGGAGATCAACAATTTGGGTTCTTAGAGTATTATTATGGAACAAAGTAGGTACCAATATTCTGCGCCAAAACATCCAATCCTAGGCTCTTGCTTTGGGAATCCTAGCATGGTTACCAAGAGCATGGATTCTAGAGTCAGGCTGTCTCCAGGCTCTGCTACTAACGCTGGCCTTGGGCCAATCACTTAAAAGCTCTGTGCTGCAGTTCCTTTATCTATGAAATGGAGGGATGGTACCAAATACACAGGGTGGTTTTGAGAGTTAAGTGAAACAAGCCACACAGAAGGATACGGTACCTGGCACTACCTTGAGGTGCTGCTCAAGAACTGTTACCCATTTCTAAACACTACATTAGCCCTCAGCTTGTGCCAGCTAGCAGGAGACAGAGGCCTAGCGTGGAAACCTCTGCACAGCAGCCAGCTGGAGGTGGACACGTTCTCCTCCAGGGGCAACCGGGAATGGCTCAACTCACCCTCTGCTCTCACACTTCTGATAATGTGTCCATCCTGAAATAGAAACTCACGGACACACAAGGGAATGACAAGGTATCTGTCAGATGCAATGTTTATGACCCCGAGACCACAGTCAATGGCCATTTGGCTTGGTTTGCTCTCCTCATGAATGTGGTTTTAGCCAGATCTGAATCAAGAGTCCTCATATCGAGCTGTGTGGTCTCATCTGTAGGGTTTGAACAAGATGCCCCCAGTGTTTCTTCCATTTTTACCACGGACTTTTATCACTGCACCACTCGCTGCAGCAGAGGACAGACTCTGACTTAAGGCCTAATTTGGACCTGAATCTATTACCACAGTGGCATCCAAGAAGGCAGCTGGTGACACCAAATTCTCATCCTCATTATCTCAGCACGACAGGGTACCAAATTTTGCAAGGCCTGGGACAAAATGAAAATACAGGCCCTGGCTCAAAAATTGAGCATTTAAAGATGGTGGAGAGCAGAGGATGAAACTAAGGGTGAGACAGGTTCCTTTTAAGAGCAGGGCCAGCGCAGCTGGCTCAGACCACACACCATGAACCTAGTCCTACATTTCTGTATCCCCTCTTATGAATAACTGCAGAAGAAAGCCCAAAATTTAATACTGAGCCTAGAAGATACATAATTTACAGCTCTAGAGGGAAATAATATCCTACAATGTAAGAATCTATCCTCTTGATACATTATTTTAAGGTATGTGAAATTATCAGATCTTTTATAGACTCACTTAGAAGGTGAGCAAGAAGACAAACAAAATATTATTTCAAGCCCTTTATTTACTTACATAGTGGCTGGAGTCCTTATCGTCCACCTTTCTTTTTTTGATGTCATTAGAAAACTCGGGTCCATTTCTGCGTTTATCTGTGCCTCTTAGACTGTCTGGGACCAAGAGGGAATTACTCTGCAAGACCAAAAAAAAAAAAAAAATTAATCAAAGATTTCTTCCCAAGTCTTTCTGTACACATGAAAACCCAACCTGGATGTGACAGCCGATTTGGAAAAGTGATACCTACATAGCCTTTCATTCCATTTAATTCGTCTCATCTGAGGACGTAGATGGCAAACATTTATAGAGATTTAAGCACTTAAAAGGGAGACCCTGATTATGCAATCAAGCCATCCAAAGCCTCGTGGATCCTTCTGGCCCTACTCACTTAAAATGCTCCTCTGTTCTGTTTGTTCTTAAGAGAAATGGGAACCTGCTGTTTATATGTGGATGTGTTTTTATTCTTTCCCACTGAGACTCCCTGGTCTGGAATACGAATGTCTATGAGCAAAACCTGAGATCACTCTATTAGACGTATTCTGTCACTGTAAGAGTCAATGTGGGCCTTTCTAAAAAGACACAAAGAGAGCGGGTGGGATTAACAGCATGCTTTCCTAAAAGGCAAATCACATTTTCCACAGTCACAATGAAGGAACTCTTTTGAATTCTTTTAATTTATTGTTGAAAATAAGATTTGGTGTTCCTTGCCAAGAGCACTGAAATTTAAGACCCAAAGCAGGAATTCCAGCCAGTGAATCTTCAACAGCAAGGCCAGCTCCCACACACAAAAGCAGGAACAAGGACTAATCTTTTCCACAAACCACACAGGATACTTTCCTTCACATGTGCTGAGTATGAACTGCTGACCCAAAGAAAACAGGCATTTTAGATATTTGAGGGTCACATGACACGATCTGACATCCCTTCAATTCCCATCTCCCCTTGGGCTAAAGCATCAGAACATGTTACAATGAGTTCTTTTAAGTGTGGGATTAGCATATGCAAGAGGGCAATTTGTTCAGTGATGTGTTACTGCCTTGAACAATGCTGAACTGGCTGTGCAAAAACTTCCTTTCTCAAAGCCCAGATAACCCCAATTTCTGAAAAATGCTGGAGAACTCAGTCCGCGGCCAACAAACAGTGATGCTACCTTTCTAAGCTGCAATTTAAAATACAAAGGGGCCTGGGAAAACCTTGAAGTAAGACCACCTCTAATGCAATAAAAACCAGGAGCAAATCTTTAAATAAAGGTCCATTTTTAGAGGCCGTGGATGGGTCTTCCGTCCTAACCAGCCCAAGGAAATTAGCCAGGTGGCTTGCTCTCAAACCACCCCCCTTCTGTGCCCTGTGAAAACTGGGGACCCCACCATGGGAACATTCTCAGCTCAACCACACTCAGGAGGAAATCAAAAGGCATGCTGAAGCCCCTCTGCCCACTTCAGAGGCTGCCTCTGAAGCAGCTGAGCTTTCATTCATGACTGTTCAAGCTCCACAAATGCCGGGAGGCTTACATAAAAGCAGTGGTAGGAACCAACACCATTCAATATAGGGAAGCTCAGAATAATGTCGCGAGCACAGTGTGGGGCTGAAAGGTGAGCCGGCTGGATCCCTGAACTAATTACCTTGGCAAACGTCTGCTAAAAACTAACCCCTCTGACCCAGACCCATTGCCTGACAGGACGCAGGAGACTTAACAAAACTCCTGTGAAGAGCTAACACACGCACTGGGGAGGGGAGCAGCAGCTTGTGCTCACGTGGAAAAAGTGTCCAAACACGCTTGTCTGTGTTCTAGATTATATCAGCCCCCAAGTCTCTTCCTCCAGACTCTGACCAGAAGCAGTGAGGGCCAGGCTGCATCATTCTCAACCGGACACCTACGCATGCGCCCAGCAGAACACAGCAGTGTTGGTGTCCACTGGCAATTTTAAAGTCTCTTTCTCCAGGGTCTCCTGAGCAGCTCTCCTGCTATAACTAGCACTGGGCATCCAAACCACTCAGCTACTCAAAGACAGCTTTCTAATGATCTGATTTTTCTCGTCAAATGGGACTGTGATCATGAAAGTAAATGACGTACCTTCTAGGAACAACGCAATTTTTGCTAGAAACAATAACATTCCTCTGGCTGGACCCTGGCGAGCTGTGAGGCTTCTGCATTTCCATGTCAGAAGTTAAATTCTCATTCCTGTTTGAGCGGCTTAAGTGAGGCCTATAATCTGAATGAGTTCTGCAAAGCTCTGAAAGTACTTCTAAATTTAGATGGGGTTGGTAATTAGCACTCCTGCTTATCTGAAAATTGGCTCCATTCAGATGGAAGATTGAGACAAGTTACGAAATGAAATGTCTCATCATACCTTTGATGGTATAAAATTGATTCAAAACACGGCAGCAAGGAGTGCGGGCTGGAGAGGCCTGGGACAGCCGCAGTCTGGAGCCAGGGGGTGCGTGGCCCCCGCTGCAGCCCCACCTGTGACAAACCACTTTCTTGTGGTTCCCATGTGCCCTGTTTGCTGTAATTGTCCCCAGCATCTTCGAGCTCTGACACTGCTTTCATTGTTGTTCTTGACTTAAGCAAATAGTTCCAGCCTAATGAACTTCAATGCACTGTTGGCAGCAACAGTTTTGCTTAACTACTGCCTAGGTGACCTTCATCTTTCACAATTCCCTCATTTGATCCTCAGAACCCGCAAGTGACCACATGGGTAGTGCTGGATGTCTCCTGATACCGTAAGTCTTCTTCCCTGGTGCTATGTTTTGTTCTCACACATTGTCTTACGTTCCTCAGGGCTCAGCAGCAGAATAGTCATTCTGATGGCTGTTCTGAGACATTTTACACACATTTTAAGAATGAAGAGACTATACCTGGGTGCTGACTGAATATCCTTTGGGTCCTTCAAAATTTATGGTTCTATTTTGATTTGTTAGATTTGAAAGAGGACAAGAGAGAATCATATTTAACATTAAAGTTTAATATTCAATCAACATTTAAGAAGAGCCTGTTTGTAAAAGAATAAAACTGAGGTTGCTTCAAGTTACTGAAGACAGTTAGGACCAAACCTCTGATGAGGTTAAAGCAACCTTAACACATATTCATTGTCTTTATCCCCCTTGTTTTATCTAGAGGACGTCCAGAAGGGGAGGTGATTTTCCTGAAGTCAAGAAGCTTCTGTCCATTAAGTCAAAGTGTTGCACTCCCAAAAGAGTGATTTTTAAACTCAGTTTATGTACATTGAATACTTGTACCCAAATACTTGACCCCCCCAAATACCTCTCACTTAAAAGTCATATTGGCTCTTTAACCTAGTGAGCCTGAAATTCTAATGTGATATAATAGCTACTAATGTATGCTCTCTTGGATTTCCACCACCTCCTAAACACAGACACATCTTGCCTTACTTGGTATATGCCCACCGTAACAAAATTGTGAACATAACATCAAACACCAAAAACATTTTACAGCTTAGTTTTAAATGACCTGAAAACAATCCCAAATTCCTGGCTTTCCACTCACGATTCCTGCCATTTATAACCCAAGAATCACACTAAAGAAACACCCCAGCAGACAGCAACAAAATAGCCCAGGTATCCACAGCCCCAGTTTCATGCCCCATCAATTACTGCCAACAGTGGTTCCATATACTTATTTACTGCTTCTCCCCCTAGAGTCTGTATTTTGAAAGGTATTTATCTCCCAAACAGCATTCATCAAGTAAAATTCACTTTTCAAATATTTATTTGCCAAATAAATATTTAATTGTGAATCAGAGTTTTTTAATCAACATGAAAACTAGTGTTACCACACTGAATGATAGACTCGAATTCTAGCCAAGAAACTTGATGTTTTATTTCACCTTGCAGCTGGTAAAATTTAATTATCTGCCAGAATTTTTCAAACACTATAATTACTGGGCAGACTTCTACTACAAATGTTCCGAGAGCTGGGATTTCCAGACTGTATATAAGTTTTCGTTTGTTTAAAAATTTTCTTAAGAACCAAACAAAATCATCTTATTTACCTTATGTCTTTCCTACAAGAACTCAAAAATAGAAGTTTCATACAGCCCACGGGGGATATTACAAATCTGAGCAAATCAAGATCTAAAAACACACTGTTTTCAAAATAAGCTAGAATTTGAAAACCGTGGTGATTTTCTGCACCTTTCAAGTTACACACACTGGTGGGAATAGAGCCAAGTAAAACAATGAAGGGAGAGGCAGATGAAACAAGTCTCTAAAGAAAACAAGATCCCCCTGGAATGTTCAGCCCAGAGACAGAGTGTCTAAAAGACCCGTTATCCCAACTGGCATGCTTTTCTCTCCATCTATATAAAGAAACTATTCATGAAATGATTAGATGAGGTCTAAGAACAGAGAAAAGGTATGAACCACAAGAAGGGACCCATCCCTTCTAAAATCTGGAATATCTGAGAACCTAAAACCTCATTGGGCATGTGAACTGACAACAGGTGAACTGTTCACTATGGTTACCCTGTGCTTCCCGAGAGTCCCTTCTTGCACTAACAGTGATGTGATGGTTAAGAACAGAAATGAGAGTGAGCAAAAAAAGCTACCCAGAAAGCATAGGAAGCCTTCAAATGTTATAACCTGTGGTCAGATTCAGAGCACAATTTCCCAAATAGGGGAAACATGTTGCATAAAAACACACCAGATCATTCCCTGCTCAAGATGAGTGGGCCCAAGTTAACTAGAGAGTTGGTGGTATTTGAACTAGTGGGTAGAAGTGGACAATGTAATCTCTTAAAGTAAAAATAAAATCCATACATGTAAATAACAAACCATACCTTCCTATAAGAACTTACAATTTAAATAGAAGAATCTTTTGAATTTCAAAGAGCATTCAGTCGAATCAGAAAAAAATGTCAAGATTTGGACTTTGTGTTACCTTTATTCTGACCATTCTGGAAAATAATGTTTCTATTTCATGCTCTGAACACCCACCTACTCAAGACCAACATAGAGAGACTTAGCTGCTTTAATATGAATAATAAACAGTCTTTATAGTCTTGTTTTGAGAATTTTACTTTTCTTGGGCAATTTAACAAGAATGGCTGTTCATATACACTGAGGTACTTTGGAAGGTAAACTCCAGATATATGAAAGAGAGCTGGTTTACACTGTTAGTGTTGCCAGAACACTTTATAAGAGCATTCACGTCTACCTTCATCTACTCTGAGACCTCAAAGCAATTCTTTTGCCAGCCAAATCTAAAGCTTGAAGCCACCAGCAGCAAATGTGAAAGGAAAACCCGTTTATGGAGACAGCAAAAGCTAGACAGGTTTCCCTAATGTGAAAATAATGCACATTATTCAAATGGATTTCTTTAGCTGCCATGCTGATTCCCCTTGGGAACAGTCTCCTCCTCACAGGAAAAGTGTTTGTGTCAGAGGTACAGATTGGAAACTCATGACACCTCATTTATCCTCAGTTACACTAAGGCAGTGGGAACCTAATTTGCTAGCACACTCTACGCTGACAATTAACTTCTCAGTGAACATTAAAACAATTAGGTAACGACACACCCCATCACATCTGTGCACTGCCTCATCCACACCTGGTACCAATTAAGCCGTCACTCTGTGCGTACTTTGTGCTGCGGTCCAGTTGGTCATTCATGCATTCTGTGTGACAAATGCACTTTTAACGTATAAAACTAACAGAATCCCCACTTGTCAATGGCAAAATGTGGAAGCAAATAGAGATGTGTGGAAACATAGAAAACATGTCTCAGAAGATTGGCTGTGAAGCAGGTCTGAAGGGTAAACATCTATTTTTCACATGGTTTGAAGGCAAAATATGGGGAGAACAATAAAAAAAAATTAAAAGAAAATACATGTTCGTGCACCTGCATTTAGGAACTCAGCACTGTTGGATGCAGATGGGTGACTCGAGAGGATGTTCAAGATAAAAGAGCTATAGACACACACCCAGTGACATCTGGGCTGAAAGTGCTAAACCATGAAATGCCTTCAGCGTCACTCTCTAGGTCCACAGTTTGCTTTTCCACCCTCCTTCTCCAGGTAAAACAAAATAAAACGTTTTCAATAAAAACTATGAAGCTGAAAAGAAACATAACTACTTAAAAATAATCTTTAAATGACCTCATAACACCTTTATTCCCCTAATCAGGACCTTGGTCACAGCAAAAATCAAGCTATATCTCAAACCTTTTCTAGAAGCATGTTTGTAAAGCGCTCTTAGGTGCTACTGCCCCTCTTCATTTGCCAGCCCCTGGTGAGAAGCTTCTACTGCAAAGAAAAAGGTCCTGAAACTAGAAAGCAATGGGTCAGGACTGGACTGTGGTATCTAGTATCTGACGGCACTTACACCCATCTCTCCTCATCGGAAAGATACAGTTTGCTGTACTATGTTAAGGAGGGGATGTTGAAAATGATAAGCAGACACCTCACCTGGCACAGGAACACACCATTCCCAACAAGCAAGAAACCGCCAGGGTCCTCCTTCCCTTGGGGGTTCACCCTTCTCACGGCAGTGATGCTGGTTTTCCCAGAGGATTTATTTTATTTTTTTAAGTACAGTGTTTTAAGTTCTGCCAAAAGAAAAATCTACTGAGGCCACTGCTTCAGAAAATGTAAGTGTTTCCTACTGTGCCTTAAATATAGAGATTTCAGGTAATTCATCTTAGTTTTATCCTTTGTCTCCACACAATTCCTTGGCATAGGCCAAGATAAAGTCATCAATGTTTAGGTGAAAACACCTCCTCTGAGCCCCCATTTACCTTTGATGGATTCCAGCATCATTCAACTGATCAAGTTCCTAAGAGACTGGGGTGTGTTTCGTGATGCTGACACACAGATAATCAGGACCAGCCGCTCAGTCAAGTGGGCCCTCATCGCCACAGAAGCCTCACACATTGTGTGAGAAGGAAAGGAAACCACAAGTAACTATGCTGAAGGTGACCAACGACATGTTTCCTGTTGTCTGGCTCCCCTGCAGGCAGATGCAGGGAGGACCTGCCTAAAGGCCTGCAATGGCAGGTCTGACGACTTTCCATTTGTGGGTCCTGAACCCTTACCCTGCAGGCAGCCACCATCGCCATTTTACAGAGGAGACAAGAAGGTCCAAAAGGATGAGGAATACTGCCTGTGCAGCCAGAATTCCACTGGGTCTGCCTTAGTCCAAAACCTACCTTCTTTCCATCACTGCTCCTTTCCCCCCCACACACCCCCATACTGCCATGGTCATAAAAAGCCATGAGGAGACAATGTGACATTCAAAAAAATAAAATTTCAGAAACAGCCAAGGGTGAAGTACTTCCCAAAGCAAGCCTCGTAGCTTATTCCCTCTTTGCCCTTTATTCTGCACAGTGTCATTTCAGAAAAAGGGAAGGGGTGGGTGGTCCAGAACTAGGCTCTGGTCCTGCCTCTGCCAATTAACTAGTCAAGTACAACAGCTAGAGAAGAAAAAAATAAAGATACCATCTTAACATCAAGTGATGGTTGTCATAACCACTTGATTATAAGTTCTAAATGTGAGCATGGTAACTGTAGAAATCAGTTACAGGAGTGGTAATAGAGTCCCTCAGAAAGATGATCTGTATGAACAGAAGCACCCAACCTCCTTGTGCTTTGCGTGTGAGAAAAGAGATGTGTGCTGTCACTTCTGTCATGTCTGACTCTTTGCGACCCCATGGACTGTAGCCTGCCAGGTTCCTCTGTCCATGGGATTCTTCAGGCAAGAATACTGGAGTGGGTTGCCGTGCCCTCCTCCAGGAGATCTTCCGGACCCAGGGACTGAACTGGATCTTTTATGTTTCCTGCAAGTGGGTTCTTTACTACTAGTACCACCTAGGAAGAAAATGATGGTGATGCACTATTCTGACCTAAAGCAGGTGAAAAGTGCTTAAGACTTTTCAGAGCCAGGAACCCCCCATGGAGAATTTAGTGAGAGTTATGATCTTTTCCCAGCATTACATAAGAGCACTCACCCACAGTACTCTACATACAATCTTAGGGGTATTCAAGGGCCTTCTGAAGTCCACTCAGGAGCCTGCCTAAGTTTACAGACCGTCCCATTCTAGAGTCTCTCCCAGACAGCCCGCTCAAGTCTCCTCCCTTTTCTAGATGTTCCAAATAATGATCACACGAGTGAGGTATTTCAGTGCTTTTCATTCAACACATAATTTGACTCTGACATCACAAGACATCACTGTAAAATGGCAGCAAGTATATGCAGTGCTCTCAGCCAGTGCCTGGCAGATAGTAAATGGTCAATAAATATTTGTTTAATGAATGAGTACTTAAATAAACATCCTATCACATTTTCTTAAAAGCCATACAGCTCCTTGTCAATTCTCTAACTCCAAGTCTTTCAAGCAGACTTAATTTAAAGGAGATTTTCTTCAGCCAAAATGAATTTGGTGCAATTCATCTTTAAATTAACTTGAGTATCTAAATTTTATTACTCTTGAAGAAATAAAGGCTTTTGTCAGGTCATTTCTTTGCTCAGTAGTAGCATTCTGATAAATAGGCTTATGTTAAAATAAAAAAAAGGTTTGTGAATTAGAAAAACAGTAGTCAAATCTTAATTTAAAATCAATAGCCAAACAGCAAATTACACCTCTCTTAAGTTACTAGCTTTACCACTCATCCCTTTCAGAAATGAGAAACTTAAAAAATTGTGTCGTCTCTGCTCTTAGCTCTCTTCTTTCCTGGGTTTTACATAAAACAGGTTACATTATAATTCATTTGTTTTCCCACCATAAAACCTTCAACTAGCGAATGGAATAGTTTAGACTCAGATAACAATACATACACACTCAACAGTTCCCTCTGGATCTATTGTAAGTCCTTGATTTTTGCACTGGATATAAAAAATGTCTGTTCAACATAGAAAGAAGAGTAGGAAAAAAATAAAACTATATGCCAGCCTAGAATTTCTCAGAACTCCTTGGTCTTATTTATGGCAGAGATTCTCAAGAGTTTGGTCCAAGGACCTCAAGGGTGTCTCTTTGTGGGCAGATTTTAATACTTAAACCAAAACAATATATGTCAACAAACAGAATGCAAAAAATTGACAAGAACTCAGCTACCCTCTTTAAACCAGGCAATAAAGACATTTGCAAATGTGCAAAAAACAAAGACATTCTTCCCACTCTAATTTTTTATTTTGGAAATTAGTTATTTTTCACTAAAAATGTTATTTAACACAATTAAGTAACTATCTGTTTAAGTAATTTAAAAATCTGTTTTATTTCTAACCCAGAGATTTTCAAAATATGTGACATACATAAACAAAAGTTCTCTGGGGTCATCAATTACTTTAAGGATATGAAGGTTCTGAGACCACAAGGTGTGAAAATCATTGCCCTAGATAGCCACTGCTCTTAACCCCTCATTGAGTGAAAAAACAAAACACCTGTATAATCAATTGACTTTATCTGCCAAGTAAAATTCAACTTCATAATTCAAACCACTTTATTAAATAGTTAAGTATTATAATATTTTAGATGTTAATAGTACACATCATCTCATTACCCACTGAGTCTCATATTTAATTTTACATAAAGTTTGAAGAGAGTTAGTTAATTTTACATAACTGCAGCAAAATCCCACTTATATGGACAGTGAACAATTTAATTCCTCTCTACAGACTGAATTAAATGTTTAGGTTACAAAGTAATCTAGTTTCTCCATTTTATACAATCATTACCATGAGTTTTCTATAATAATTATGCAGGAAACTCAGTATATATACTTCTGAAAATGTTGAAATTATAATTAAGACTTGACAGAAGTTTGGTGTAAAAAAGGAGACATGCAAACAAAACATTAAGTAACTATGTATTTTATCATACATTGGTTTATGCAATGTATCTACCACATTTGGACTTCAAAGTTCACTGACTGCTAACTCAACATGGACTTACTAATAACCAAACTAGCTGGACTTAAAAACAATCCACAGCTGCCTGAAACTGAAGAACTATTTTGTACTTCTTTAAGGTACAACTTCCCCATCAATCAAGTTAGTTCCTCCATGTATCAGTTTACTTAGGTCTGTACTTTGGGAGAAGGTGATTTTATTCCCTAGGTCTAATTTTTTCTCCCCTCTTTTTCCTTCCTAACATTTTCCAAAGAAAACTTACAGAACAAGAATTTCAAAACCAGCTTTCTCATCCTTTCACCATTATCTATTCCCCTAATATACTCTGACACATAAAGTATACCAAGCTTAGTCCCAAAGAAAATTCTTAAAACAGTTACTATTCTACCCAGAAGGTGGAGGGAGAGGGGACCTAAACTTTTCAAACTGAAAAAAATTACATATCTTCCTCCCAGATTCATAAGAAAGTATCAGAGTGATTTAAAAGTTCAGTAGGGCTTCCCCGGTGGCTCAGAGGGTAAAGCGCCTGCCTGCAATGCGGGAGACCCGGGTTCGATCCCTGGGTCGAGAAGTTCCCCTGGAGAAGGAAATGGCAACCCAATCCAGTATTCTTGCCTGGAGAATCCCATGGATGGAAGAGCCTGGTGGGCTACAGTCCATGGGGTCGCAAAGAGTCAGACACGACTGAGCGAGCTCACTTCACTTCACTTCATCTCATTTTTAAACCATATTTAGATTGAAGATCATCAAAATACTGTCATGTTCAGAAAGTTAAAAGGAAGGAGGGAAGGGGTAAAAACTTCAGGTTATCTTAGCTGAAAAGGGGCCAGTTTCTCACTATTTGCTCCACAACATGAGAGGTGCATTCTAGAGACAGGCAACCCCACAAGTAACTGGCAGATATGTGAACAGATCAAATAGTACATAAAGTGGGTTTCTCCATTTTATATAACCATTACCATGAGTTTTCTATAATAATTATGCAGCAAACTCAATATATACTGAGATTTAGGCTGGTGAAAAAATGAACTCAAAAAGCACAGAGCTCCGTGAACTCAATTTTCTTGGTTTTGAGAGATTACTCAAAGACTCAGTTCTTTGGACTAAAATAAAGTTCAAGTTCACACTCCAAGGACGATTATGAAAAGAAAACCAGATATAGAAACCTAGCAACTA
>NW_011494870.1:4334589-4336179 GCF_000754665.1 Bison bison bison
GCAACTAAGATGCATTTGCAGAGGATAATGATGGTTTAGGTAGAAATAACACAACACTAACCAATTTCATATATGGATTATGACCTCTTGCCTGCAGAACTGACTTAAGAAAAAAATGAATACTCTCTTACATTAGAGGTAAACCTGGACTCGAAGTGCAATGATAAACACATTTTTAAAATGGGGCACATAAGGATCAAAGTGTATTTTCAAGTGAGTAATCTTAGCTTTGCCTCCCTCTCATCTGATAAAAAGTTTTATACAAAAGATGGGGGGTGGGGGAGAGAACAGACATACTGAAAAAAAAAAACAAAAAAACAAGTTGCTGAGAGAGATAGAGTAGAATACACGTGTCTGTGCCTATATGTACAGAAAGGCGGCTGGGGTGCACCGTGGGGGTGGAAGGAGGAACGTGTTTTTATGTGCAGCAGGCACATAAAGTCGGGGTACTTACTGTGCCTGGTTCTCTGTCTGCTCCCGAGGTTACCAAGAAACGCACAGACATGCCCGTTCAGACACAGAGGCAAGAACAGAAATAAAAAAAAGGGGGGAATAATTAGAACACAAGCCCCAAACAGTTTTAAAAATGGCTTTTATTTATATAAGTCATTGCACATTCCTAATACAGTGATTTCCTGAAAATTACAGTATTTTGTAAACATAAGATTTACAGTTTAACCATACACAAAAGCCTATTTTTTTAAAATTTCTTGACAGAATAAATTACTCTTTTTTTTTTTTTTTCAAAAAATTAGTCAAGTGCAATTTTGCCCAATATTTAATGCATACTAGAATTAAAGCCTATGAAACTAAGTAGTAACAGATGCAATTATCAAACCTTTCATTTGAACACATTCACTTTCAAATTTAACTTCTTATTTCGCCCCATTTAACAACATTACTTTCTTTGAAAATTACCCAATTAAGCAGTTAACAGTTTTCCATAATATGGTACAGGCCACTGGCATTAACGAGGCAGTTGCCAAGATGTCAAGATGCCTGCCATCTAAAGAGATGGAGAAATCTACAGATGCCCACGTTAAACCCTGAAAACCTCCAGGGTGAACTGTGTTTCAGTGGCCAAGCTTTGCGACAGACAGTTCCTCTTAGCTCATTGTTTGCGCTCTGTATGGGTTGGGGCTTTCTTTAGCGGTGCACAAACTTTGCAGCACTGTAAGAGTGTTAGGACAAGGTCCTAATCTGGCTTGCCCGGCCTCTCACCTCTGTGGTGCTCTGCATCGTGGTGCTTCTTGTCATCTTTAATTGCCAAGTGAGACTGGCCACTCAGAGCACTAGACAGCGCCAGGAGGCCGGCACTGCCGCCGAGGGGCGGGATTCCAGGAGGCTGAAGTCCCGAAGGGTGAGGGGTGAGGGGCACTGGAGGTCCGTGGCCGTGAGAAAGATGCTGAGCTTGCAACTGCTGCTGCTGTTGGAGGTGGTGGTTGAGAGGAAGAGGGAGAGAGAAACAAAGAGTGGTGGTGGCGGCGGTGGTGGTGGCATCCGGGTAGAAACCAGACATGACATGAGAGGATGGAGGAGACAGATCAGGAGGTTACACACACACACAGCAAAGAGAGAGAGAGAGGAGGG
>NW_011494870.1:4336279-4338781 GCF_000754665.1 Bison bison bison
TTAGTACGTTCAGTCCATCAAAAGCCTGCATCTGCTTAGTTACCTGATATCATATAATCTTCCCAAAACATAATCTTCAGACTAACATTGTCACTTTCTGGCCTAACTCACACCCTGAGAGCATAGCTGTGCAAGCTTGGATAGGTAAGTAAGCCCTCACATATTAGTCCCATCTCTAGGCAGCTCCAGGGTTGAAATCCAGTGCTGTCACTGAATCTAAGATGCCACAGATTTTGGGTTCATTCTGATTTCAGAAAGGTTACAACAGGGGAGGCACAGATATACATCCTACAATATAGTACCTATATTCTCAACGAGTCACAGGTTACTAGGCGATTCCATTCTACCCCAGCATTCTTGTGTTAACCTAACACAATGGTAGGATGAGACAAAACCAAATATTAACATACCCAGAAAGAAGGAAGAACTAGCATCTCTTATGCACTGGTGTGCCCTTACTTCATCAAGGTTTATCTTCATCTTAAGTCAGTTCTACTTCATCAAACCCTCACAGAAATGAGGAAGTACTGATATTCCCATTTCACAGGGGGCCAGGTTCAAGGCACTGAGTTTCTCCCACCAGGTGGGAGGGGAGTGAAGTCAACATAGGAAGGGCCGTCATGGTACTACCACACACAGAGGGAGGCCTCAGGGAGACATGTATGTGACAACTCAAAGAAACCAGAGGCAGAACTTTGATTATCCCTTCCTTTCTCCTGAGCTTCATGCCCCAAACCAGCCCCTCTCCATGTCACAGAGGAAGACACCGGGATACAGTGAGGCTAAGAAGCCTGCTGAGGAAAACACTCTTGATGACCAAGTCCCTCGTTCCTAAATGCCTTCACCTCTATCGCTTAACCCATTCCAGAAGTTATAAATCGGTTCATATTAAAAAGTACCATTGCTCTCATATATTATATTTAAGACACACTACAGGAAATGAAAAAGTATCCCAGAAATGGCCCCTCCACCATAAATCTGGCTGCATTTCAGCTGTCCAACATAAAACTCATTTTTGATGAGATAGTAAAAACGATTAAAGCTCAATTTCTAAGGTGTAATGTTAGGAAATTCTTAAGATTCTGATTTGTGCTCACTTCCCTGGGACTCAATTACTAGTTTTATTTATTACCCCCTTGCGTGTACTGAATATATTAGATCTTTATGCCAGATCTTCAGTAATTTCCACCCCAACTACTGATATTTGATTGAATACTAAACAGGTTTCCAGCCCTCAAGAGCAAGCGGCAGCTAAAAGGCAGAAATCAGTGTCTACAGTTATCTTACAGTGAATTTTCAACCACTCCTAGTATCTTTTTAAAAATCTTTAGAAGCCAACCTCTTTAAACTTCCATTCCTTCCAAAGAGAGCACAGTTCTAATGAGAAGGAAATTGGAAAAGGGAGCGAGGTCACAGAGAGCAACATTAATAGCATTCTTGGAAAGTATTTATAAACTACTCATTCACCATTTGAGATCATAATAACAATTTCTTTATGCATAAAATCACCTTCCTGTCATCCCAAAGACACTAATTCCTGCTCTGTCACCTTTTAAGAGCTCAGCAATAGCAGGACATAAAACTGAAGAAGCTGGCAGAGGCATCACGGTCCACTAGGCATGCTCATTAGCACTTAATTAGGAACTAGACACCTGCCATAAGAAATGTGCTCAGAGAAGGATGAGGAACAGGTCTGCCCTACCAGCGATTACTATCATTACTCGGAGAGTGAGAGCTATGTCCGGCTGCTGCGGGGGGAAGGCAGTGATGCATACAGAAGTGGGTGCAGTGGGGTAATTAAGAGCAGCACTGATTAAAAGAGGATGAGCGAGGCTAAGCAGAGGGGAAGGACTTTAACTACAGGGTGGAGGATACAACCCTATTACCCTTCCCTGCACCCCGTCCCTCCCAGTTACCCCCCTAAAATTCCCCCCCAAATGGAGTTACCAAAAAATGACTCCAGACGTGGGATTTTATGTCAGAGTTAAGGCAGTCTCAGGTGACATTTGAAGACGCTAGAAGGAAGGGAATTTTCTGCCAAAGCCAAGTTGGTTTTTAGAAAGATGAACTGGAAAGCATTCTCATTACTAAAAAGAAGACTAAGCTTACAAAATAAAGGGGCTTTGCCTTAGCTGTGAAGCAGACCTGAAAGGTTAAACCCAATATTTAGGCAAATGGCTCTCAACAGAACTCTCCAACAGCTTACACTGGCCATAGGTAACCCCCACCTCTATCCTGCTCTAGAGTTTCAGGCCCATGAAGACAGTCTATTATTAGAGGCAATGAGGTTCTTCCATCCTGAGCTTGGCCATCTTGAAAGTGCCTTCTTCCACCTTTTTTAAAAAAGCATAACTCTCTCACAAAATGAAAGGAATACTTAAGTAGATAGCAACAGGATGAATCACAGCTACTGAAGATGCTGCAGACCCAGGAAACATGAACACTGCTGCCTCACATTCTACTTCTTTATCCTGCCATGCAGAGCTCCTAGATCATAATTCC
>NW_011494870.1:4338881-4339024 GCF_000754665.1 Bison bison bison
ACAGATGAAAGAGTGGCTTGCCATAGGTTCTCAGCCAGAATGATGATTGAAAACCTTTCATTCCCTTCAACAGTATCTCTCCTGTGACCCCAGCAGCCCAGGCATGTTCATAAGGAGTCAGTGACAGACCCAGAGTTCCCAAG
>NW_011494870.1:4339124-4344986 GCF_000754665.1 Bison bison bison
ATGACTTCACATTTCTCCCTTCCCAGGTAAGGAGATACTCCTGAGGGCACGCAACACTGTACACCCAGAGACAATCCACTTCACTGTCGGATGTTTACTGGGAAATAAAATGATCTCCACAATGCAGCCTCGGCAGCAGTGACAGATGGGAATTTGTTCTGAGATTTACAACTCACAAGTGCCATCTCTCCAGTCTCCACTTCCCAACACCCTACATATGAGAAATGAAAACATCTTTCACTCTAGCTCTCTTCCAAGGAAGTTGATAAGGAAGAATCAAGCTGAAACAGAGATAGTCTGGCTTCTCTCAGAAGACGCTTAATAAATAAGAAGTGTTGTAAGATAAAATATTCATGGAAATGAATAGAGGGCCCACATCCAGGAGATTAAAACAGCTGACTCCAAAAGAGCAGCTGACCTGTCCCATGTGTTCTTGAAAGAACATGTTGTTTTGTGTCCCCCCCGCCCCCAGTTTACCTGAGACAGCCTAATACCCATCACCTTTACGAAAAGAAAAAAAACATGAATGCTACTCAAAAATACGTGTTAGAACAAAAGACACTACTATACAGCCAGCAACACCTCAAAACACCCAATGGCTCTGCCAATTAAGGGAATTTACATGCATCAGTCCTCCATAGACCCAAACCTGCCCAAATCATTGGGGAAACTAAAATGTTTCTCAACATGACAGCAAGGCTGGAAAAATTCAACCTTCTACCCATTCATTAGCTTGCACCAATTAGTAAACTTTTTTTTTAAGTGATTGGCTATAGATTTATAACCACAGAACACACAAGCAAAACAGTTTACAAAGCTATCAGAAAAGGCATTTTTGATGAACAGTGGTGGCTGAGGCAATATGTATCAATCTAAACAGGTGGTTCTCAAACAAAGCAATTTTGACACCCTTTTCCCCCACCCCAGAGACATTTGGCAACATCTAGAGACATTTATGGTTGTCACAGCTGGGAGGGAGAGAGGAGGAGAAGTGCTACTGGCATCCAGTAGGTAGAGGCCGGGGATGCTGTTCAACGCCGTACAATGCACAGAACAGCCCTCATCACAGAGAATTCACAAGCCTAAAATGTCAGTAACACTGAAACAGAGAAATTCTGGTCTAGATCTAAGCTAGAATTCTGTACCATTATGTTAGAATCCATGTTCTTATATGCCAAAGGATTTGCCAAATTGTTTAAAACCCAAAAGTACTTTTCAGCATTCAACTCTTCACTGTCCTTTCTCCATCAAGTACCTTGTCACGACCCCCCAAATGGGCAGCTGCTTATGCTGACTCCAGTAACAATTTAAAACAAACAGAAACTTCACATTTTACAAAACAATTTGGAGAAAGAGCTACACTGGGAACTTTTATGGACTGTTCTGGTGCCGCAGAGATGATTAGGGAAAGGTTTAGTTTGGGGCATGAGGAGATAAATGCACTCATTCTTACCCAAACAATTTGAATAGGCTGGGAATGAGATGAAGAAAACAAACACCAAACCCTGAGTTAATGATACTGAAAACCCACAAGGAATAAAATAACCTCATCCATGTCAAACAACAGCCATGCATTTAGAATTTTAATTCACATTTTACCTAGTGCAGCCCAGGTCAATTATGTTGCTATAATGAAACTGACTTTGCTGTTTACATTCAGAGCTTTAATGTAATAGTGAGGTGGTTTTTACATTTTTGTTTCTAAAACAGGTATAGCACAAGATTTATCACCACAAAGCTGCCTATACAAGTAGAAAGGAAACCAGAAAAATGAAGACCAATATCCTCATCCCCACTAGATGTTAGTAAGTTTCTCATCACCAACCACTGAATCAATTTGAATTTCTGAAATTTAACCCACTTTACAACCTTTGGGAAAACTGTCACACAGACCACAAACTGAACCCAAACAGAACTAAAACGATGCCCCAAAACAGCATCTCCAATGCTAAAAGTGTGACAGTAAGTGGCATTTATAGCACTTTGTATTTAAACACTTTTAAAGGTGGGGAAGGGGGGAGTGAAAAGTAGCATTTATTGACAGTTTTCTCCAAATCACTCTTCCTTGATTTTCTGCTATTACTCTGTTCTTTAAAACGCTCAGTTCTTATCTTGGGAGAGTGCATAAAAAGAAAATTGGTACGCTACGATAAATAAGTGGGAGAAGTGGGGAAGAGCTGTGTGGCAGCAGAAACATCAAGGACACTACTCTGGGAGTTCTCTGAAAACCTCCCATTATGTGGATGGCCTCTCGTGTGAAGAGGGGCAGGGGTGATAAACAGGCAGGAACTGCTTGCTGGGGCCAAGAATTCACAAGCCACTTGAAGACAATAAAAAGTAAGTAAATAAATAAATCCACTGAAAGGCCCCATTTTGATGCAGGAGCACACAGAAACAAAACTGCTGACTTACATGTAGGCAGGCACCCAGAAGAAGGCCTAAAATTCTGAAAAGGATGGAAACTCTTCTTTTCTGTTTCTGTTTTTCGGCTAACCTGCACAGGCCAACCTGTTCTGCATCATCACCCTGACTTACTCATTCTACCTGCCCTGGGTGCCTGTTTCCATCATGACTTAAAGACCTAAACTAGAGTGAGTTTTTACAAGTCATGTGCATTTAAGTAGATCCACTTCTAAAACCAGATAATTTTCAATATAAAGATGCTCACCATAACCAGCCATCAGAGAAATATAAATCAAAACCACAAATCAGACAGCATGTCACACCCACTAGGAGGACTAGAATCAAACAATGGACAATAACAAGTGTTGGAGAAGAAGCAGAGAAACTGGAATTCTCACCCACTGCTAGGGGGGAATGTAAAATCGTACAGCCACTGGGTTGTTTAAAAAGTTAGATGGAATTACCATATGACCCAGAGACTCCATTCCTAGATATAAATACCAGATAAAAGAAAACATGTCCACAGAAAAATTTTTATACAAATGTTTCAGTTCAGTCTCTCAGTCATGTCTGACTCTTTGCGACCCCATGGACTGCAGCACGCTAGCCCTCCCTGTCATCACCAGCTCCCAGAATTTACTCAAACTCATGTCCATTGAATCAGTGATGCCATCCAACCATCTCATCCTCATACAAATATGTACAGCAGCATTATTTATAATAGCCAAAAAGAAACAATTAAATGACCAGCAAGTGACTGAACAGATAAACAAATGCAGTATACTGACGTAATAGAATATTTTTCATCAAAAAAAGGACTCAAAAACCTTGAAAACATTATGCCAAGTGAAATAAGCCAGACACAAAGGAACGTATTATGTGATTCCATTTACAGGAAATATTTAGAACACAAAAATCCATAAGAGATAGAAAGATTAAGCATTGCCAGGGAGTTGAAGGGATGGAGAAGGGGGTCTTGACTGCTAATGAATATGGGTTTATTTTTGGAGTGATGAAAATGTTCAAGAATTACATATTAGTGATAGTTATACATGTTTGTAAATATATTAAAAACACTGTGCTTTTAAAAGGGTGAGTGAGGGACTTCCCTGGCAATCTAGTGGTTAAGACTTTGCCTTCCAATGCAGGGGGGTGCAGGTTCAAACCCTAGTTGGGGAGCTGAAAGTCCACATGTGTCACAGCCAGAAAACCAAAGAAACATAAAATAGAATCAATATTGTGAAAAATTCCGTAGAGACTTTAAAAATGGTCCACATTTTAAAAAACTCTTTAAAAAAAAAAAGCAGGGTGAATGATACGGTACATAAATCACCCATCAATTAAAAAAACCTGCATAGATCTAATAGTTAAAATGAGATGCTCTACTTTCTATTCTGAAGAGTTCTTCCCCTGAAAAGAGGGAAAATATTATAATGCCTTCTAATAAATCCAAATAAAAATCATATGAAAATATATGGGGACATGAACAAGTAAACAACACTTCAGCAAGTCTCCTAATAAATTAAAAGCACACTACCTATTCAGAGGAACTCAGACACTGAAACCAAGCCCTGCATTTGTTAGAGATACCTAGCTGTACTCTCAGTTAAAAAAAAAAAAAAAAAGTCAGATGCAGAGAAGACTTCTTGGCTGTATTGCTCCATCCCTTTGGAAAATTAATAAACGGGCTGAACTATTGGAATTTAAGTGGCAGGTAAGTCACAAAATAGAAGCTGGTAGAACTGGAAGATCCATGTTTGTTGTCATTTTAGTTACTTCCTGTGGTAGCAGGCTATGCATTATTCTCCTAGGGTGATTTTGTTTTATAAAGAAACTTACAGCTGGGTTACTGATGGGCTTTCCAGGGATTAACTGCATACTCATAAGAATAAGAGGCTAACCTCATCCTCTTAAACTTCACACACTACAATCCTATAGATGGCTGACAGCTACAGCCGGAGGAGAAAAATAATCCAACATTTTTGCTAATCCTTAAACCAATCATCTCATGCAACAATGGGGAGTCCTTTAGGTCTACAACTCAATCTCTTCAGGACAGAAAGGCTCCTTCTGACACATCAGAAGTCTGTATTCACAGCCATCACCTACACAAACACACATAGTCAGATACCACAAACCACCCTAGGCTTCTTTTATTACATACTAAGTTGTTTTAAAGTATAGAGAATTATAAATTTGCCTATGAAACAAGAATACACACACCTGACCAAAACTGGAGCCCCAAACCAGAGCCCCACAGACCTTGACAGAAGTTATATTTGGGGAAAGTAAGTTAGATCACATCCAAATAAATGAGAAAGGATAAACAAGGTTGCTTATATTAACTCCAAATTTCCTTGAGTTCCTGACCTTCATATACTGCTATGGAAAATTGTTTACATTTTCTTATGTCCAACAATCAGCATGGAGGCAGCTATCAGAAATCTGGCATTTTGTGGTAAGGGAATTGGTCATCTGGGCATCTCTTCTAATTCTGCCCTCCTTCTAATTCCATCTCAAGGATCCCTGCCACTTCTCAGTGCCAACAAAAGTACTGGTCCCTCATGCTTTATGCTGAGTAAGGAAGCCAAAAGTGCCTGATCCTCACACGTTTGCTTCTCAAACTTCTCTCCATCTGTTCCCCAAAGTTAACTTTTCCCTCGATTCTGAATTTTAAGTTTGTTCACCAAAAGTTAAATGGCAATGCTTCTACACCACTGTGTCCTTATTAAAACTCATTCAAGCACACGACTTAATGGCAGAAGCACAGCATCTGGCTGGGTCTAATCTCAAATAACAATATCCACGTAACCACCAGAAAAGACAAAAGAGGAGGTGACCCACTGCCTGGAGTAATCACCCCTTGAAGAAGCTTGGTCAACTGGACCCAGAGATGTGCTACAGGCACCGAGAGAAACCAGGCAGGCAAAACTGCAGTTCAGGGCAGTCAGTTCACCCACATGTCAGGCAAAGGCTGCTGGTCAGTCTTACCCTCTACAAAAGCCATACAAGGTAAATGGCATTGTCCACCTGAAGATGGATGCTGATGGAGCTAAACTGGCTGTACGAGGTCACAAAGCATAATAGTGCCAAGTGTCCCAAAAAAGTCCAGCCTTATCCTAGGACCAGGTAACATGGGTACCAACACGGGCACCATGTTATCCAAGATTCAGTTCAGTTCAGTCGCTCAGTCATGTCCGACTCTTTGTGACTCCATGAACCGCAGCATGCCAGGCCTCCCTGTCCATCACCAACTCCCGGAGTCCACCCAAACCCAGGTCCACTGAGTCAGTGATGCCATCCAACCATCTCATCCTCTGTTGCCCCCTTCTCCTCCTGCCCTCAATCTTTCCCAGCATCAGGGTCTTTTCCAAAGAGTCAGCTCTTCACATCAGGTGGCCAAAGTATTGGAGTTTTAGCTTCAACATCAGTCCTTCCAATGAACACCCAGCACTGATC
>NW_011494870.1:4345086-4383345 GCF_000754665.1 Bison bison bison
GCTTCAACATCAGTCCTTCCAATGAACACCCAGCACTGATCTCCTTTAGGATGGACTGGTTGGATCTCCTTGCAGTCCAAAGGACTCTCAAGAGTCTTCTCTAACACCACAGTTCAAAAGCATCAATTCTTCAGCGCTCAGCTTTCTCCACAGTCCAACTCTCACATCCATACATGGCCACTGGAAAAACCATAGCCTAGACTAGACGGACCTTTGTTGACAAAGTAATGTCTCTGCTTATTAATATGCTGTCTACGTTGGTCATAACTTTCCTTCTAAGGAGTAAGCGTCTTTTAGTTTCATGGCTGCAGTCACCATCTGCAGTGATTTTGGAGCCCCCAAAAATAAAGTCTGTCACTGTTTCCACTGTCTCCCCCATCTATTTGCCATTAAGTGATGGGACCAGATGCCATGATCTTAGTTTTCTGAATGTTGAGCTTTAAGCCAACTTTTCCAATCTCCTCTTTCACTTTTATCCAGATGCTCTTTAGTTCTTCTTCACTTTCTGCCGTAAGAGTGGTGTCATCTGCATATCTGAGGTTATTGATATTTCTCCCAGCAATCTTGATTCCAGCTTGTAATTCCTCCAGCCCAGCATTTCTCATGATGTACTCTGCATTTAAGTTAAATATGCAGGGTGAAAATATACAGCCTTGACGTACTCCTTTTCCTATTGGAACCAGTCTGTTGTTTCATGTCCAGTTCTAACTGTTGCTTCCTGATCTGCATACAGGTTTCTCAAGAGGCAGGTCAGGTGGTTTGGTATCCCCATCTCCTTCAGAATTTTCCATAGTTTATTGTGATCCACACAGTCAAAGGCTTTGGCATAGTCAATGAAGCAGAAACAGATGTTTTGCTGGAACTCTCTTGCTTTTTTGACGATCCAGCAGATGTTGGCAATTTGATCTCTGGTTCTTCTGCCTTTTCTAAAACTAGCAAGAACATCTGGAAGTTCACAGTTCACATATTGCTGAAGCTTGGCTTGGAAAATTTTGAGCAGTACTTTGCTAGTATATGCGGAGAAGGCAATGGCACCCCACTCCAGTACTCTTGCCTGGAAAATCCCATGGACGGAGGAGCCTGGTAGGCTACAGTCCATGGGGTCGCTAGGAGTCGGACACGACTGAGCGACTTCACTTTCACTTTTCACTTGCATGCACTGGAGAAGGATTAATGGCAACCCACTCCAGTGTTCTTGCCTGGAGAATCCCAGGGATGGGGGAGCCAGGCGGGCTGCTGTCTATGGGGTCACACAGAGTCGGACACGACTGAAGTGACTTACCTTACCTTACTAGTATATGAGATGAGTGCAATTGTGTAGTAGTTTGAGCATTCTTTGGCATTGCCTTTCTTAGGGATTAGAATGAAAACGGACCTTTTCCAGTCCTGTGGCCACTGCTGAATTTTCCAAATGTGCTTGCATATTGAGTGCAGCACTTTCACAGCATCATCTGTTGGGATTTGAAATAGCTCAACTGGAATTCCATCACCTCCACTAACTTTGTTCATAGTGATGCTTCCTAAGGCCCACTTGACTTCACATTCTAGGATGTCTGGCTTTAGGTGAGTGTGAGTGATTGCAACATCGTGATTATCTGGGTCATGAAGATCTTTTTTGTACAGTCTGTGTATTCTTGCCACTTCTTCTTAATATCTTCTGCTTGTTAGGTCCATACCATTTCTGTCCTTTATTGAGCCCATCTTGGAGGAGCCCGGTAGGCTACAGGTCCACAGGGTCGCAAAGAGCTGGACACGACTAAGCGACTTCACTTTTGCATGAAATGTTCCCTTGGTATCTCTAATTTTCTTGAAGAGATCTCTATTTTCTTTATTCTATTTCTTTGTGTTGTTCACTGAGGAAGGCCTTCTTATCTCTCCTTGCTATTCTTTGGAACTCTGTATTCAAATGGATCTATCTTTCCTTTTCTCCTTTGCTTTTTGCTTCTCTTCTTTTCACAGCTATTTGTAAGGCCTCCTCAGACAGCCATTTTGCTTTTTTGCATTTCTTTTTCTTGGGGATGGTCTTGATTCCTGTCTCCTGTACAATGTCACGAACCTCCGTCCATAGTTCATCAGGTACTCCACCTATCAGATCTAGTCCCTTAAATCTATTTCTCACTTCCACTGTATAATCATAAGGGATTTGATTTAGATCATATCTGAATGGTCTAGTGGTCTTCCTGACTTTCTTCAATTTAAGTCTGAATTTGGCAATAAAGAGTTCATGCTCTGAGCCACAGTCAGCTCCCAGTCATGTTTTTGCTGATCGTATAGGACTTCTCTGTCTTTGGCTGCAAAGAATATAATCAACCTGATTTTGGTGTTGACCATCTGGTGATGTCCATGTGTAGAGTCTTCTCTTGTGTTGTTGGAACAGGATGTTTGCTATGACCAGTACGTTATCTTGGCAGAACTCTATTAGCCTTTGCCCTTCTTCATTCTGTACTCCAAGGCCAAATTTTCCCATTACTCTAGGTGTTCTTGACTTCCTACTTTTGCATTCCAGTCCCCTATAATGAAAATGACATCTTTTCGGGGTGTTAGTTCTAGAACATGATGTAAATGGCCTTTTTGAGCATAAATGAAACACTGAGAAGTTAGGCAGCAGGTATTTGGTTAGAAATAGGTAAACTATGCAATTGTTTTCTTTAAAAAAGAAATTGCCCTCTGCTAATTATCCTTTCACTTTTTAATCAAAAAGTAACCATGTTTCTTCAGGGAGTGGGAAATCTTGACTGACAAGAAGACAAGGGGACTTTCTATGGTGGTGGGGACAATCTGTACCCTGAGAGAGAGTGTGGCCCAAAGGGTGTGTGCCTGTGCCAGGGGTCAGTCTGGACACTGTGCATTTCACGTGTAAATTACACATCAAATTTTAAAAATCCATGTGTGTACAGGTATGTACATAGCCATATCTATATTTGTATGACATATTAATTTTATATGATATAAAACCAATTATATGTGATATAATAAATCCAGTTAAAAGACAACACTAATTATTTGTAATCCTAATCTCAGTTTAGAATCAATTACTTAGTGTCAGAGCAGGTAAAGGAGAGTTCTAAGTTTCCAACTACCCAAATACTACAATGGGGAGTAATGAACTTAAAGAGGTCTTTGGTCAATTTTCTTTTCCTTCAGGTAGCCATTAGCTATTCCACAAATAAAATGTTACATTAAGTCAATAAACTATTTCATTTTGAGCATTTTTAATAGCATTCCAAATTTTAAAAAAATATTTGAGGAATGCTGATTAAATTGTGTTGTTTATACCAATGTTTGGGGTGGGGGGGAAATCAAGGTTCAAGTAAGTTCCCTTCCCACAATGAACTTGTTTTCTAAAATACAAGTCAGCTTGTGTCAAAGTGAATAAACCCTGTGCCTATTAGGATCTCTGCATTATTACTTTTTATTGTTACAAGAACATATGTTTAATAGCAAGAGAGCTTAAAAAAAATTCAAAATCTAGGGTTGCAGTTATTACTCTGACAATTATAAAATTTACCATCAAAGTTATTTTTAAAAAGTATAACCAAAAATATCTCAAATATCTAAGAAGTTTATCTTTCTTAAATACCAGTAATCTATGTAAGTTGAAGGCAGGTGCTGCAGTGGAAAAGATTTAAAATTCAGTATTTCCCATCAGATATGAGAACTAAGTGTTTTATGCCAGTGCAAAACAGGTATCATTAATTCACTTCACAAAAATGGAAAAAAAAATAATAGAACCTCTCTCTTCCTACTAAAAGAGCATCCACAGTCCCAGGACACAGCTAATCTCACTTAGAAGCCTGGTGTCCTTAGGAAGATATAACTTTTTCCAGGTTTGCTAAAGAGAAATCTTTAGCCCTGTTAAGCAAGCAGTAAGTTCCTTGATTGTACCTTAAAGGGGATGAGAAATTTTCGGTTCATCTGCATTTTAAAGGGTACTCTTTCATGATCTTTCACACTTGTAATAGATGTCTAAACCGTTAAATTACTATTTCTTTTCTTAGCCTGAAAGTCGATGCAGACGAAGACCGTGGCCTCTCCCATTGTTCTTTACCCTAAGTCGGTCCCTGAACAATACTGACAGCTGCTATCAAACCAGGCTGCATTTACTCTGCGCGCAGCTGCTGCTTGTAGGAACAGACAGCCTCCCAGAGCCTCCTCCCCTCTGGGGAGAAAGGTTGACACACTGCATGTTCAATGAAGGGGTGCAAAGGTCCACTGAATTGTCAACCCAATTTTATGCTACTTCGATTTTCCAGGACGCACACAATTCCTTTCAAGCAAAAATCAAGCATATGCCAGGGCATGAAACTTATGGTGCAGGATAATTATTGATCACTACAAACTTTAAAAGAGCCTGCCGACATAAATTAATATACTGATCCAAACATTACAATTATAAAAGCCGCACATGCCAATATGCTGAAGACTCACAATTGGCGTTAAGTCTTGTGCTGGGCCCAATTCACTGATTTGGGTTATTGTTGCTAGCTATCAGAGCTAATCTGCCTTTATAATCTCAACAACATGTTTCCTGGACTAAAGCCACTCATAAAATTAGCGATTCATCTGCCCTTGCAAAACAACCTGTTATTTTTATTTTCTGATTCAACGTGAAATGAGTATTACCTATAAACATGTGGTTAACACAATTTCCTCCTTTCTAATGGGTACAATTGGGCAGTGGCTTTGAGGACATAAAGAGTACAAAGTTTTACCATCAAGAAATGATATGTAAAAATTTAGAGCCTATCAGAAAACAAACATGTTCCACAAAGTTGAACTGGGTACTTGAGAACTGCTTTGCATATGTTTTCCTTTAATCAAAACAGGCTTTTCCATCCTCATTCATTTGGGTTAAAAAATTCTGCGCTAGAGCTACAAGTACAATTTGCTATTAGTCTTTGCTAATCAAACACAGTACATGCAAAAGTACCAGTGAATATTTGATTTGATCTCTGAAATAAAGCAATTCATTACACAAGAAAAGGGTACAGAAGGCAGCAGACAAATGCAGATGTAATTGTGTTTTTTGTTGAATGTGATTAGAGAGCCCACTAAGTAACAGTCAAAAATGTGATACGAAGGGGGAGAGATGCAGAGCCTGGATCTGGGGTGAAGGGGAGGAGGGAGAATTGTTTATGCAGAGCTAAGCTGTCAAGTGTAATAAAGCAGCTTGAATAAAATTTAAGCTGAAAATCCACTGAAGCTCCCCATTTCAGGGAGGAAAAAGCTATTAAAAGGAAATGAAGGTCACCCTCCCAGTTTATTTCACCTAATTGACTGCCAATAGCTTACCACAGGCAACCCGACTGCAGATCTGCAATTGAGAAACTGATGAAAGGAGAGTTTTCAAGCTGAGGCTCATTCTTTAATCCTCCTTGGCTCTTATGTTTTTCTCCATCTCCAGTTGGGATGTAATTTTAAACCCTGATGGATTAACTGGTTCCATTGTCTGTGGCCGTCACTGCACTATGGCACTCTTAATCCGTAGAGCAGCATGTCTAATTATCATTACAAAGTGTCTGAGGGAACTATAAAGACCAGCAGGGCATCTTCTCACAAGCAATTAACATAAATTGATAAATGAGTGATTTGAATCCGCTCAAGGCACTCACGTATGAATAAAATCAGAAAGGACGGTCCCTTGTTTCAGCTACTTCTCTCGCTTAGTCTGGAAGGGCAGAAAACATGAGAACTGTCCTGGATCCTGCAGTTGAGGGGAAGGAAGGGGGCGTGGTCAGGGGGTGGGGAATGAACTCATGCAGGAGATGACCCCACGGTTCACCGGGCTCATTAACGCAGAGCAAATGACTTGTGATTGACAACCAGTTGCCAGCAAGGAGCACTAACTGAACTCAACCCAGAAGAGCAGAAACCTCGTGAAAGGCTAGAGGGCACCAGGGCAGACAATTATCACTTCTTCAACGGCAAGAGGGCTTTCTTTTCGTTGGGGTGCCACTTAAAACTTCATGAAAGAGCCACAAGAAAATCAAAACAGTTATACATAGGTTCTAATACCCTGGGAAAGCAAAAGGCAAAAGAAGCAAAAGATAACAAAATGAAATAATTCCAAGTGATGTCTTGACCCCAATTGGGATCTAAAGTTATATGACAGAAGTAAGGAAAGTAGGTATTTAAAACCTTTACCTAAAGTTTTAACCTAAGGAAGGGGGATAAACTATATTTATTTTTCCATTGAAAAGAAGATTTATTTTGTTCCCATCCTAAAAAAGGTTGCTATTACCTCCCTTATGCCAAGTGTTCATCCCTTATACACCTCAGTGTACCTGAAACCACTTCCCTGTACCTGAAACTGCCTCCCCCTCTCCCACTTATCAAAAAGGTCAAGGTTAACTTCATATTATATACAGATTAGATATAGATTAAGCCAACAAATTTAGAAGAAATGAAAGCTGGTTATACACACTGTAGGAGGTAGACCTGGTAGGCCACGTACCCCGATGATGGCATTCAGCTCTGCCATGGTCACCTGTTTGGCACGTTCGACAGCCTGGGCCACCTGCTGTTGATGCTTTGAAAACAAGAAGAAAAAGTATTAGTGAGGCAGCCAAGAACTTCACTGTACCTTTCAACAAGACAAATGCTGCATGTGGTACAGACTGAGGTGTAATATGAGTTTAAATGTGAACTTGCTGGAGCACATATTTCACAGAACACAACCAGGGAAAGGAAAACAGTGGTGCTGCCCATCTTTCTAAACAGCACTAGTTAACTTCTGATGGGAATTTGGGGTTCAGAATGGTAGAAAGGCAAAAAAAAGATATCAAAAATGCTCATGTAAAGCCTTAGAAATCAATAGTATGGGATTTGGAAGATCATCCTGATTCTCAGAAAGGGTTTGCTATGATAGATTTGAGCAGGAGAAATTTACAACCATTTAAAACACCCCTTTGGATACTCAAATTTTAAACATTAAACCTGCAATCTCTTCTCTGGTCAACAAATCTCAACCCACCAGTTGGTTCTGGACTCTGGGAATTCCTTTCCTCCTTTAGTCCTTAGATGTTTCACCCGCCACAGGAGAAAGGAAAGACACACACACACACACACACACACACACACACACTGAGATCACAGGCTGGAAATATGGAAATAGCCCACACACCTCCCAGGTCCACTCACAAATAAAAACAAAGTTGCACGTCTCTTTGGGAGAAAGGAGACTATATATAGCAGAGACCCCGAATTACTAAAGTCTAACTAACAACAGGCTTCAAAAGGCCAACAAATCTAAATGGTAACATCACGTAAATGCTATACTGGAAAAGGCTGCCATAGTAATAGCAGGGATGGTGCTACCCAGCATGGAGCAGTAGATGCCAATAAGAGCAGACACTCAGCATTCCAGCTCCAAGGCCCATAAGCTTTTCACTCTGTCTCAAGATATATGCATCTTGTACACACTTAAAACACAGTTTTACATTTATTAGCTTGTATCCAAAAGTAAACTTTAAGGCAAAACTAAAACATACTGGTTTTGAGTCAATTTCATAGGTTTACTCACACAAAGAGCCTTCCCCTCTCAAAATATTAAGGTTAAACTATCTATGACTTTGTAACAATAAAATGGCTCATATATGGATATAACTCTGTAAGCCAAGGTAACACGAACATGTAACATGAATGCTCTTAACCTTAAGAGTATTGGCATCCACTCCCTCCACAGACAGCATTAAGTCAATCTGCCTTGAGGTACAAGGACAAATGAAATACCTGCTCCCATGATCAAGTCAACCCTGATGGAACCATTTTTAAAAAGCAGTAAAAGAAACAGTAAAAGGACACATTAATCATCAGAAGCGATCAAGCTTATACTACTCCTCGAAGAAAAGAAAAGCTTTATGCTTGATAGTCATTTTGCAGTTTTCCATAGAAAAGAATTAATTTAAGGTTGAGCTATCGTCACTGCTTCCACAGTGTGCCCTTAGATCTATGAGATGGAATAGCAGGGGGTTTACACACTTCAGCTGTAACAGATGTTCTTCACACTTGTTCCTTGTGATAAAATTAACATCTTAAAACTAGCTAATTTGCAAACAGAGAAGCAACATAATTGCACTTTAACAGCTGAACAGTTTTACTTACTTCCTGAGACAGAAATGGGATGACTTGTGCACAAATCGTATTCAATCTCTTGGCGATTTCAGTCTATAAAGACAAAGCCATATAAATGGTTAGCATATTTCATAATCAGTTCAGAAGATAAAACTTCATACACAACAGTGGAGTCCTCTACTGCCTCACTCTTAAGGGCATAAAATTGCTTTCCCAGGCTATGTTAGCAATATTTATCTTGAGATAAACAGTAGATATTAATCCCACTTGCAAAGAAAGACATAATCGCACATTTTATTGGTCACTTAAATAAGAGATAATGGGTAGTTTAATTGAGTCAGAAAATCTATGCAGTTTGAGGCTACATAATCACTTAACCTGGTGATTCCAAACCCTTCTGTACACTTATTCAATTATGGCATACCAGAGCACTTTTATGAAGCAAGTTCATTCAAACCAAAGTCAGAACCCTGGAGAGCAGAAGCACTGCCAAAGCAGACTGGCTCTCAAGTTGAGGTCCAGAGTGAGAGCGGAAGACCTCCTTCCACTTGTTTCAACTCCTGCACAACTGAAATTGAACTTTAATGTTAATAAGCCTTCACCAAGTTTCAAAATTTCAAACAAGCCTAGAAAACACCGCTGAAACAGACTCAAATCCAGACAGTCAAGCCAAGGGGTTCTAGATATCTGTAAAGTTTTACCACAACTCAGCATCAAATGCCAGGAGCCCACGGTTCCACTGAGTTTAAGAAAATGTGTCCTGAGTGTCTGTGGCACAGGCTATTCTAGAGCAAGGAGGAATAGTCCCTGCTCAGCTCCAAGGGCAAAGGAGTCCCTCTGGAAGAGGGACAAATTGGCAAAGGAGGGAATACAGTGTGCTCTGCTCCCAGACTAGGAAGGCTCCCCCTGCCCACCCCTCCTCCAACACCCTGCAGCTATGCAAAGGAACCCTGCTTCCCTCTAACTCTGAAGAACAGTTTTGTTTTGGGGGGTGGAGGGGGAAAGACATCTGAAGAGTCCCAGGTTGACCTTATGTATATATTTCGTCATTTCTGCGTCAATGTTTACTGATGCTACCTCTATTACTGAACTAGGCAATGAAAAGGACTATGGGGAGAAAAAAATTAGAAGAGCACAGCCCATGCCCTTGAGAAAGACAGAATGGAATAAGTGAGATAAAGTAGAAACCTCAGGAACTGTATAATCAAGTACATAAAAAAGAGCTGCCTTTTGTCCTCTGAGATGATTCCAGTTAACTGAGCAACAAGCCTTTCCTTTTATGGGATTGGATTTATGCCAATCCAACTCAATTCTCCCTGACCACCACTGAGACAGGGTTACAGACCATGCACTGGAAGAAATGTACTAGAAAGGGAAATCACTGGTATAGAGAACAATCCCATGACCTTGCTTGAACAAGTGGAGCTAACAGATACGTATATGCAAAAAGGGCACAGCTGTACCAGGTGCAATCACAAAACTGGGTCAGCCCCACCTAGCTCGTTTGATCACAGCCACCCACTCAAGTGAACACAAGGTCATGGCTCTCCTGGAAAGCATGGGCCAGCTACCCTTGCCTTTGCAACAAGGTTCTACCCTGTATGTTTGGGTAGACATAAAGAGGCAGAGATGCCCTTTGTGGGGTCTGAGGTCCTTGCTCCCCACTTTCCACCTGCCATACATTCCAACAGCATTCTGTTCTTACCCGGCCTCCAAAATTCTCTTCATGTTTTCCTATGTTAAAAATGACATCTGCTCACTCTGAGTACATATCCACAGATGTATACTACACAGAAATACACAAGAACTAAGTCTGCCACCCAGAGACAACCACAACTGTGGTTGTGCCACCCACAGACAACAACTCTGTGGTGATCCTGGGAAGCAACCCCCCAAGCTCTCATTATCTGTGTGTGCACAAGCCCAGAGTAGAGAGAGACACCTTGACATCAACGGATCCCCTGAGGTATACTGCTCTTCTGCAATTTGTTCCTTCCACTCAAACCTGTCATGGACACCCTTCCATTCCATAAAAACAGATATAAGTAAGAACATCATCAATATATCCCACTACACAAGCAGTCAGGTGTCTGAACACTCCCAACATCAGGGGATATTTATTTTTCACCTAATATTCCACAATTACACGCTCTACATCAACTAACCCTTTCCCTAGATCTCTAAAAGGAATCTCTAGAAGTGAAATTGCTAGGTCAAAGTGTCTGCATATTTTAAACTGTAATGCATGCTGATAAACTGCCCAGCAGAGAAGCTTACCAATTTATAGTATCCGTCTATGATGGTGCTTGCTCCCCCACCCAGTGTCAATACTGCGTTTCATTGACCTTTTTATAATCTTTATCCATCTAATAGATTAAAAAATGATCTCATTTTTATTTGCATTACTCCGATTCTTCCTGAAGTTAAACATCTTTTCATATATTGATTGGCCCACTTTATTTTTCCTTTGGTATTTATTCACCCTTGTCTTCTTGTAGTAGTTCCTTCTATAAGATAAATACTGACTTTTCCACGGTCTTTCCACCTTGTCACCTGTCTTTCAGCCTTGCTTAGTATGGGTTTTTTGCTATACATAACTACATTTTTACATGGTCGGACTAAAGAATAGCCTTCCTATGTTCCTGGCCTTTGGGTGAGGATTAGAACACTCCCAAATTAAAGAAGCCATTCTTAATTTTCCTCTAGTGCTGCTACAGCTGTACTTTCTACATTTAATTACTTGACCTACATGGAATTTATTTTAGTTTAAGAAGGAAAGATGATCTCCTCTTTAATTAATAATTATATATGTTATTACACAGAGTGGCTTCAAGGTAGAAGTGAACTTCACTGTCAGGGGACAGTTAAGACCTGGTCTGAATGAAACGAACTCATAAACCTTTAATATTAATCCTTTAATATTAAGAGGAAAATAAAAGAAGTACGGATTAAGAGCACAGACCACATAAATTGGGTTAGAGCAGCTAAGACTGCAACAGGAGGACGAGTGTTAAAGATCAAAGCTCAAACTGATGCAGAAACATCAAAAGCCATACCATTTGTCCTGGGAATTCTAAATAAACGGTTTGGAAAAGAAACAGAAACAAGAATAACAGAGAAGGATCTTGTCCCAGCTGTCTCCTTCCTCTGCCAGGTCTCTAATCCCTAATCTTAAAACCATCCTCTGACAAGTGAGCTTGACTTGAGCCAGGAAATCTAGCTTCCAACCTCACCTCTGGTTTACCTTGAAATTCTCTGAGCCAGCTGTAGAGTCCCTGCTCCTGGCAGCGTGAGGACGCATCTGATCTCCCTGACAGTGCTCTGGGAGGTCTAACACATCACCACCACTGCCGCCCTTCAAACAGTCTGGATGACAACTGACAGCGATCCTCCAGCATCATCTCTTGCTTCAACATAAGGATATTCTGACAAGAACTTAGCACAAATTAACGAGTAGTAGTGTTTTCTACCTGTGCTTCTATTCCTGACCACAGAGTTTACAAGCAGGTTAGACTGGATAGTTGACCCTGCTTAAGCAGGTGTTGAGAAAGTCCCATAACCTTTTCAGACTGCCTTCTTTCTACCTCTTCCAAAGACCAGACAACTCCAATGGAAGAAAAAAAAAAAAAAAACTGCAGGCTAACTGTGTTTTCCACCTAGAAATCATTTTCCTGACCCAAGATGAAGATGTATTTGGTACCTGCTAACAGACATATTGTTTATAAGTAAACTTACCCTGTGTCTGTATTTCTGACACCATGTAAGGCAACAACACTAAGTCAGCACTCAAGAGCCAGACCCAAACCAGATCTGCATGGAAACACTGCGCCCAAAAACTTACCCAGCTTGGTAAAGGCCCCGGCATCAGGCCTTGCCTCAGGGACGGCAAGCACCCACCAAGGCAGCAGGAGTTCGTCTGTTCAGAACCAGCTTTTTTTAAAGTGCATTATGAGTTATTTTATTTTTGGCTACACTGAGTCTTCATTGCTGTGCTCATGCTTTGGTAGCTGCAACTCATGGCTTAGTTGCCCTGCAGCACGTGGGATCTTCCCAGAGCAGGGATTGGACCTCTGTCTCCTGCACTGGCAAGCAGATTCCTAACCACTGGACCACCAGGGAAGTCCCCAGAACCAGCTTTTATTCTCATCAGTGCCAACTCCTTTCTCACTGATTTGCTTATGGTGATAAGAGTCAGCCCTCATAATCCAAGAACTTGGGTTTGCATCTCAGCAAAATAGTACTAGGCGTCCTGAGTTAAGTCACTTCAACGGCTGAGCGCCAGGTCTCTTATCACCAATCTACTTCAGTGATTTATCAGAATCACATAAGCTAATATGTAAACTACAGCTGCACTATTATAAAGTGCTGTGCTCTCATCCCAGTCTTTTAAGGACGACCTCAAATCCAAATAGAAGCTGCCTTTCCCCTGTAACACCAATAAACAAACTCTAGGCCCTTCAAGATCCTCCAGAGCAATTTAACTTTATTTAGTAAACTAAGATTAAATGTTGAAAATCACATCTGACATGAAGCTTCTGGACAGTTTCCTACAGCTTCCAGCATCAAGGCTGGCATCATGCATCTTAACCTAACAGGGAAGCAGGAGAAGACTCCTGATTCAGCTCCTCGCTGAACCCTCCCCATCAAAACTGACCACAGGATACCCTTCCCACATTTGGAACTTTCAAAGGAATGCCTTACAGAACCAAAACAGAATCCCCATACATCCTAAACTCAATGACCAACATGGAACTACATAAACCATTCCTAATCAGTGTTAGGAACAGGCTCTGTTTACAATAAGAAATCACATCTCAGTACAAGAGTCAGGTTGCTGTTGTTGCTTAGCCGCTTTGTCGTGTCTGACTCTTTGCAACCCCCATGGACTGTAGCCTGCCAGGCTCCTCTCTATCCATGGGATTTTCCAGGAATGTATACTGGAATGGATTGTCATTTCTTTCTCCAGCAGATCTCCCTGACCCAGGCATCAAACCTGCATCTCCTGCATTGCAGGTGAACTCTTTACCAATGAGCCATCTGGGAAGCCTGCAAGATTCAGATACATGTATATTTTAACAGAGTTAAAGAGGTCAAATATCTCAAAGGCCAGCAATGAACCAAACTCTTAAACTGAAGATATGATCTTCTGAGCATCTGAACTTACATTTTTGGACTTCACGATTCCTAAAAGCTCAGCTCTCCACCTTATCATATTCCTTCCACCTCATCTAATTACCAGACTGAAGAGCCAGCCCGCTTTCCAACGGCTGCCCACTGATCTCCACTACACACCGAGTAATATATAATGAGGGTTGTTGGAGGCTCAAAGCAGGGCGAGGGCTGCTTAAGAGTAAATTGCCCATGGGTCTCAAAGCAATCCAATGGCACCCTGCCCAAAGTCAGCTTAGGGAGGGGAAACTCCACCACCATTAAATTGCAAATTGATGGATCATAAAAAATGCCGCTTATGCTGAGGGCTGGCAAACTGATCTTTTGGTTTCCTCGAACCAAGCGGGAGGCCAAGAGAAAAACACAGTGGAGAGCTGGTCATAAGTATCTGGCAAAAGATAAACGGGCAAGAACATGAAAACAAAGCACACAAAAGGAAATAAATAATCTCTAAATCCCTTCTGACTAGAAGGTTCAGAGTCTGTGAAATGACAGCCTTCAATCCAGAAAAAATGTTCAGCCTCAGCGGCAACCAAATAAAATGCAAATGTAGTTCTAAGTAAGGTGGGTCATTCTGCACCAGTTATGTTAGCTTATTTTTTAAAAAATTAATGAAATCCAAAGCTGATGAGTCTTCTGGGAAACTGGAGCAATCATACATTACTGATGACAGAGTAAATTGGTACAGTCATCTTGGAAAGCAACTGGGCAATGTGTTTCAAGAGCATGAAATTATTCAAACCTTTTGGTAAGGCTTCCCACAGCTAAGAATTTATCCTAAGGAAATAGTTCAAATGAAAAGCATTCCATGCATGAAGCTGCTCACTGCAGCATAAGTTTCAAAGCAAAAGAGAAAAAGTCAGGTAAAGATATAACAGTAGTTCGACACATCACAACCATCTGCAGAGTTTTTGAAAAACTTAACATTTGCCCTCCTGATAAATCAGTTGTCTAGTACTAGGAGAATGGTTAAATACACGACATCAACCCAAAGGCATGGCAGGTAACCATTTTAAAGTCATATTTATGATAATGATGCTTAAATAGCCAACATATTTACTAGATGAACCAGGAGGAGAACAAAGCTGTGGTGTTCATGTGCTTGTGTTTTGTTTTTTTTTAACAACATATGCATGTGGCGAAGCACTGTAATTTGATACCCCAAATAAAACCAGTGATTATCCTGCAATGGCAGCATTATCAATGCCTTGTTTCCCCCAAGAGTGACTTTGCAGATGTCGCCTGCCCTTGATTTACCGTTTGAATGTATTATTCAATGGGGAAGGGTGATCAGGCCCCCCACTCCTGTGATGGACCCTGGCCCTGAGTCATAAGGATGCTGACAAACCCTGACACCCTTTGGGTGCCCAGCCCTCTCAAAAACATCCTATCACACATGGGGAAGCAAACACCTAAATGAAACGATTTGCCCAGGATCATAAAGATAAGAAGCCACGTTCACTGCCTAGCTCTTTCTCCAGGGAAGTGGAAGTGGGAAATTGGAACATACTCTAGACCAGAAACAAAGCTTAAACACTCAGCTTTGTATGCAAAGCAATAGAGCCCACACAGGGCCACAGCAGCACAAGGCCATGTCACTGCTGAGCCAACGACAGGACCACAACACGTGGCCACCGTATGTCAGTGACAGGGTCACTGGACTCCTGCTGCCTTGGGCAGAAGTACAGTGCAAGGCAAAGGAGGCATTTCACAAGGAGCCTCAGTCCTAAACTGCAAACCTTAAATAAACAACAGCAGCCAAACTACACACCTCTGTCTCACCTTTCAGAGGCAAAGAGAATTAGTGCCTCAGCACTAACTTCAGACAACCTGGCCCACCAATGAAGCAGAATCCACGAAAACAAAGCCACAAATACATCTCTCATTTCCTGAACATTGTCTCTGATGTACCTAAAGATAATTCAAGATGTTTGCCTGATAGTGCATACCCAAAATCATCTATGCAAAACTCTGCAAATAATCTTCCAGTACTCTGCCCACCCCTTTAGGAGGGGAAAAGGCTTCTTGGGCTAGAGACTGCCTTCAGAACAATAGCTACGCATCAGACTAACACCTTGCTTCACCAGCACACTCATGAAAGAGGAATTTTATCAGAAATTCTAATGCATCAGAGTAGCTTTTCTGTTTAAAATATAATGACGGAGATAAATGACTAGCCACGATTTGGGGGAAATCCAAATGAAAAGGACCTGCGATCTCTTTAAGTTGAGGATATACTGATCATGAGGTTATCATGTTTAATAAGAGTGCCCCAGGTTCACTTGAAGGGTTTAATAAAACAGACAGCTGGACCCACTCAAAGAATTTCTGAGCCAGGAGGTCTGGGGCCCCAGCATCTGCCTTTCTAACAAGGTCCCAGGTGCTCTGCAGATTTCTGGACCAGGGACCACACTTTGAGAACCTTGGAAATTGAATAATCATGACAGAGGCAGCGTCTACTGCTTAACACACCTGAGCTCCAATTACATACAGGCTCTAAATGTCAGTTAGTGTAGGTACCCTTGGAGACTGGACCGGAAAGGTTAAAATAACTAGCCCAGGGTCAGAATTAAGCAGGACGGGAGATCAGATCTGTCTCTCTCCAAAGCCTTGCCACAGAGAGAGACAATCGCCTTTCTCCATGCCTTTTTAGAAAATCAGACCAAGGCAAGAACACAAACCGAGGCTGGAGCAAGCCATTTGCCTACTGTGGGAAAGCTCAAACTATATTCATTTAAATGAGTCCACCCATGGCAATGTAATCTCGTCCCTTCTTCAACCCGATAATTAAAGCAAAACAAAGAGGGCCAGATGACAGAACCCCTTCAGTGGCTCAATTAATCAAAATACAAAGTCGCCAATTACAGGAAGATCATAACTTTCATGTTCTGCCTCCTCCTCATCTGGCAGCTTCTACAAGCACATTCTAGACCCCAGCCCTTTCCAACAGGGCGCCGACTCTCTCCTTCCACTGCTCACCTTTCACACTCACAGTTTCTCTCAGAGCAAGGAGGAGTTAAAATAAAGGGAAAGAAAAACCTGCTGAAGGCTGCCTGGGCGGAGATAGCAACACTAATTGCTCCCATTCTCTGGCTCCTTGTGAGGCAGATCGCAGGGGCCTGCATCTTCGGAGAAAGCTCTCGGATCTTCGCAGCAGCTCTCAGCAGAGCAACTCAAGTGCCCTTAATTGTTTATGTCCTTAATGCAGAGCCTCTTGAATGCATTCATTTTTAATAGCAGGCTTGAGTGTGGGGCCCATCAAAGAAGGACAAAGCAACTCTATTCATTGGTCCTCCTTCCTGCAATGACAGTTTTCTGATTTATTTGCAAATGACAAGCTTGGCAGGCCCCACTTGAAGGCTGCCCTCTTTTTTTTTTTTTAAAGAATTCAGTTGCATTTTCCAAGATGAAGTTGAGTCTGCAAAGCTGTGTATTTGTGTAAATTCTTCCCCCTTCAGTTCCTTCTAATTAATGACTTAAATGTTTTGACCCAACTGTTGCCAAGCAGAGCATTTGGGCTTTAATTTGTCATTTTGGTAAAGATGCATCCTTGACAAAAGCATTGCAGCTGTTTCAGTGCCTAAACAGCACATTTCCATTATTCAGAAACCCTTGTTGCGGAGTTCAGAAAGTGCTGCTCACAAGAAATCGTTCTGACTCGTTCCATGATGCAAAAAGACAGCATTTGGTGGTGTCAGAGGAAAATGCGCTCTGTTGTGCCACAAGAAGGGTTTCAAGACAAACTCCATGGGGTGAACCACGGAACAATACTATGAATTAATCACTTATTGTTCTGGGAATGGAAAGAGAGCAAGCCTACACCTTTCACCCTCTTCACAGGGCTTAGTCGTTTAGGGAGCTCATGAGAAATTAGATAGTATCATACAACAGCAGGAAGATCAGTGGGAGGAAGAACGGGCTACATCATCATGGCACGAAGGCTAAAATTACAATTACGAAAATAAAATATACCTACGTAAAGACAAAGACTGCACAAGAATATGTAAAAACCAAGTAGCCTCTGAAAACCGGGTTTATGAGAATGGTCTTGATTCAAAACTTGGAAAGTTACTTTCTTTGTAATAACACTTAAACCCTTTCTTTTTCATCAGAGCAACCTTTTAGGTCTGTTTCCCTGTGGCTCAGTGGTGAAGAATCCAGCTGCCCATTTAGGAGACGAGGGTTCTATCCCTAGGTTGGGAAGATCCCTTGGTGAAGGAAAGGGTCCCAGTATTCTTGCCTGGGAAATCCTATGGACAGCAGAGCCTGGCAGGCTACAGGTCATGGGATCACAAAGAGTTGGACATGACTTAGTGACTAAACAACAACAAACCCATTTCTGGATGGTACTGGCTTCCAACAGTCTGCATCACTGTGCCCCTGCCCCCCATCACGATAAAGCAAACATCCAGTGCACACAACTATAAAGCACAATTTATCATCAGCTTTAGTATTTCTCATCATACCCTCTCCCCACATCTTATCTGGAGATCACTGGATAGGTATGAATGGTGCCCTAAAAGGTTGGAATCTTCAGCCAGTCTAGATGGTGGGAAAGGAATCTCCTGCCTGAACGGACCATGAACAGTGGTTCACTAATTTTATAAGCATGCTGCAGCTGAATGACCCATACACATGAAGGATGGCTGCCACTCTTGTTCCAAAGCAACTTCCTGGGAAAAGCAGCTACTTCATCAAGAGGTCTACGCCATCAAAGCCATGTGACATGCAGGAGAATGGCCCAAGTTAGAAAGACGTGTGTGTGTATGCACTGGTAAGGCCATCCTTGAGTCCCAAACTCAAGTCTAAGGTGGAAAGCCCCATCTCTGGGCCTGACTCCTCACAGGTTGAACTGCTGGAGAGGTGGTCCTTTGGGAAGGAAGACAAGGTTCCTGGCATTCCCAGTTGAAACCTGGGGCTCTCTTTTCCATCAACATCATGTACCAACAAACTCCAGAATGCAAGTTACCCCCTAGAGTGGCCAGAGGATGAATCTGAAGGGAAGGGGCTCTATTGCAGACTGGGGTTGGGGTTCTGCCTCAGGACAGTCCTCTGCTGAACCTAGCAGTGCCAAAAAAGCATCAAAGTTTGAGGAGAAAAAAAAAAAATGTGCACAGTGACATCAAAAGTCAAGGAAAAAATTACTTTCTCAAAAGCACCTTAGATCATAATTAAAATGAAATCTGGGGACTTTCCTGGTGGTCCAGTAGTTAAGAATCCACCTGCCAATGCAAGGGACACAGGTGTGAGCCCTGATCTGGAAAGATTCCACATGCTGTGGAACAACGAAGTCCATGCACCACAACGAATGAGCCAGTGCTGTAGAGCCTGTGAGCCACAAGAGAAGCCTGTGCACTGCATCTAGAGAGTAGCCCCCACTCACCACAACTAAAGGAAGCCCACTCAAAGAGACAAAGACCTAATGCAGCCAAAAATACAGTATTAATTTACAAAAAATGAAATCTGATAGGCTGGTGAAAATTGTGTTCAAAGCATCACCTTTTGGAAAAACTTTTAAGTATTTATAAGATGGTAAGCACAAAGATCCTAGATGTCAGACTTCATTAGTACACTCAAGAGCCACAGGATATTAACTTGGCTATGCAGGTGGATGCAAAGAGAAACAGCATTTTAAACACAAATTAAGGGACTTCCATGGTGGCCCAGTGGTTCAGACTCCCAATGTAGGAGGCCTGGGTCAATCCCTGGTTGAGGAACTAGATCCCACATGCCACAACTAAGACCCAGCACACATAAATAAATACAAGTTAATTCTTAAACAAAGCACCTGTTCATCACATTGCATCACAATACGATCCACAGAGAAATCTAAGCAGTAAGAAAAATAATCATCACTTCTCCAACATAACAATCAAGCTACTTTCAGGGGGTAAAAAGTGTGCTGTCTGAAGATAATTTAGTCAGGGCTACATGGATTGACCACAAATATATATATAATTAAAAGTATTTAAAGAAAAGCCCCCTTATGCCGTCATATCACCTTGTAATTTTAAAATGACACATCAATGTCATGTGTTGTCTAACATTTACCAGGGAAGAATTAAACAAGAAGGGATGAAAGAATACTGAAAGAATACTGGATAATCCAAGCGAGAACAATTTATAAACCAGGGGTCATCAGAAGTTACCACTCCTATCATTCACCAGTTATTTTAAAAGTGGACAAATCAATTTTTGTGCTCGTGTGTTTTTAGAAAGCATCCTAGATATTCTTCCATTAATTATGTGGGTTCAAGACATGTCAATTCTTGTTTCCCAGAGCACAAGAAACCAAATTTAACCCACGTATTGTGTTACACGGGTCTGCACTCGCATGGTTCCCACAGGGCTGGGCTGGCTCAATAATGTCGAGCTTCTTCTGGAAGAACAGAATAGACTTCCTGCCATTTGGACTGTGAAACACAGTAATCCACCAGGGAATAAAGGTCAATGTTGCACTTTTGGTCATTACTGAATCATTTGAGATGATCTGTGGTGAGGATGAGAGGAAAATCGAAGGCTGTGAGAACGCTGCAAATGGCTTGACCTCAGACCAATTTCCATCTCCATCTGTCTAATAGACATGTGGATAAAAAGCCTCCCTCCTTCTGGGCCACTCTGCTGTTTTCAAATCCACCGCACAAGCCAGGAACCAGTTAAACAATACGTTAATAAGGGGAAATAACCTTCTAAGCCCCAGACTGACACTTACTCAGGTTTTAGGGCATCAGCTCAAGTTTGGAAAGCAATTTTCCAGTCTGCGAGCAGTACTGCAAAGGAGAAATTCTAACGAATATGGAGAATCGTCTGCAGTGCAAGGGCATGTGCCAAAAATCTCCTTATTTGTACATGCAAATATATGCATGCTCACACACCTCCGCCCCGCCACCAAAAGACATCCACACGATTTCTATTACGTCTGCTAACACAAAGGAGAACAGCAGTTCCAAAAGCTGTGTGCTGCTGAGGAATCTTTTTTCTTCCAAGTGTCCAATTAATGCTGCTTAATCATTATTAAAGCATTTCAATCATTAAATACAAAATATTCCTGGGAACCCAGAGCCTAATTATCACTTAAGCCACGGAATAAATGTTAATACCCTGACTTTACGCTAATACTCCTCTTCCCTGGTTTGGTCAAGCTCCTTTGTGAAGGTAATGATGGTCCATATGTAAGTTTAGGCCCCCACAGTATATCAATGTCAAACAACATCGTGTCAAGCTAAGATTCAATTCAGGTAAGTGCCACTGCCAAATTTTCTTGTTCCCAGACGGGCTTTAAGATTATTTTATTGCTTAAAATTTAATTTGTTCCAACTCGTGTCTCCATGACAACGTTGGCTAACCCTGCAAATCATTTGGGTAATTGGATATCTTATCTTTCTATTGCTCTCAAATCGAATGATTCTGCTAGAATTGTAACAGCCAATCAAATTTACAGTCCTCCTGAGTAATAGACTTGGAAAAGTAGCCACATTCATCTCCTCTTTACGGCCATATTAACCAGTATGCGACAAACAGTAGAATCTGGTCTTCAAACTACACTCCAAACTCTAAGGATGTCAACACCAATATCCTCACTGTGCAAAGTCTACCCAAAAGCCCCTTCCCTTTTATACTATTTTAATTTGCAAAGCAACAGTTGGTACCCATTCCATGTTAATCTTGAGCAATTTCAGCATTTTGAGGGAAACCAATGAGTTTATCAGAAAAAGTAATAATAAAATAAAAATCTCAGCTTTTGGTGGGTACTTGACCTTGTGATAAAATCATGAGCAAAACAATGGCTGCACAAGATGACAGGAGTGTACCACCACTGCTCTGTCCGGGGCTCTTTCTGGGTAAGCCACATCTGACACTGTACATTATAAAAAGTAAGAATGAATACAGATTTAGCAACCAGTTCAAAAATCTCTGTATCCCTAGAGAAATCCAGTTGAAATGTGACACCCCATTAATTTAATTTAATTCATGAATTCAGAACAGTCACAGCATTCAGAATAATCAATTATGAAATAGAGATTTTTTTGTAAGATTCAAAAGTCAGCCGCTCTTGAGTTAGTGGTATAATTTTGGCCTTTGGTGAGCTAAAAAGGACAGGAGTTGGACACATTTCAATGGTCCAATTCCAATCTTCTCGGGAGCTCTACAAGGACACTGGCTCCGAGGGAGCACAGGGCCCAGGCACTGTAAGAGGGCCAGCCAGCTTAGAAAACGAAAAGGCTCCGCAACCCCGGCCAACTGGCAGGCCAAGGGGTTGTCAAGAACTTCATGCTTCGCCTACAGACACTCGGAGGACTTTAGGACCTGAGCTAAACACAGAGCCACAACGTGGGGCGTCTCAGCACACTGAAGTCAGTAGGCAGCAGGGGTTTTAAGCAAACGTGAGAGCAGGCACTGGCACAATTTGTCCAGGTGTGACCTCTTTTAACCCAAATACTTACAAAAAGTTGCTACTGCATCATGCCTGGCAGTACGAGTCAACAGTCTAACTTCCAGTCCATCTAATCCCAATGGCCCTGCTTTTCTCTCTCTCCTGTGGGTTTTGTGGGTGTGTGTGTGTTTTCCTGCTTCCTCATATACTAGCACTTAAGTAGCAATTGTGAACTGACAGTCTACAAAAATCTCAAGCCCATGGAGTACATGGAAAATACTGCAACACATCTACTCAAACTTTTGCATGCACTCCAGAATTTTCATAGCCAAAGAAAACTATACATATCAATTTACATTCCCACCAACAGTGTAAGAGGGTTCCCTTTTCTCCACTTTCTCTCCAGCAATTTTGTAGATTTTTTAATGATGGCCATTCTGACTGGTGTGAGATGACACCTCATTGCACTTTTTTGATTTGCATTTCTCTAACAATGAGTGATGAGGGGCATATTTTCAGGTGTCTGTTGGCCCTCTGTATGTCTTCTTTGGAGAAATGTCTGTTCAGGTCTTTTGCCCACTTTTTGACTGGGTTGTTTGTTTTTCTGGTATTGCACTGCATGAGTTGCCTGTATATTTTGGAGATCAATCCTTCGTCAGTTGTTTCATTGGCAATTAGTCCTAAATGAGGTGAATGAACCTAGAGCCTATTACATAGGGTGAAGTAAGTCAGAAAGAGAAACACAAATATTGCATATTAACGCATGCATATGAAATCTAGAAAGATGGTACTGATGATTCTATTTGCAGGGCAGCAATGGAGACAGAGACACGGAGAACAGGCTGTGGACACAGTGGGGAAAGGAAAGGGTGGCACAAATTGAGAGAACAGCATGGAAACATATATTACCATATGTAAAACAGACAGCAAGTGGGCATTTGCTGTGTAACACTGGGAGCTCAACCCAGTGCTTTGTGACAACCTAGAGGGGTGGGACTGGAGAAAGAAATGGCAACCCACTCCAGTGTTCTCGCCTGGAGAATCCCAGGGACGGGGGAGCCTGGTAGGCTGCCATCTATGGAACTGCACAGAGTTGGGCATGACTGAAGCGACTTAGCAGCAGCAGCAGAGGGGTGGGATGGGGAGGTAGATGGCGAAGGCAGGGGTGGTTCAGGAGGGAGGGAACATATGTATAACTGTGGCTGATTCATGTAGATGTATGGCAGAAATCAACACAATATTGTAAAGCAATTATCCTTCAATAAAAAAAATAAACCAAAAAACTGTATGTATGTATACGTCATCAAGACACACGTTTTTTTTCTCCCTTTCTCCAACAAAGCAACAACTGTCTTTAATTCATCCACACACCTTTTTTTTTTCAGGATAGTAAAATTATCTTCCAATTCAAAATTTGATTTTCTACGTTACATCAAAAAGAAAAAAAATATAGGAAACACACCTCCCATCCTTTATTCTGCCAGAACTCACTTCAATAAAAATGAACCAAATCTGTTCTCTGTTGTTCACCCATCCCCATAAATGAAAAAACTCAACACAAAACTATTCTCACTGGTAGCTGTATTAACTACTTAGTACTGTTGCCTTCCAAGGGCACCTTTTGCTGTTTGACTTAAATAAGGCACCTTAATTCCTTTAGAGCACATATGTGTGCGTGTGTACGTATGTGCGTGCTCAGTTGTGTCCGACTCTTTTCAACCCTACAGACTGTAACCTGCCAGGCTCCTCTGTCCATGGGATTTTCCTGGCAAGAATACTGGAGTGTGTTGACATTTCCTCCTCCAGGGGATCTTCCCAACCCAAGGATCAAACACTCATCTCCTACATCTCCTGGACTCCAGGTGGATTCGTTTATCACTGAGCCACCATAGAGGCTGCCAAAGAGAGGGAAAAAAATGCCCTTTTGAACCTACAGATAAATGCTCCTGATCTTAAAAGTAAACAAACAATAAAAACTTTGAGGGGAAATACTGGAAAGCAAACAGTTCAGATGCAGGAAGGAAGGAAACTGGACTTGGAAAAACAATAGGGAGCATGGCCTAGAATTCCAAATACAGTGTATAGTTTAAAAGGAATCAATAATAGAGTCAATAACAGATTCTGAGAACAGCTGTCCTGAGACTGCCCAAGTACAGGCTCCTGCACACAGAAACTCGCTCAATCCTGATAACTACCCTATACAGTAGATGCTACTGTCATCCCCTAACCTTCTTGCCTGTTTTTTTCCTTTGCAAGGGGGAATAATTAATACCCAAGGGAGGCTGGAAGGATTTACAGAGAGTTCCTAGGTGGCTTAGTGGTAAAGAATTTGCCTGCAATGCAGGAGACAAGGGTTTGTTCCTTGGGTCAGGAAGATCCCTGGGAGAAGGAAATGGCTACCTACTCCAGTACTCTTGCTTGGGAAATCTCATGAACTGAAGAGTCTGGTGGGATACAATCCATGGAGTTGCAAAAGGAGTCGGCTATGACTTAGTGACTCAATAACAACATACTGTACAATTTCTAGGGCACATGTGGCTCAATACATGGAGCTAAGAATATTTACTCTCGTGTCTCAAATAAGCTTACTCCTGGTGGCCCAGTAGTAAAGAATCTGCCTGCCAATGCAAGATACACAGGTTCGAACCCTGAGTCGGGAAGATCCCTGGGAGAAGGAAATGGCAACCCACTCTAGTATTTTGCCTGGGAAATCCCATAGACAGAGGAGCCAGGAGGGATACAGTCCATGGGGTTTCAAAGAGTCTGACACGACTTAGCGACTAAACAATAACAACAATAATAGACCTAAGAAGCTGACTTTTGAAAACCAAAGTGCTGAAACAGACAAATGTCTGAGAACTGAGTGGGCACCTGTAGCTGCAGGGTGCATGGGGACCAGATGCCCTTCCTCCATCCCAGGGGCCCAACCATTTTTCTTTCCATACCAGACCAAGATGCAGATCAATGTTTAAGACCCCCTTTCCTAAACCAAAAGCAACCTTTTTATTTACACTCACTAAGCCATAGAAGCCTTTCAAATGGCACAAATAAAGGCGGCTGCATTTTGTTCTCTAAATCAATTTTCTCCCCAGCCATCAACTAGATGTTCCTGCACAGAGAAAGAACAGCCCTTCCCTTCTAATTCAAAAATCCATACTGCCATTGCCCTTGCAAACTGCTAAACAAGCAGTATCGGCAAGTCACTTGTGTTCTGTAATATATTTACTGCAAATCCCAGTGGCTCACCTCCTAATGCAGTTTTTTATCGTGTCTGTGAGTGTCAATACACTGGCCAGTCACCTTACTTGTAAGAGGCTCTGCCCAGCTATTTGCTCAAGGCATCAAGAGGGCACAGAGGACAAAGGCTGTGCTCCTAGAGGCTCCAGCGATGGAGAGCCTCCTCCTCAGGCCAGGATCTTCAAAGAGGTTTTGGTCTCTGGCAATCCACATCCTAGTAACACCCACAGCATCTGAGAGGCCACCTTAAATTCTCCATCAGGAGAGCTTCCATTCACACAAAGTTCAAAATCAGAGTCCTGATCAGAGTCCTTCCCAGTTTCCTACCTATCAACACTAAAGCTGTTCCCCTGGTGAATTTGCTGATCACATCTGAAAGGTGCATTATCAAGCACCAAAAGGGGAAGGGGCTTTTTTAAGTACCAACCTCTGCTCTCAGATGAGAGCGTAAGAGCAAGCACCCCAACACCAAATAATGGTGGATCATCTAATACAATCACGCCAAAAACACAAAGGGCAAGTTAGAAGGAAAATGTTACAAAATGCGATAAACACCTATACAGATGGTGTATACTTGGAGAAATTCCCCTTCCATGTGCACCAGACTCAAAGGTTGCTAAAGAAAGGCTTGAATTACCTATTTATCTTTCAGGGTGAGCAGAAGGCAAGCGCTCTATGCAAAATATGGGACAGAGATACTACAAAAATGCTACTTTACAGACTCCTGGGATCAAATAGGTGGGTATAATACAGGGTGCTCACTTTACATTTCTTTCTCCTCTTCTGTATATTTGAAACTCTTCATAGCAAAATGTTTGGGGTGGGGGAATGAACTCTGTAAAGACAAGTAAATCATGCCCATGCTCAGTCGGGTCTGACTCTCTGCAACCCCATGGACTGTAGCCCACTAGGCTCCTCTGTTCATGCAATTTTTCAGGCAAGAATACTGCAGTGGGTTGTCATTCCTTCTCCAGGGGATCTTCTCAACTTAGGGACTAAACCCGCGTCTCCTGCATTGGCAAGTGGGTTCTTTACCACTGAGCCACCTGGGAAGCCTCTATAAGTAAATAATCAATCGTATAATTATTAAGAAACCTGGTGATTAAGTCAAGTCTAATGCCCTGGAAGAAGCTTGTAATGCAACTTATCCACAGCTCTGTTAGCGGCTGTGGTCATCCTTAGGAGATAAATGGTGGTTCCCAGGGCAGTAAAGCATGCACACACTCAATTCACATGGAAACCCAGACCTCAGAAACATACTACTTCTGTTTTCTCTCTTTTTACCTTTTTACTACAAACTGAAATATATTACTGTAATTAAACTTCTCTAAGTAGCCTCTATAGATATTTGACTATAAATCATTTTTCAAAAGAAAAACATCTGAGCAAAAGTGGTTGGATGAGATTAGAACTGTAATCCTACAAAACATCTGGTGAAACCAAACAGATTTCACTCTTAATTTTATCATAAGGACTCATACTGGTACTCTAGAGTCAAGTTTTTAATCTAGATTCCATGGACTTGCTGATGGATCTTAAGATGTCCACAAAGAGCCAAAATTGTTTGGCAAAGCTGCATGTGTATCAAAATGCATATGGTTTTTTGCCAAGCAGGTTTTACCTGATTTTCATATGGGTTCAGGATCCAAAATTGTTACTCTACAGGCTCTGAGGGGCACAATAAATGCTTCTTAAATGCCTACTCAGGGATTTTCCTGGTGGTCCAGTGGCTAAGATGCCACAATCCTAATGCAGGGGGCCTGGGTTCAATTCTTGGTTGAGGAACCAAATCCCACATGCCACAACTAAAGATCCCACACACTGCATTAAAAAAAAGAAAAAAGGTCCTGCATGCCACAACTAAGACTTGGCACAGCCAAATAGATAAATAAATACTCCTTATTTTCTTTTTTAATTTTTAAATGCCTACTCAAACTCACTGGGAAAGATGCAAATCTCAAACTCAAGCCTCAAGCAGACTGCAGCATAGTTGAAGTATCAGAAAAAAGGCACATGAAAACACCACTACAAAAATCAGAGCAAAAATAAGTGATGTGACAGCCTCCTGTTGGGAGTAGCCATGGAAGGCCTTGAAGTAGAAAGGTAGTGTTGGTATTTGAACTGGATCTTGAAGGATACTGAAAAAGGCCATGTGAACTTTGACAAAAGAGCCTGGACATTTAAGAAAACAGAAAAACACAAGGCATGTTTTAGGTATGAAGAAAGGACCCATTTGGCTGGATTAAATGACCTGGAGGGAAGAGGATGGAGGTGACCAGGTAAGACTGGCAGGGACAGTGACCAGAGCCAGACACGGAGGCTGTGAGTGATGGGCAGAGAAGCAACCACCCGAGTGGGAAGTCAAATTTAGAAAAATTGGGCATACCGAAGAGACGAAAAGACCCAAGCCCCCCATTCACTCCCTTAAAGATGCTCCCTTCCAGGATGAGTGTTCCAAGACTGTTTACAATGTGGGTTAATGTTGACCGTGGGCCCAAGGGCCACACCGGACAAGCCAACAGGGAGCACAGAGACTGTGAGAAGTTTGCTGTTAACCCCTCCAATTAAAATTCCCATTTATTATACATGTATACAACAATCAGTATAGTAACATATTTACAGAACTTACCAATTCATAAGTAAACAAGTCTGGGGATACATTTTTTAACTTTTTACTGACAGGCTGTACAAAGCTAGTTAGATCACTGAAGACAGTACAGTCAAACCCAGCCTAGACAATTTCCTGGAAGTCCAATGGTTAAGATTCCATGCTTTCATTGCTGAAGGTGCAGGTTCAATCCCTGGCTGGGGAACTAAGATTCCTCAAGTCATGCAGCAGAGGGGGAAAAAAAAAAAAAAAAAACCCAACCTAGTACCACCTGTATTTATTTCAGCGGTTTAACAAGTAGCATGATTTGGACATACAAGTTCAAATGTACCTATGTTCTCAAAGACAACTGATTCCACTATCAAATGAATAATGCCTGTCTAATGAGAATCTACTGAAAATAGGTACACCACCCCTTTCAGCATGCACAGCAATGCACACCCACCACACTTAATAGCAATTTTTCCTCTATTTGGCAAGTGGAAAAGCTGATTCAATGAACAGAATTCTTCTGGTTTGATTTTCCTTATACTCAAAATAGCCTTCATCCTTCCCTTTTCCGGCAAACATATTTTGTGGTCAAAGAAAGACAAAGTAGCAAATAATGCAACTAGAAAAACTAGAAAAATGTGTTTGTTATATCTAGTATGAAAACATGGTGGGGCGGGGATGAAGGTAAACAATATTCTCATGGTTATGACTGTTATGCTGCTTTAAAGTAGGCAAATAGAATTAAAAATTTACTAGGTACCAAAAGTTGAAATGTAAAATAATGAAATACAGACTTGTTTGAAATCACAGGTTAGTTGGTAAAACTTTGTGTCAAAATTTCTTGTAGTTTCACAAAAAGCATTATGGTGACTGGGTGATCTATAAATTGAACAGTTCTGTAATCACTGTGCTCTTGCAAACAATTTTAGAAACCATTTTTTTTTCTTTAGCCAAGTGAATAGTAATACAAGAATCTCTTAATTTATGTTAAAATTTCAGTGTAAACTTTTTTCATTTTTCCAATCAAACCATGCCTCAGAAAAAAGTTAGAAAATCTCTCCCACACTTGAGGGACTCATGCCTACACACACACACACTCTCTCTCTCTCTCTCTCTCTACTTCAAGCACCAAGCCATATTCATGGAACAATCCTATGGCACATTTCTTACTACAGAATTCACCAGTTCCATTATCGAACACTATTTTTGAAGCTATAAATGCCTAATCTTGTCAAATCAGCCAACCTCCCAGAACAGCTGTCTAAAATTTAATTAAAGACCATTAAACCAAATAGTCCACATCAAACGTACTGGTCCTAAGAATTTCAATTTTAAAAAATCTGAAGCAACAGCTAAGTACCAGGGAAGGGAAGGGTAGGGGGCAGGGGGCATAGGAGATGACTGAGTCAGTCAAGGCTTAATGAGAGCCCAGTCAGTTTCTTAGTTTCCTCAAATTTAATCCAAGCCTGGAGACCACAAAAGTTAAATAATAGACAAGTCAAAGACTCAGATCTAGGGAAACTCAAAATGGTTCCAGGAGCCAGTAACTGAATATATCTTTAGTGAAACTACCACACAAGATACTTATTTAAATATTTGCTAAAGGAACAGATTTTCTTTCTGTGTTTCTTAATAAACACTGTTTGAAGGGACCTCTGAAGCCTCCAGACAGATTCTCATCAGCTGACATATACACGGAGCTGGGTTCGAAGTCCGGTGGAGGATGCTCCTTGCTCTGGAGGAGTGAGTCCCCTCTGCAGGGCAGAGGTCTACGTCAGAGTCTGTCTAGTCTTATCACCCTCTTCTCAGAGCCGGAAACCAGGGTCCAGGCAACTTGTTAATGACCCACCCCATCGCTAACAGGGTCCCTAATAAGTGACTTCAGTCAGCTCTATCTTACACCAAGATAGATCCCACACATCACTGGGACATTCCACCTCGCCCTGTCCTCTGGAGATGCAGAGCAAAGAGGAGGGGAGGGCGGCTCTCTGACCCCACATGTGCCTCCCTGGCCTCACCTCACCCTATTCCCAACCCTGTTAGATTCTGCCCCTACATAAAATGCTGGCATTTTGTTCCTCACGGGTTTTTTGGCTTTGATCTCGAACTTTAAAAATATTTAAAAAGCTTGATGGTTGGATGGCATCATCGACTCAAGGGGCATGAGTTTGAGCAAACTCCGGGAGACAGTAAAGGACAGGGAAGCCTGGCGTGCAGCAGTCCATAGAGCTGCAAAGAGTGGGACACAACTGAGCGACTGAACAACAATGAGGCTTTCTGATACCTCCCTTAAACTCTGTGCCCAAGGCAAATGCCTTACTCACCTACCCTAGTCATGGCCCTGGAAAGAAACCCACAACGAGCCCAGCTATGGAAGGGGTCAGGAGGGTGCTGTGTAAGGAGCGAAGGATAAAAACAAACAAACAAAAAAAACACAAAGGCTAATCTTGCACCTCGGAATCTAGGTTCTACACACAGGGAGCTTTATCTCTTAACTCCTACTTGTAAAGGACAGGCCTGGCTAATGAAATGAAGTGAGGGAGCACTCCAACCTTGATGACAGCTGTCTTCTTTGTATTACAAGATGGAGGTTTAACTCCAAGTGCCTATACTCCAGCTGATCAGTTCCATTCGGAGATGCTGACTTAGAAAAAAAAGAAAAAGATCTCAAAATGAGAAGCTGTAGACTGAAAACCCACATGGTTTAAAAGCAGGAAGAAAGGTAAAGCGTACAGACAAAATAATAAGGGTCACATCTAAGGAATTAACCCACGAGTGAACCCCTAAAAGTTCCACCACAACACTTTTAAAACACTACTGAAGAACATTTCTTTCTAGAGAGGAACTTTAAAGCACTTACCAAAACTGTGAAAGCAGTTTTAACTCCAAAATTTATATGGTCTGAGACACTGTGCTTGCTGAATTATCACACAGAGTTTTGAAATGTTCAGCTCTCATCTTTTTTTTTTCCTTCCTTCTCCTCTCCTTCCCCACCCCACAATCAGGACTGCAGAAAACCTTCCTACTAGTCCTTTCATTTATTTTTAAATTCTTCCACCACCCTGGAGAGCCCTAAGCACTGCCTGCTCTTCAAAAGAATACAGGCACAGAGAGGCAAAGTAATCAATCAAACTCACTGCATTGCTGGGTTTCAACTAGGAATCCTGATAACGCGTTTCATGGTTTTTTTTTTTGGTTCTTAGGCCTATTTTAACCTGTGGACAGTGTTGCTCAGTTAGTTACAACTTTCTACTTGCCCACAGCTGTGGCCTCCACCCACCAGTCAGTACTGCTGATATTCCTAATTTCTACAATATGTGCCTTGCCCCAAGCTGTCTTGCAAATTGTGAAATTGGTCAAAACAGATAAAGATCAAACATAGGCACGCAGCAAAGTAGATTTAGGTTGCTAAACACAGGCTCAAGTGTGATTCCACTACTGGCCTCATCCTCCAAAGGCAGCAGGGTTGGAGGAGACACGGAAGAAGCACTGAATGGGGAACCAGGTGACCCAAACTCAAGTTTCAGTAGATTCTTGGCCCTGACAAGTTGCAGACTCTGAGCATTTGGCCCCACATTACAAGGCAGAGCACAACACCTACCCAATCTAACACCTAGCCAATTTTCTTCAGAGGACAAGGCCAATTTGCTTTTGAAAACTAAGTGCTGTACAAATTCATGCCACTAATGACAACTTATGGCATGGCTTTATCAGTGTGCTGAACAGGTACACAAGTGGGATAAATAAGCCCTAAGTAAGGATTTACAGTGCATGTTGTTCCCCAAAATATAAATGAAACAATACCATGCCACATGACAGGAAAAAAAAAAAAACTTTATCAAGCTGCCAAATACACTAGGCACAGTCCTAACCTCAAAAACAGCTAGACTCACGTTAACCTATTTTTTCATGTACCTGAACACTGGTGGTATCAGAATTGCTCCAGCTTTCATGAACAGTCCCCACCTTCCTGTATAGAGATATCTAGAGTTTACATGACCTACCTGAAAACAGACAGACAGGTGGGAAGCTATAAAAAGCACAAAGGAAAAAAATTTTGTCTTCATGCTACAATTAGAGATTTAAATATCCATGACCACCCTGATTTCACTGACTTTTTGGTAACTGGCCACAGATGGCAGCAGAGAAAGTAAGGGGAAGGCTTATCAGGAAGTGTTGACACACGGACTGCGGGCACCAAACCAGCTAAGGAAACCACAATTATGCCATTCTTGATCTGGATGTACTTCCACTTTCAAACTTCCAGACGCAAAAGGTGGTGGTGAGATTTGACACTGAAATCTCTCAAACTCACCCCTCAACAAAGCTGCTGAAAGGTGGGGAGGAGAGCGGTCGTCACGCTGGAGACAAATCTTAACAACATTAAAGGACTCTCCATGGAAAGTTTCCCCATCACTGCATTTTTTTTTTTCCAGTAACAAAGATGTTGTCAGAAATGACAATTTTTTGTGTCCCCTGATGATGCCTTGCTAGCATTTGGTTATAAGCCATAAAGCAGGACTAATTTCAGCCTGTCAGGAGTCTTGCTAATGCCCAGTTTCCCCCTAGAGAGAATTCCTGTCAAATCTAATGAGAGCTCCAAAGGCCCTCTCTACAATATAATGAGCACTTAGGCCATGCTGGTGATCAGGCGGCAAAAAGCATCAATTTGAGCCTGGCTACACCCTGGGGGCCAGACGTCACCAGTTTTAATAAGAATTATGATTACTAGCTGCACCAAATGCCTCCTCAGAACTTATTATTAATGTGTGACATTCAGAAGGATGTTTTTCAAATGTAAGGCCACTTTAAACTGAATTACAGCACGGCTTTGCGTACTACTCTAGTTAAGGGTCTGTCAGCATTTACAATACAAACCAAATTTCAGGGGGCTTAATATCCTACTATGGAGAACACAACATCTCTCAGCTTTTCACATTTTTCAAATTACTGAGCCAATTATACACAGCATATTATTAACGCACACTGGCTCATGAACAGACAATATATACCCACAAATGCCCAATGGAGTCCAGAAACTCATTAGAAAACTATTTTCACACCATGGGGTTCCTGATCCTCCTTATCCCTTCTTCGTTTTGATAGAAGTCCTCCACCAAGTAACTTACAGGAACCAAGGAGAATTTCACACCTCCTGTAGCTCCCCCAATAAATCCAGCACCAACACACAGAGGTGGCGTTCCCCTGTACGGAGTCAGTGAGGTTATTACATCCTTTGAGTTCATGAGTTTAAGAGAAAGCTCAATCTCCTCCTTACCCTTCCAGAAAATTTGTTGGGGGAAAAAAATGTGCCTTTAGGGTAACTTTAAAAAAACAAGGTGGCACATTAGAATCCTCCACCAAGTTTTTTTGCATAATTCATTTAAATGACCATATATCTCAGTATAATTACTATCAATAAGTTACAATTGCCTCAATCAGGCACTGGCCCCTTTAAGCACATAGAAACAAAGACACAAACCCAGCAGAAACTAGGCTACCAACTTTGCAAATCGGAACAGAACTGGCATTTTTAAAGGCCCATTACACTGCTAATGAAAAGCCTTGAACTTAACCATCTCCTTCCAAACACGTATCTGAGAACACATCTAAGGTACACGATGATAACATAACATTATGAAATCTATGATGAATTAAAAATCAAAGAGTGCAGAGTTACAAAAGCAGAATTCAACTCTGAAATACACTTGCTTAATGAAAGTCTTTGAATATAAGGAAGATCTGAAGGCTGAACTAATCAATTTCTCCACTGTGCCCCAGCCGGTCAGCCATGCTCTTTAATTTAATGAAACAAGGGTTTGAGATGAAATAGCACATATACATCAAGTAAGAATTGTATTGTTGCACTTTGAAATGTGTCCAACTGTGCAACTTCATCTGATGATAATTTTTTAAGAGGCAATCGATTTCTAAAAGACTTATTGTACCAGAGTCTTGATGAAAAAGTGAATGTCAGCATATCTCCAGAATACTTACACCCTGCCATTAATGCTTTCTTTGGCAGACAATGACTACTCAATCGAGGGTCCTTTGGGCTGAGCAATCATTTAGCTTTTCTTCTCTTATGAGGTCCTTAGTGCCTTGTTCCAGCTCAATACTCTTTTTATACACCATTATAGTAGCCATAAGTGTGAATTTTATGGGAACTTGCAAACTCATAGTCATAGCTTGAGCTTTCCAGTCACTAATCTTTTCGTGCTTTTAAAACCACTAGGACTGAAGCAACTCCCAACATACGCTGTGGTCATATAAGGATGGTTTTTTCACCTCCAAACCTGTATCAACTGAGACATTTTTTAAAAAATTGTTTGCTAATATGCCACTAATCCTGAGTGTCGCTTTATGTAGCCCCCAAAACTCCATAGTTCATCTTATACCTTGTTTAACCTGAGTAAAGAAACTCCTGAATACCCATCTTTCTCCCAAAGGGCCACACTTCTTTCCAAATCAGCACAAAAACATTAGCTATTCTGAACTTCAGAACTTGACAGGATATCCACGTCTTCCAAGAGGAGAATAAATGTATCCAGGCAGTAAAGTCAAGTCAAAGCCTCGATTCCAACCTGCCTATAAACAGGCTAGTTTACACTTCCAAAGCACCTCTCACCTAGGAACTTAAACATTCTATAACTGTCAAGAACCAGCTCTTGCTCCAGAACACCGCCCCCCAATTCCCAGGAAGGGAAACCACGGCTGAAACATGGCATGCAGATACCTCCCACTACAGAGGACAAAGCCAGCACTATAGAATCATGATTTTATTTCTCATTTCAACTTGAGACTTCACTAAAGCTTACCTGTTTATGCATTTCTATGTTTAATCCATATGACATTTCATAATACTGTAAAAAGAAAAAAGAACCAAGTATTTCATTAACTCATGTTCTGTAACGCCGAGAACACATATTTGTTACTATTACATGAAAAGGGAAAAAACCTCATCTTTGATACCTACCATCACATAGTGCCTCTGCATTTCTGTCTTTTCACTTGCCAGTTTCTCACATTCCAATTTAAGGCTACGAAAACAAAACAGGCAACTTAATGTAAACATTATGTCACTTGTTTTAACATCTGCCTCACATATTTGCACTTCAAGTAAAAACACAGACCAATTTGGAAAAGCCATAAACTATCTAGGTAAACACCCAAAAGCTTTGTCCCTGCATGAAATGGGGAAAAGGAATAAGAGGAACAGTGCAAGGTATCCACTTAGAAACTAAGCTTTTCCTCCTTCGTGCATACCTGCTCTGATGCCAAGACCAAAAGATCTGTCAAAACCTCTGATCTACTCAGAAGACTGATTTCTCCTCATGGTCATCTGTTCACTCCTACTTGCTTCACTGCATCAAAGTTTGCTTCCCTGGACTTAACCAAAATCTGGCCTTTGTATAACCTTCAGTCTCAGGCATAGGCTGTGTCACCTCTGCCAACTCAGTCTCTTGGTTTGAAAACTGTACCTGTAAAGTTACTTCTATAATTGTTGGTCCCTTTTAATACCTTTGTTTTTTAATTCCCTGCCAAAATATGTCATATAGCTTCTGCAATTAAAGTGGGCTGAAGTCCTCCCTTCCTGGTAAACATGGTGTGGGCAGGGATGTTTCAAGCTCTAGAGACTATTATCTTCAAGTAGACAAAAGGTCAATAGTCAGAAAGCCTCTGACAAAAAATAAGAAAGTTCACACCCCAGCAGCTGTGTGCTTTCTCTGGGGCATGACAAAAACAAAACCTGTCATTACAGTTATTTCTTAGCTCTAATCGGCTAAGATTTCATAGAAACGGGAACAAACTAACATTTCTAGAAAATTTACTATGGACTGGGTGCTTTACAAATAGCTTTCTTTATAAATTTTCTGAAGCAGCTTTCATTAGATGAAGAGACTAAAGGTGAGATGACTACAAATGTGACTCCAATCCCGTGCCCTACCCAAACCAACCCAGAATGAAGCCAAAGCAGGTGAGCTATCCCCTAAACACATCCACAGCACCCCCACTAAGGATGGGCACAGCTAAAAGCATCTGCCCTCCCATAATGGACTTTGCCTCAAAGAACCCATTCTAATATGGCAAACAGCGATTTCAACACTGGCTTTGCCTCTCTGAACCTGCACTCCTGAGCTGGGGCATCGACTGAACCAAGCTCAGCCTGTTGCAAAATAAATACATGAAGTGCAAATATTGACAGTTCTCATGCAACTCCTAAATACACGAAAAAAGGCTCCTTGGAACAGGAGCAAACGGGCAAAGGGGAAACAATGGGAGGAGGAGGAGACAAGAGAAGAGGCGGCCCGGGAAGAGCAGGGGAAAGGGGTAACGTGAATGACAGGTCTTAACTGTGACTCCACGCGCCACCGCCTGGACGCAAGTACTAAGTACAGCTGCCGCCACCACCAGGATGGGCGACCCGGGGCACAGCGCTGCCCGGGCGACCACTCACCGGGTGCGGCGCGACACGCACCTGTGATACTGCGCCTGCAGGAACTGAAATTCCTCTTTAATCCGGTCCAAGGATTCCGGGATAGTGAACTTGAAGGGCTGGCCTGCAGCCTGGTGCGGCGTCTAAGGGCGACCAGCGAGGGGGACCGAGCGACGGGGATGCGGGCGGTTGGATAAAGCAGTCGGAGTATCAAAGAGTGGGTGGGACATAAACGAAAAATAAAGTTAGAAGTGGCACCAAACGGAGTCCCGAACTCCAATTAGCGCTTCACTTGGGGAGAGGGAAGGTGGACCTTCCCAGATCCGAAGCTCCTCAAATGACGCTCGCAGCCTCTTCCAGCCTCCAGGGCGGGACGCGGTAAGTGCGCCTGGGTCACCTGGTTGAAGAGACAAGGGTTCCCGGCGGCGGTCGTGGAGGACCTGGCCAGACTGTCGTCGACGACGCCGCCTCCTCCCTCAGGGGGCGATAATGACCCGGGGGACCAGAGGAGAAAACTCCCTGATGTTCCCCGTTCCCAGAGTCGCCGGGGCCACCTCCAGGCGCGCCGGAACCGGGGCCTCATTGATATGTAAATAGGCGAGACGAGAAACAAAGCGGGGGCGCACTACCCGCCTGGGGAAGGGAGAGGATACGGCCGCGGGAGAAACCCCAGTCTCCCCAAGCGCCCCGCCCGCCCAGTCTAGACGTCAAGTAGGAGGGAGCCTAGAGCAAAGGGGTTGAATTGAGAGTTTCAGCCCCCTTCCCACACAGGAGGAGAGAGCCCGGGACCTCCCAAGTCTTGTACCCTTGGAGGCCAGGGGGCTCGGTCAGATTGTAGCAGCCACCCATCTCCTCACCGCACAGAAAGACCAACTACCACTCCGCCACCTCCCTTCCCCCCACTCCGCCACCACCGCGCCTCACCGGGTGCCGGCTCTGCGGGAACATCGCTCTGGCGGCGGCCGCGGCTCTGTTCCCGGGCAACTCAATTCTCCGCTCAATTTCCAACTTTAATCCCGCCGAGGAAAATTAAGCCGGGAAGCCAGGCAGAAGCGGGCAGCGCGCTGGCCACGCACGCAGGCGCGCTCGGCGGGACGCACAGGCCACTCTGCTCCCGCCCGTGCGGACTCCCGCGCTCAGGGCCACATCACAGGGCACTCCGGGCCCGGCCGCACCAAGAACCTGCGGGACGCCGCTGGTGCTCGTGGGGAGGGCGCGGGGGCTCCGCTTCCACCCGAGGGCCTCGGCCGCCCGGGCTGAGAGATGACGAGCCCGGTAACTCGGTGCTCCCCTCGGCAATCCGCGTGCGCCGCAGCGGTCCCGGGCAACAAATCCAGAGAAGGACTGCTCTCCTTTGCTCTTCTCCCGGCCCGCCTCTTCTTCGGGTATTCCCCGAGGCGCCCGCCGGCGAGGTGCAGGTGGCGCGGCGCCCGCGGCTAACCCCACACAAACAAACCTGACTGTGTTCAGGGGTGACCCCCTCGGGCCCAGGCAGCGCTCACGACCGGGAGCTCGCAGGCTCCCGTGAGGCGGCGGGGTGCGAGGTCCTGGTGGCAGCGGAGGCTCCCCGCCCGGCGCTCCGCAGCTTTAACCCGAGACGAGAAGCGCGGGATGACGACGAGGCGGGGAAAGTGCGGAGGGCGCGCCGGGAGGCGGCTTGGCACGCCCAGTGCAGCCGGCTCTGGGTGTTCTCCGAGGTTGCACAAACCCTCCTGGGCCGACGGGTCTACTCCGCCGAGGGCAATCCCGCAGCCGCCCGCTGCTCCTCCAGACCTGGGCGCATCCGGGCGCCGCGGCCCGCGCGCACTCGTCCTGCTACCGCCGGCCAGACCTCTCCGGACCCTTTCTCAGGCCCTCTCCGTACCCTTTCTTAGAGCCTCTCCGTTGATCCCCTTTCTTTCCTTCTCTTCGTCTGCCTCTCCTCAAAGGACGCTCCAGCCCGCTCCAAAGTTCTCTCACGACCCGGAGAAAGACATCCAAGAGACGGTGAGGAAAAGCCCAAGAGTGCGCTCCGCCGCTCGGCCTCCCTCCCGGGCCGGCAAACTCCGCGGGCAAGTCCGGAGTAGTCGCGGAGGCGGTTAAGTTGCCGAGGGCAGGCGGAGGTCCCGGTTGGTGGCGCGGTTCCCGCCCGGTCCTGCGAAGGCGGGAGTGGCGCAGTCGGCTGCCTGGGGGACGCAGGACACAGGGTACCCGCCGCCGCCGCCGCCGCTCCTGCAGCCGCCGCTCCAGCCGCTGCCGCCGCCCGCGCCTCTCGCGCCGGTTACATTAACACGCGGTTTCACACTCCGGAGCTAACCAGCGCCGGCCCCGCCCAGCACCGCGCGGGCGGGGGACGCGAGCGCGGAGCCGGCGGGGGGCGTGAGCCTGGCT
>NW_011494870.1:4383445-4400801 GCF_000754665.1 Bison bison bison
CGGCGCGCCCAACGTGGGGTGCTGACGAGAAGCCTCCCCAGAGCCTATGGCAGCGCGGCACCGGACAGGCCGTCTCACCCGGTCCCCCTCTCCTCTCCCACCCCACTTGCTTCCATCTCCGCCGTCTCCCCCGTCTCCCCTCCCATCCACCCCCACCACTCCTCCGCCAGCCGCGTCCTCCCGGGCTCGGTGAGGAACTGTTCCTGGAGGAGCCGCGGGATGCCGAAACCAGCCAATGGGAAGCAGCGAGACGCGGAGATTGGCACGGTGGATGGGAAGGTCGGTAGGAAGGAGAGCGGCGGGGCCGGGCTGTCAATCAAAGTAACGTGGGGTCGGCGAGGGAGCGCGCGGGAGCGCGCGAGCAGGAGGGACACGCGAGCGTGCAGCCTCTGAAGCCGGGGGTTCGAGTTTGCAGAAATCCTACCACTTGTTCACTTTTCCCTTTAATGAAAATCCTCAGATCTCAGTGAAAGTAACCCGGAGACTAACCGCGTAGTTTCTTAAGAGGGAGAGTGGATGCTTTTTGGTAGTTCAAGCCAAAGGTGTCTTTCGGAGGCCCCTGTTCGATGCTACTCTAGAAAGTGAGGTCATATTCAAAATTTCTGGAAAAAAAAAAAAAAATTTCTGTGAGGATTGTTTTCCCTTGAGCTGTCTTTACGCGGATGCCCGAGGAGTGGACTGTGCACTTCATGGAAACTGCATAAATAGGCAACTCATTGGCTGCGTAGATACACTAGCGGCTTAGGACTAGGCTTCTAATGCCCACGCCCCCTTTTGCACTCAAGGTGGGTAGGAATTGTTTTTTATTGGAGTATTTCAAACCACCTTGGAAAAAGATCGACCTGAGTTGGGGCGGGAGGGATACCCGAGGAGATGTCAGGGTAAGGCTGGCGCGTCCCGATCAAGGATGAGATGTTTTGCCCGCCGCGAGAAATCTCGGGTCCTTCTGTTTTAAAGTCCCGATTTCGCTGTACTGGGTAGAAGAGGGCTACTGAGAGTTCCAGGGGCCTCTCAGGAACACGACCACGAGTCTGTTTCCAATTTCTAGAAACAAAGGGAGACAATGGGATAAACAGCATTGAGACCTGAAAAACCTGTCCTGCCCACCTCACCCCCATAGTTCGGGTGGTCCCCCCCGCCCTTAAGCTATGTAAGGAGCTAAATGGGAAGCTTTGTGGAAAAGACGTCGAAAAAAATTCTTATGAGCTGGAACTTGACTTGAAAAGGATTTTAAGATTTTAAATAAACGGAGCATACTGCGTAAATCTCCAGTTTTTGTCAGTTTTTCTAAAATACATCCCACAGAAAACCTTCAATATTGCTGCTTTTATACGTTAAAGAGCAGTTCAGTTGAGCTATTTCCACATGATTGGTAAGTGAATAATGCTGTTTTAGCCAAATAGGGGTGAATTCTTCCATGAGAAAGACACATCTTTGACAAGCATTCATCTAATGTTGGAATATACTTCAGTTTTTGGTGTTAATGGCCCCCATGTTCCCATTATTTTACTTTCAAGAGAATTATGGAAAGGCATTTATTTAAACAGAAATACAATTTATTCGAAGATTTGCTTTTACAGAGATCTTTTCCTTGAAATATTAAAAGAATCATTTTAGATAATACGTTTCACTGGTGGAGTTCTTAAATATGTATGATATTGATTTGTCTATAATTGGATCAATCCCAAATATCAATTATAAATGAAAAATTAAAGGAGCGATTTTAGCCAGTCTGTACAACGCCATAGTAATTCTCAAACAAATTCAGAATTGTGGCTCATTAAGTGGGGTTAAAGGAGTGGGTTCTATTATTCATTTCTGCTGACATTGGAAATGAATAGCAAGGAAGCACTGCCCCTTTTCTTGGTTATATTTAGTGATGAGAGCAGTCTTGCTCCACATACAGGAGTTTTTGAATCATACAACCATGGGTTGGCAACCTGTTAGTTGTTCAGTCCCTCAGTCGTGTCTGAGTCTTGCAACCCTATGAACTGCAGCACACCAGGTTTCCCTGTCCTTCACTGTCTCCCAGAGTTTGCTTAAACTCATGTCCATTGAGTCTTTCTTTCTGGAGCTGTTTCTCCACTTTTCCCCAGTGACATACTGGACACCTACTGACCTGGGGGGCTCATCTTCCAGTGTCATATCTTTTTGCTTTTTCATACTGTTTGTGGGATTCTTGAGGCAAACATACTGAAGTAGTTTGCCATTCCCTTCTCCAGTGGACTACATTTTGTCAGAACTCTCCACCATGACCTGTCTTTCTTGCGTGGCCCTGCGCGGCTTGGTTCATAGCTTCCTTGAGTTGGGATTGGCAACCTATGTGCCTTGAAATCACATAGTATTGGGTCACCTATACCAGTCTATGGTTGCTTCATCCCGTAATCAGCTCCAGGGTTGTGTAGAAAGTTCTTGGATTCCACAAATATGCCTCTGCATGCGGGGACAACTAGGGCAACCAAGACTTCATGGCTTTACCCAAACTTTACTTTGATTTACTGGCACATGCTAGTAGTTAAGTTTAAGACTTCTCTGGTGGCTCAGACAGTAAAGCGTATGCCTACAATGTGGGAGGCCAGGTTCAATCCCTGGATTGGGAAGATCCCCCTGGAGAAGGAAATGGCAACCCACTCCAGTACTCTTGCCTGGAAAATCCCATGGACAGAGGATCCTAGTAGGCTACAGACCATGGGGTCACAAAGAGTCAGACACGACTGAGCAATTTCACTTTCAGAGAAGTTAAAACAGGAGTAAAAATGTTGCTACTTCTCACCCTTCCTCATCCCCTTCAAAATGTCTTCTAACACATTTTTGTTTGTTTGTTTTAATTTTAATATGTATTTGTTTTGGCTGTGTCGGGTCTTAGCTGCAGTACGCAGGGTCTTTAGTTGCAGCATGTGGGATCTAGACCAAGGGTTGAACCTGGGCCCCTTGTATTGGGAGCCCAGAGTCTTACCCCTGGACCACTGTGGAAATCCCTAATACATTGTCAGTCAGTAAGTCAGTCAGTTCAGTCACTCTATCGTGTCTGACTCTTTGTGACCCCATGGACTGCAGCCAGGCCAATGTTCTCTAATATAACTTTTCACAGCGAACATGTCTACTCAACCATATTTCCTAGTCTGCCAAAGGGGAAAATTAGAAATTTTCTTTTATTTGCTTATTTAAATTTTTTATTTTGTATTGGGATATAGCTGATTAACAATGTTGTGACAGTTTCAAGTGAACAACAAGAAATTCTCTTTTAACTCGTGCTTCTTTACCAGTAGAGTTTGATACACCAGGCCTTCTGATTTCCTTCTGATGTAGTATTTGGAGAAAAGAAAGAATACTGATTTGAAAATTGAAAGGCCTTCAATTGTGTGCATAAAGATGGTTGGTTTTCGATGGCTTCTTTCTCTTACAGCGCATCCTCCTTGAGAGAGGAGGCTGGGCCCCCTTTCAAGGTCATTTTTCCTATGTGATTGTCATGCTGTAATAATTATACTACAAAACTCTCATCAAACTGCATTACAAATGATGGTGTTTAAACAATCAAGTAGCTTTAATCTTATGTTTTAAATAAATAATATATGTGCAGATTGCCTACAGCCTATTTAAAGGAAAATAGTTCTACTCACGAAATCTGTAATTTTGGTCTTCTGTTTAAAGTCTGTTAACCATAATCTTCTTTACCTTTAACATATTCATATGTTGATGATGTTTTTACATGAAATATTAAGTACTCTGCTTCCATAGGAAATTGTCTCTGAAAAAAATTCCCTCTTTATCCTCTGCAAGAAAACAAAAAGATTGCTCTTTATCATTGATGCATGTATGTTTCCATTCATTTGTTGCTGAGTTATCAGATTTTCAATTCACTAATAGTATAAGTGATTACAAAAACTAGGTGCTATCTGTAGTATAGGTACTAGACACAATAGGAAAAATTATGAATGCTGGTCATGGAAATTATACATCTTTTAAATCTGTCACTTTTTTATTTGAAATAAATACTAATTACACACATTTTAAAAAGATCACTTTTGTCATTTTCTCTTCCTTTCAGCTGTTACACATTTTCTCATTTGACTTTTTTTTTTAAACTGGAAGTTTTCTTAAACCTAAGAATGTAGGGTCCAGAAGGAATCTTCCCAGCATTGCTTTATAACCTTTTTCCCTCAGCATTTTACCAAAGAAAAGAACAGGATGGGCATGGGGTTGGAAGGGAGAAAGCAGAGAAGGAAAGGGAAAAAAAAGTCAGTAGCAAATCCATGAAGCAGTAAAACCTCAAATAAAATCACATCCAAAGAATCTCTTGCGGTTTCACACAATATGGTAAAATTAGAGATTGCAGGAAACCAACTAAATTAAACTGGGAGCATTTGAAGAGAAATGAGCAGACTTTATGAAAATGACACATTGACTGACCAGTATGCTTTTTTATCAACAATTTCTTTGTTAAAACACAGATCAAAGGAACCTGCATATGTTTTCATTTTGTTCTAACTAGAAAATTACATCCAGATGTTTAATAGGCATTTGGTTGGTTTTTCAGCATTGATTAGATATGTTGGTTCTGTTTGCTTACAAGTGTAGCCGGATCATTAGCTAATGCAAAGAAATGTTTGCTGTGAGTTGCTAATTAGGGCTTTTGGAAACCCTCCATGCTCAAGAACAATTTGTACAGTGGCCAGAGAACTTGTGGGACTTGGGGAAGTTGTTTTCCCTTCTCTGTCAGGGTGGGGAGAAGCAGACAGCCCAGTCCCTAATCTCCTTTTGCCTAGGGGGATTGCGATGCTACCCCTGAGGATTGGAGTGCAAATAAATTAGGAAGAGACCACACAGGCACTCCCAAACACAGAGATAAATGTGCTGTTTCTGGAACCACCGCCGTGCTGTCTTTGAGGGTGGGGGGAGCGAATATCTAAAACGCCGAACATCAACATGTGGAAGATGCTCAGTGCTAATGTTATCAAATACACAGTCTTTTTAAGTATACTTTAGAGACAGATGGAAAAGCCCTTTATGATAAACGAGTGTACTTGAATTCATTACTGTAGTACTTATAATTAAAAATGTCTCCTTTGCAATTTCAGTACATTTACAGGGTACAAGAGACCAAGCTTTGGAAGGGGGAGGCTGGGGCTGCTGAAAGGAATGAGGGAGCGGAATTTGGGAGAGGAGGATGAGACTGGGAGGAAATGCAGTGTTTACTTTCAGAGCCCACCCACTTGTTTACCTTGCTAAAGCCCCAAAACTTGTCGGAGATTAGCCATTCACACGGTATTCAAATAAACTGTTTGAGAATTTGAGGCACCAGGCGGATAAACTTCTTAGCTGGCCAATCATGTTTTAAAAAACACTCGCCTGCAGAAGAAACCACCTCAGCCAGGGCGAACTTGTGTTTATTTAAGTCTGAACTTCTAGAGAGGTGGAGGTCCAAAATAGCCTGTGTTTATAAGTCATCCTAGAAGTGCAGATACAAATGTTCTTCTCCATCTCACTGCCCCTTCTAGGCCTGTTTACATCTCTTGCCCGTGTATGGAGCACGTGTTAATTTGTTAATGTGGCCTGGTACTAGTTGGAATAATACACACTTTTTTTTTTAACTTTTCAGTTTAGCATTTAGCTCAAGAGAAGCTGAAGGGTATTTCATAGACAAAAGAAAAAGTAGTTAAAGGAAGTACCTTTGACGCTCCTTCCTAGGGATTCACATAAAGGAGCAAACTTTGTTGATTTAATAATTCTCTTCAATGACCCACTTTACCACAGGCCTTGGACTTACTAGGAAAAATTACACAGGGGCACTTTTCCTCTGCCTTTTCTTTGGGAGTATCATTTAAATAACTTTTCTTCCTGGAGCTACACAGTTTCTTTGAAGGGTTAAAGCTGAGTTCAGCTAATCTCTGATCTCTTGATGTTCCTCACTGGTTGAAGGCAGGTGAGCCCTGGAGATGAAAAATGGGATAGGTAGCAAGTGAATATTTCAAATACTTCCATGGCTTCTAGAATGCTAAGTGTAGACCTAGATGAACAAGTCAAGTGACATAATTACAGAATGTTGGAACATTTCATGAGACAACTGGCCTCTGCTCTAAAATTCAGTGTCATGAGAGGGGAAAAAAAATGGAAAGGACTATTCCATAAAAGCAAAGACGCATGATGAGAATGCAATATATGAATCTATACTGGTTCCTAGGTCAAAGAACAAAAACCCATCACGTATCTGTGAAAGATGTTCTTCACAAGTTTTAATATGGACTGGTTATTAGGTAATATGGGATTATGGTTAATTTTTTTAAAAAATTGTGATCATGTCAAAGGATATTCTGAGAAGATGCTTGCAACTGATGCATGCAACTTCAAATGAAGTCTTCAACTGCAGAGAAAATGTGTAGGTAGAGAAAGAGAAACCAAATCTTCAAATCTGAAAAGAAAGGAAAAGCAAATCTGTAAACAGAAACTGTAGAGTTTAGGAGCAGAGTCTGTCGTTTTTCATTTTACTAACCTTTCAAGTTTTCTGTTTGAAATTTTTCATGACAAAAAGTGGGAAAGCCATTTTAGGTTCATTGTCTGCATCTTTTTCTTCACATGGTAATAGAAATTCCCTTCATAGTTAAAAGATTGGCTTATGATGTTTCCAGTTTTTAAAAGTACGAAAAAAGTGCCCCCCCATCATGTTAAAGCTCTTGTACTAATATCCAAAGTATTACCCAGTGTTTTTCTCTGGATCTTTTAGTTCTTTTATTATTAATGGTATTTTATTTTTTCCCCGCTGTCTCAAATGTCCCTTAGTTATCAATTAACATAAAATGAAAATCTTTAAACAAATTAGGGCATTACATTAGCAATCCTCTAATGCATCGTTTTGTGGACCATCAGGCTCAGAATAACCAGAAAATCTACTATAAAATAAGGAACAAAACTACTTACATATTAAGAATAAGATTGTAGCAAATAAATTTTATATCAGTTTCTTAATTCCCATTATAAATAGGTGTTCTGCTGGCCTTTTCATCACTTGAACCCAGCAGTGAAATTTATAAATTGTTAGTTTGATTTGGAAACTTCCTGAAGATTTTTAAATTTAATACTGAAACTGATTATTGCTCTGTGTATTAGGCTTTAAATATTAATCTTGAAAAGGAATGAAAATAGCACTAAATCTTGGATGCTGATGTTATGTTCATCTAGAATCACAGAGGCACATATTTATGATGTGCAAGTAAATAGTTTTCCAAAAAGTTGTGAAAAGTGACAAAGCATAATCTGAGCATTGACTATTGGAATGCCCCATCCATCAGTTTTTTCCCTTTAATTGTGTCCATTTAGCATGAATTTTGTTTTCCCCATTGCCATTATGTTGACTGAAAGGAAACATTTCTGTGACAGTAGTAAACAGATTCCAGTTTGTGTGTGAACAGATTAAATCCACAATTTCCACTGAAAAACTTGAGTGCCTGACAGGGAGGCAAATATGAAAATACAGAAAAACCAGGACTTTCTACACAGTGTCCAATATTTCTAGCCACCATCCACATAATGCTTATGTAAAGTGAAAACGATAAAAATAACTCCTTCACGATGACAGAAAAAAATCCCTTGGGGACAGAGTTAACCATTCTAATTTCCCCCATTGGCGTTCTCCACACTTCAGAAGAACTGGCAAGCTACAATTGGCACTTGAAAAAGTGTTACAAAACACTGACTAGTATTAGAGAAATGTTGATTAATGTAAACAGCCTGCCTCAAGGAATAATACCTTTCTTAAGAAAACTGGATTTCTAATTAGCATTTCTATGGAGATGGGTATCTCTAGGTAACTCCAGGAAGTGTTTCAAGAAGTTATTTGCCTTTGCTAGTGAAAGGAGGCATTTTCATATTTATATCTTTAATTTCTGAAAACTTCAAAAATTTGATAGGTTAAAAGATCAGTGTGTGTGTGTGTTAGTCACTCAGTCGTGTCCGACTCTTTGCACCTCCATGGACTGTAGCCTGTTAGGCTCATTTGTCCATGGGATTCTCCAGGCAGGAATACTGGAGTGGGTTGCCATTTCCTTCTCCAGGGAATCTTCCTGACACGGGGATTGAACCCAGGTCTCCTGCATTGCAAGCAGATTCTTTACCGTCTGACAGGTCAGTGGGCTTCAATAAAAAAGAACAAATTTTGCCATTTGCAGCTACCTGGATGGTCTTGGAGGGCATTATGCTAAGTGAAATAAATCAGAGAAAGACAAATACCGTATGTTATTACTTAATGTAGAATATAAAAAAATACAACAAACTAGTGAATATAACAAAAAAGAAGCAAACTCCAGATACAGAGAACAAAGTAGTGGTTACCAGCTAGGAGACGAGGTGGGGAAAGTGGCAATATAAGGGTGGGGGAATGAGAGGTACAAAGCATTGGGTATAAGATAGGCTCAAGGCTGGGTTGTACAACATGGGGAATATAGCCAGTACTTTGTAATGATTGTAAATGGAGTGTAACCTTTAAAATATATAAACAATTAAATAATCAATGGACCTTAGGCTTCCCTGGTGGCACAGAGGTAAAGAATCCGCTTGCCAAGGCAGGAGACACGGGTTTGATCCCTGGGTCTGGAAGATTCCCCTGGAGGAGGAAATGGCAACCACTCCAGTATTCTTGCCTGGGAAATCTCATGGACAGAGGAGCCTGACGGGATACAGTCCATGGGGTCACAAAAGAGTTGGACATGACTTAGCCACTGAAAAATAACAACAATGGACCTTAAAAGCAAAGGAAATTCTAACACATACCATAGTATGGAGGACATTATGCTAGTGAAATAAGCCAGACACAAAATGACAAGGACTTTATGATCCTACTTATATGAAGTACCTAGACTGGGCAAATTTATAGACAGAAAAGTGAACAGAGGTTGCCAGGGGCTTGGGAGAGGAAGTTATTGCTTAACAGGTACAGAGTTTTAGTTTTGCAAGAGGCATAGAGTTCTTGGATGGATGGTGGTGAAGGCAGCACAACAGTGTGAATGTACTTAGTGACACCGCATTATGCCTTTAAAAATGCTTATGACACATTTTGTGTATGTTGTTAGTTATATGTTTAAAGTCAGTAGGATTTCTTTTTTGGGTATGTACCAGTTTTACAGTGGATTCTCATCCTATTCATTTCCTGAATGTGCATACCATTGTTTATTGAGCACTTACTGTGTGTCAGGCACTGTTCTAAGTGCTTTATTGTTCGTATTACCTCATTTGACCATCAAAGCATTTGTATTACTATACCTATTTTACTGACCAGAAGCCCAAGGCCCAGTACTTTCTCAGTCACTTGTAGGAGAGCTGGGTTTTTGAAGCCTGGTACTCCAGAGAACTCACTAGCAGCCACTGGCCACAGTGAGTTCTCTTTCATTGATCAAATCCCTCATTGATCTCCTGATAGAAAACACTTATATGTATTTTGCTCACAAGCTTGGTAGGCTGTCTTAGTACTTTGGAGGTGAGGTTGATACTTTAAGGACTTATATTCCTGCAGAGTTGCCTCTGGGCTCTAGAACTGTGTGCATTGCCAGCAGAGAAAGGCAGCTACCTTCAGTTATGTGCTTTCTGGAAGCACCCAATCCATGCCCTAAATTGCAGTTCAGTTAAAAAAAAAAGATGGACTCAGTAGCCAGATGAAGCAGAAGAACGCCAAAGATAGCAAGTCTTAATTTCACCTAGGATAGCAAAGCAACTGTCCTGATTTACAATGTCACAAATGATAAAAAAAAAAAAAAAAAGGCAGGGAGATATATAGAATTCTGTAATTAATAATGGTTTGGGGTGTCCTGGTAATGGTAGACATATGGTCTGGGTCCTGATAATATGTTTGGAAACATTTGACCTGTTGAATGTAAATGGATTGTTTCTATCCTCCAAATTCTCCTAAAATAAATGGATTTTGAATATCTTTGACCATGAACCACACTAAGAAATACATTAAAAAAAATCTCTGTCCGGTTCTTTTCTCTTTTACATTCACAGGGGTCATATAAACAGGTTGCACCACGATTTTAAAACATTACTTTAAATTATTACTGTTACTGTTCTAGTCAGGGTTCTCCAGAGGAACAGAACCAATAGGAGAGAAAAAGAGAGGAGAGATTTATTAAAGGAATTGGCCCCTGAAGTTATGGAAGCCGTGAATCTGCCATCTGTAAGTCGGAGAACCAGGAAAGCCAGTGGTATAATTCATTTTGAGTCCAAAGGCCTGAGAACCAAGGGCTACTTGTGTGAGAACCAGGAGCTTGACATCCCAGCTCAAGAACAGTGGAGAGCTCACCCTTCCTCCTTTTTGTCCTGTGTGGGCCCCCCCAGCCCCCATGGATTGGATGATGCCCGCCTGCATTCGGCATTGGTGATGGTGAGCTTTATTTCGTCTATTGAGTCAAATGCTTATCTCCAGAAGCGCTCTCACAGACACACCCAGAAATGCTTTATCAGCTATTTGAGCATCCCTTAGCCCAGTTGACACCTGAAATGAACCATCACAGCTATAGAATTTTTCAGTTTGATTATTAACAACTTCAGCTTATGGAAAGTCATTAACCCCAAAACCATATTCATGAAAAATGGTGAAACAAGTCTGCTCAATAACATTAGGACCTTTCTTTACACTTTTGGCAACGATAAATCATAATCCGTGCCTTAAATGCAGTTGTTCTTGTTTAGTCACTACTGTCCGACTCTTTTTGCAAACCTCTGTACTGTAGCCCGCCAGGCTCCTCTGTCCATGGGATTTCCCAGGCAAGAATACTGGACTGGGTTGCCATATCCTTATCTAGGGGAAATTCCCAATTCAGGGATGAACCCAGGGATGGAATTCATCTCTTACATCGACAGGCAGATCCTTTACCACTGAGCCAACAGGGAAGCCCTACATTCAGTTACAAAGTTCCAAATCAGTAAGATTCAAAGGCCTTCAGAGAATTTCCTGCATAATTCTTTTGTCCTTCTCTTCTTTGAGGGCCCTTTCCTGCCTCTTGTTTCCATCTCCCCTCTCAGGATCCCCATCCACATCCTGTGATATCCTTCATTCTCCTCCCTGCCCCACCCAACCCTGAAGCCTAGAGAAGTTTAACAAAAAGTGCACCAAGCCTAGAGACAGAGGATCCTGAAATGGAATCCCTGTCTGCCTCTTACTGTATGACACTGGGCAAACTACTCCCCTCTCTGAGCATCAGTTTCCTCACCCATAAAACCAGGATAAAAGCACAGGTCTCTCAAGGTGGTTGCCTGGACTGAAAGAGATAAGCTGAGATAACACAGTATCCTATTCCACTCAGTGCTTGGCCCTAAGAACCTTGTTCCTTTCCCTTTTTTGCCTGGAAAGAAGGGCCCTAACCTAGGTCACTAAAGAGCTGGGGGATTATCCCCCCTGCTATTATGCATCCTTGAAAATCAGCTAGCAGGACAGATTCTAAAAGGGTGATCTGAGGAACTCTAGTCCAGCCATGGCCTGTGTGGGGGCCCCAAGAAATACGTCTGGGGCCCAAGAATACTCTGCAGCCCAGAAATACATCACTATGGGTTTCTTGGAGGCAGGATAAATGGATCTTGTAAAAGGCAGGAGCCATAGATCATGAATGCCCTCCCATTCATAGGCTGTTTCATACTCAAGAAAAAATGCCACTGGTACACATATCTTTTTGGAAGTGAAGGGGCTTCCCTGGTTGCCCAGTGGTTAAGAATCTGCCTTGCAATGCCAGGGATACTGGATGGGATACTGTTTAATCCCTGGTCTGGGAAGATCCCACATGCTGCAGAGCAACTAAGCCCCTGCATCACAACTACTGAACCTGCACTCTAGAGCCCAGGAACCGCAACTACTGAGAGCCTTGTGCCCAGAGCCTGTGCTTGGCAACCAGGAAAGCCACTGCAATGAGGAGCCTGCGCTCCGCAGCTAGAGAATAGCCCCTTCTCACTGCAACTTAAGAAAGCCCCCACAGCAACAAAGACCCACCACAGTCAAAAAATTAAATAAGTAAATAAATCTTTGTGGAAGTGAAAATGCAATTTGGTGTGGGAGTAGTACTGTGAAAACAAATCATGAGCTACATACAGTGGTTATTTTGGATGGCTAAATCCCCTGAATTCCCTCATTTAGATAATATAACAAGAAAAATGTGGCTTACCAGCAAGAGGTTAATGGAATTATGTCTCAAATACGCTCGAGTGTCATACCATCTCACCCTATGAATGTGAAGTTGTGTGTTGAGAAGACCTTGAGAAACACATATAGAAATTAGGAAGTCGATTAGATATTAACTTAATTCTTTTGAGGAATGTGATCTGCCCTAGGATTCTTTTTGAACTGGCAACTTCCACTTTCCTTCCACATCATCTATTTAATTAGCAATGGCTGAGGTCTCTCATTCTGTGAATAGGGTTTAGTGAGAATTGATGGGCCCTGGCTAAGTAAGAATCCTAATGGCCGTGGATTGCTGTTCTGTGGTAGAAGTCAATCTCAAATATCTTTAAATCCAACAATTCTCTGTCAACCGAGGAACTCTTTAGGACCTCTTCTATGTGTCTTTCTTCATTTGACATCTTTTGTTTGAAATCAGGGCTACCCTAGAAAGATAAAAAAATTGAAATACAAGACATTCATTTGTGAAGAGAGTAAATCAAAGAAAAAGAGAAGGGATTTTTCTTTCTAGATTTCACTTTTTACATTAAGGAACAATTAGACCATTGGGTAAAGAAGCTTGGCTACCCAAATCAGGCTTTAAAAAAAAACAAAACAGAAAAACATAATCCTCATGATTTATAAAGGGTTGTATGTTTAGCATTGCTGTGTCCATAGACCAATTCTTGCAGCTTTCACATCACTGCCACACCCTTCCCCCACTGCAGCCATTTAAGGAGGAGTTCTATTTAGGAAGAAAGAACAAAGCTGTGAACAGTACAGAGTTCCCAGCTGTGGGGGAGGGGAGAAGAGGAAGGGATAATGAACAAGGAGTAGGTGGTACTTAGTTCTTAAATTTTTCTTAGTAAGAATTCCTTCAGTGTCAATTGGGAGGCATATCTAGAATTTGCAGTCTGTCAACTCGTATTTGCCGTCTTCAGACAAATCCCTGGAAACACAGCCCTCTTTTTCATAAGCATGTTCACATAATAATAGATTAGCAGACATTAGGACCAGCATGGATTAGAAGATCCACAGTTACATTGGGCTAAAATTAGGAAATTTTTTCTAGGAATGAATGAAGTATTCTCATTTCCAACATCCTTTTAGGTTGAGTATGGAAAAAAAACATGGATTGGGGGAAAGACCAGGGTGTGAGTGTTGGTTGTGGATGGAAGACATTAATGATGGGAATTTTTTATTTCCAGTGTGAAAAAGAGCCTAAGATGTTCCTTCTGTGAACCCTATCATTCATATTCTTGAAAAGTGTTTTGAAAGGATTCTGCATAGTTCTACAATTTCATCAGATACCCAGGAGGAATCTCAAGCTGGATTTTGTTTCACTGGGTTTAGCTCAGTGGTCTGTACAGTTTTTCTCTATGTAAAAGGAATCAGTAGGGAAACAGCTTCTTCAAATATTAACTTTAGAAACCAGAAAAGTACAATTCCTTTGCAACCCAGCAAGCCTTTAAAGCGAATGGAATTTCTGTGGTGAAGTGGGTTTTTTCCAGCCATAACTCTTATAAGGATTAATGCCCTACTCGTGAGGCTCCAGTTATGGACCTTTTCATGATCCATCTAGATCCGTTGAACTGGGCTGTTGATCCTCAGTAGGTGGACATTTTCTACTGTCTTAACCATTAAGACTTAGCTACCCAATGTTCCAATTCCAATGGGGGATTAAATGAAAATTAAAAGTTGTGAAGCATAATTCATTCCAGGTAACAAGTTATGAGCTAATATGTTTATTTGGATATACCAAAAACAGTTTCTGCCCTAGGCTTTGAGGACATCAGGAGCTATATAAACATTAATTCCTCTCTCAGAGAGCATGCAGTATAGCTGGGAAATCTAGCTTATACTTTGTTTTAATTTTATTGAAGTATAGTTGATTTACAATGTTTTGTTTAATTTCTGCTATACAGCAAAAATATAAATGAATACATATACATATATGTATTCTATTTTCATATTCTTTTCTATTATGATGTATCACAAGGTATTGGATATAGGTCCCCATCCTATACTATATACCTTGTTGTTTATCCAGCCTATATATAATAGTTTGCCTTGGTTAATCCCAGTTCTCCCCTCCTTTTTCCCCCTGCCCCTTGGCAACCACAAGTCTGTTCTCTATGTCTGTGAGTTGGTTTCTCTTTTATAAGTATGTTCATTTGTGTCGTATTTTATATTCTACATATAAATGATATATGGTATTGTCTTTCTCTTTCTGACTTACTTCACTTAGCAAGATAATCTCTAGGTCCATCCATGTTGCTACAAATGGCATTATTTCATTCTTACTAATGGCTGAGTAATAGTCCATTGTATATATACATGCATATATATATATGTGTAGATATTAATATATATCACATATTCTTTATTCATTCATCTGTTGATGGACATTTATATTGTTTCCATGTCTTGGCTATTGTGAATATCACTGCTGTGAACATAGGCGTGCATGTATCTTTTTGAATCATAGTTTTGTCTGGCTATATGCCCAGGAATGGGATTGTTGGATCTTATGGCAACTCTGTTTTTACAAACTTATATTTTAAATGATGAGTACTAATAAAAAAGGGAAAGATATACCCAACTGAATGCAGAGTTGCATAGCAAGAAGAGATAAGAAGGTCTTCTTAAGTGAACAATGCAAAGAAGTAGAGGAAAACAATAGAATGAAAAGGACTAGAGATCCCTTCAAGAAAATTGGAAATATCAAGGGAACATTTCATGCAAGAATGGGCATGATAAAGGACAGAAATGGTAAGGAACTAACAGGAACAGAAGAGATTAAGAGGTAGCAAGAATTCAAGAAGAACTATACAGAAAAGGTCTTAATGACCAGGATAACCAAGATAGTGTGGTCCTCACTTAGAACCAGACATCTGGAGTGTGAAGTCAAGTGGGCCTTAGGAATAATTACTACAAACAAAGCTAGTGGATGTGATGGAATTCCAGCTTGAGCTATTTAAAATCCTAAAAGATGATGCTATGAAAGTGTGCTGCACTTAGTATGTCAGCAAATTTGGAAAACTCAGCAGTGGCCACAGGACTGGAAAAGATCATTTTTCATTCATTCCAATCCTGAAGAAGGACAGTACCAAAGAATGTTCAAACTATCGTACAGTTGGGTTCATTTCACATACTAGTAAAGTTATGCTCAAAATCCTTCAAGCTAGGCTTCAGCATTATGTTAACCAAAAAATTCCAAATGTACATGCTGGGTTCAGAAAAGGCACAGGACCAGAGGTCAAATTGCCAACTTTCATTGCATCATAGAGAAAGCAAGGGAATTCCAGAAAAACATCTACTTCTGCTTTACTGACTATGCTAAAGCCTTTGACTGTGTGGAGCACAAGAAACTGGAAAATTCTTAGAGAGATAGGAATACCTTACTTGTCTACCTTACTTGTCTCCCGAGAAACCTGTATGCAGGTCAAGAAGTAACAGTTAGACACTTACATGGAACAATGGACTGGTTCAAAATTGGGAAAGGAGTAAAACAAGGCTGTATATTGTCAGCCTGTTTATTTAACTTATATGTGGAGTACATCATGCGAAATGCCGGCCTGGATGAATCACAAGCTGCAATCAAGATTGCTGGGAGAAATATCAAAAACCTCAGATATGCAGATGATTCTACTCTAATGGCAGAAAGTGAAGAGGAACTAGAGAGCCTCTTGATGAGGGTGAAAGGGGAGAGTGAAAAAGCTTGCTTAAAACTCAGCATTCAAAAAGCTAAGATCATGGCATCCGGTCCCATCACTTCATGAGAAATAGAAGGGGAAAAAGTGGAAAGAGTGATAGATTTTCTTTTCTTGGACTCCAAGATCGCTGCATATGGTGACTGCAGCCATGAAATTAAACGACTCTTGCTCCTTGGAAGGAAAGCTTTGACAAATCTAGACAGTGTATTAAAAAGCAGAGACAACCCTTTGCCGAGAAAGGTCCACATAGTCAAACCTATGGTTTTCCCAGTAGTCATGTATGGATGTGAGAGTTGGACCATAAAGAACACTGAGCACTGAAGAACTGATGCTTTCAAACTGTGTATTGAAGGCAGAAGGAGAAGAGGGCAGCAGAGGATGAATGGTTAGATAGCATCACTGACTCAAGAACATGAATTTCAGCAAACTCAGGGAGATGGTGAAGAACAGGGAAGCCTGGTGTGCTGCAGTCAGTGGGGTCACAAACAGTCTGACACAACTTAGCGAATGAACAACAACAAATAATAAAAAATAAAAATAAAAAACAACTTTAAAACAGTGCATCAGTTCAGTTCAGTCGCACAGCCGTGTCCAGCTATATGCGATCCCATGAATCACAGCACACAAGGCCTCCCTGTCCATCACCAACTCCTGGAGTTCACTCAAACTCACATCCATCAAGTCAATGATGCCATGCAGCCATCTCATCCTCTGTCGTCCCCTTCTCCTCCTGCCCCCAATCCCTCCCAACATCAGATTCTTTTCCAAATGAGCCAACTCTTCACATGAGGTGGCCAAAGTATTGGAGTTTCAGCCTCAGCATCAGTCCTTCCAATGAACACCCAGGACTAGTCTCCTTTAGGATGGACTGGTTGGATCTCCTTGCAGTCCAAGGGACTCTCAAGAGTCTTCTCTAACACCACAGCTCAAAAGCAGCCATTCTTTGGTACTCAGCCTTCTTTATGGTCCAATTCTCACATCCATACATGACCACTGGAAAAACCATAGCCTTGACTAGATGGACCTTTGTTGGCAAAGTAATAACTCTGCTTTTTAATATACGTCTAGGTTGGTTATAACTTTCCTTCCAAGGAGTAAGCATCTTTTAATTTCATGGCTGCAATCACCATCTGCAGTGATGTTGGAGCACCCTCCCCCCGCCAAAAAAAAGAGTCTGACACTGTTTCCACTGTTTCCCCATCTATTTGCCATGAAGTGATGGGACCAGATGCCATGATCTTAGTTTTCTGAATGTTGAGCTTTAAGCCAACTTTTTCACTCTCCTCTTTCACTTTCATCAAGAGGATCTTTAGTTCCTCTTCAATTTCTGTATAAGGGTGGTGTCATCTGCATATCTGAGGTTATTGATATTTCTCCCGGCAATCTTGATTCCAGCTTGTGCTTCTTCCAGCCTAGCGTTTCTCATGATGTACTCTGCATAGAAGTTAAATAAGCAGGGTGACAATATACAGCCTTGACGTACTCCTTTTCCTATTTTGAACCAGTC
>NW_011494870.1:4400901-4401663 GCF_000754665.1 Bison bison bison
AAGGCTTTGGCATAGTCAGTAAAGCAGAAATAGATGTTTTTCTGGAACTCTCTTGCTTTTTTGACGATCCAGCAGATGTTGGCAATTTGATCTCTGGTTCCTCTGCCTTTTCTAAAACCAGCTTGTACATCTGGAAGTTGACACGGTTCACGTATTGCTGAAGCCTGGCTTGGAGAATTTTGAGCATTACTTTACTAGCGTGTGAGATGAGTGCAATTGTGCGGTAGTTTGAGCATTCTTTGGCATTGCCTTTCTTTGGGATTGGAATGAAAACTGACCTTTTCCAGTCCTGTGGCCACTGCTGAGTTTTCCAAATTTGCTGGCATATTGAGTGCAGCACTCGCAGCATCATCTTTCAGGATTTGAAATAGCTCAACTGGAATCCTATAACCTCCACTAGCTTTGTTCGTAGTGATACTTTCTAAGGCCCACTTGACTTCACATTCTAGGATGTCTGGCTCTAGGTCAGTGATCACATCATCATGATTATCTGGGTCATGAAGATCTTTTTTGTACAGTCCTTCTGTGTATCCTTGCTACCTCTTCTTAATATCTTCTGCTTCTGGTAGGTCCATAACATTTCTGTCCTTTATCGAGCCCATCTTTGCATGAAATGTTATCTTATCTCTTATTTGGTATCTCTTATTTTCTTGAAGAGATCTCTAGTCTTTCCCATTCTGTTGTTTTCCTCTATTTCTTTGCATTGATCACTGAGGAAGGCTTTCTTATCTCTCCTTGCTATTCTTTGGAACTCTGCATTCA
>NW_011494870.1:4401763-4408954 GCF_000754665.1 Bison bison bison
ATGTCACAAACCTCTGTCCATAGTTCATCAGACACTCTGTCTATCAGATCTAGTCCCTTAAATCTATTTCTCACTTCCACTGTATAATCATAAGGGATCTGATTTAGGTCATACCTGAATGGTCTAGTGGTTTTCCCTACTTTGTTCAATCTAAGTCTGAATTTGGCAATAAGGAGTTCATGATCTGAGCCACAGTCAGCTCCTGGTCTTGTTTTTGCTAACTCTATAGAGCTTCTCCATCTTTGGCTGCAAAGAATATAATCAATCTGATTTCGGTGTTGACCATCTGGTGATGTCCATGTGTAGAGTCTTCTCTTGTGTTGCTGGAAGAGGGTGTTTGCTATGACCAGTGCGTTCTCTTGGCAAAACTCTATTAGCCTTTGCCCTGCTTCATTCTGCACTCCAAGGCCAAATTTGCCTGTTACTCCAGGTGTTTCTTGACTTCTGACTTTTGCATTCCAGTACCCTATAATGAAAAGGACATCTTTTTTTGGGTGTTAGTTCTAAAAGGTCTTGTAGGTCTTCATAGAACCATTCAACTTCAGCTTCTTCAGTGTTACTGGTTGAGGCATATACTTGGATTACTGTGATATTGAATGGTTTGTCTTGGAAACGAACAGAGATCATTCTATCATTTTTGAGATTGCATCCAAGTACTGCATTTCAGACTCTGTTGTTGACCATGGTGGCTACTCCATTTCTTCAAAAGGATTCCTCCCCACAGTAGTAGATATAATGGTCATCTGAGTTAAATTCACCCATTCCAGTCCATTTGAGTTTGCTGATTCTTAGAATGTCAATAGTCACTCTTGCCATCTCCTGTTTGATCACTTCCAATTTGCCTTGATTCATGGACCTGACATTCCGGGTTCCTATGCAATATTGCTGTTTACAGCATCGGACCTTGTTTCAATCACCAGTCACATCCACAGCTGGGTATTGTTTTTGCTTTGGCTCCATCCCTTCATTCTTTCTGGAGTTATTTCTCCACTTGTCTCCAGTAGCATATTGGGCATCTACCAACCTGGGGAGTTCCTCTTTCAGTATCCTATCATTTTGCCTTTTCATACTGTTCATGGGGTTCTCAAGGCAAGAATACTGATGTGGTTTGCCATTCCTTTCTCCAATTGATCACATTCTTTCAGACCTGTCCACCATGACCTGTCCATCTTGGGTGGCCCCACACAGCATGGCTTAGTTTCATTGAGTTAGACAAGGCTGTGGTCCATGTGATCAGATTAGCTAGTTTTCTGTGATTATGGTTTCAGTGTGTGTGCACTCTGATGCCCTCTTGCGACACCTACCATCTTACTTGGGTTTCTCTTACCTTGATCATGGGGTATCTCTTCACGGCTGCTCCAGCAAAGCAAGCGCTGTTCCTTACCTTGGACAAGGTCACCCCTCCTGACCTTGAATGTGTAGTAGCTCCTGTCGGCCCTCCTGCGCCCTGCGCAGCCACCGCTCCTTGGACGTAGGGTTGCTCCTCTGGGCCGCCGCCCTTGACCTCAGTCGTGCGGTAGCTCATCTCGGTTGCCGCCCTTGCATGCTAAGGGTCAAATGATTGTTACACTCAGTGAGCCCTGTAGGGATTAGTGGAGCCATGTTCCTGGAGATGGTACCAATGACGACCTTTGATACTTGACCAAGGGACTCATTCTTTCAGGTGGCACTGAGCCTTGATTCTATTTCATGCTAGGGCACAACCAAATACAGACACATTTCATTCTCTCATATACATAAAAACAAATATTACTAGCAAAAAATGACTCACAGATCTTCAGTCTAAAGTAAAAACCATTGAGTATAGTTTCATGAAAAGTCATCTGGCTATTGAGCTAGGCTTGGGCAACCAAGCATTTGAGTTTTGCCAATAATATTTATTTTCTACCCCTTGATTCCTTCCAAACACTTATAGCACCAAAGGTATAAAAACTTATAAGTAGGATGAAAATTTAAGTTTAAAATTTGTATCCATTAGCTTAATTTGGTCTGCAGCTAGTGAAGAATGGGTTCAGGGAAGGCTGTCATTGTTCAGTTTTAGCAGTGAGTTACTTTGGCCCAGCCCCTGAAATACTTGCACCCCCTGAAGCATACTTTGGGGACCATTGAAAATTGTAAGAGTGATCAAAAAGGAATCTTCAGGTTCCATGGCAGGTTGAAGGAAGATGCCTTTTGGCAGCTTTATAGTCCTACTTATCATTATCTTCATTTTCTAGCCGTCATTCCTGAGTTCACTTGTCTAAATACTTTATGTATGAATTCATTTATTCTTCACAATGATTCTAAAGTCAGTATGTTATCACCTCCTGTGCTGGTTAATTTTGTGTGTCATCTTGACAAGGCTATGAGATGCTCAGATAGATGTTAAAACATTATTTCTGCTGTATCTGAGGGTTATTCTGCAAGAGGTTAGCATTTGAATCAGTAGACGAAGTAAAGATAGTCTTTACCAATATGGGTGAGCATCATCCAATGGATAGAACAACGTGGAAGGGCAAATTTGCTCTTTGCTTGAGCTGAGACAAATATCTTAAGCCGTCCAACATCATGCTCCTGGTTCTCAGGCCTTAGGACTTGGACTGAACTACACACTGGCTTCACGGGTTCTCCAGCTTGCAGACTGCAGACCATGTGGCTTCTCATCCTCCACAGTCATGTGAACCAGTTCCTTTGATAAATCTCCTCTCCTCTCTCTCTCTCTGTACACACACACACACACACACACACATATATACTCATCCTATTGACTCTGTTTATCTCTAGAGAACTCTGACTAGAGGATCTCTATTTCACATATGGAATATGAGGCAGAGAAAGTTGCTTTGTTGTTGATGTTGTTCAGTCACTCAGTTGTGTCTGACTCTTTGCAACCCCATGGACTGCAGCATGCCAGGCTTCCCTGTCCTTCACCATCTCCCGGAGCTTGCTCAAACTCATGTCTATTGAGTCAGTGGTGCCATCCAACCATCTCATCCTCTGTCGTCCCCTGCTCCTCCTGCCTTCAATCTTTCCCAGCATCAGGGTCTTTTCCAGTGAGTCAGCTCTTCACATCAGGTGGCCAAAGTATTGGAGTTTCAACTTCAACATCAGTCCTTCCAATGAATGTTCAGGACTGATTTCCTTTAGGACTGACTGATTTGATCTCCTTTCAGTCCAAGGGACTCTCAAGAGTCTTCTCCAGAACCACAGCTCAAAAGCATCAATTCTTCAGTGTTCAGCCTTCTTTGTGGCCCAACTCTCACATACATGCAAGACTACAGGAAAAACCATAGCTTTGACTACATGGACCTTTGTTGGCAAAGTAATGTCTCTGCTTTTTAATACATTGTCTATGTTTATCAGAGAGTTGCTGGCTTTCCTCAAATCTCACTAGCTAGTGGGTGGCAGAGATACTCTGTAGTCAGCATTCCTCAACCTGGGGGCTGCCACCCCTCAGGTGGGTTACTGACTACCACTTTGAGCCAAAGCCTAACCTCTGGGTTTAACTGAAGGAGATGGACCTAGAGAAGTCCAGTTTGGAAATGGTCAGAGTTCCTGTCACCCCAGAGCGTGATAAAAGTCTTAGAAGAAGAGTGCTCTCTTGAACTCACAGACAGCAACAACACAGAAATGGCATGTTTTTGAACTGGTGTAAGATTTGTCAAGACAAACCACACCTGCTTTGATTCTTCCCTGGCATCTTTTTTCTTATAGTCCTTAAGGAAATTGAAACAGCCTGTAGTAAGACTTGTTCTTTCTCAGGGTTTCTTGGGTCTCCTGTAGAGTTAGTTAGAGTGGGCAAATGTGGGCTTCGTCACAGGGAAGGGAGGACAGACATGGCTGGATAATGTGCCTGGTGGCACTTCTAGGAGACAGGATTGCCCCAGCCCCCATCTCATCACAGATGGTAACTCTGGGGGCTCCCTTTTGCCCTTGTACTTCTGCCCCCTTTCTACCCCTTTCTTGGCCACCACCCTCAGTGTCTTCCATTCCCCCCAACATGATAATCTAGGACACATTTATTGAAGGGTTCTGTTACTGTTCATTGCAGTCAAGAAACTTTGTTTAACCTTTTTCTTTTTTGCTTCCTGCTATTGTGAAGGGCCAGGCTGGCCTTCCCGGTGCCTTCTGAGGATGTTTAGACTAAGGAAACAAAGCAAAGTAGGGAGATTTGTTTAGGAGTCCTGGTCTTGGCCCCATCTTTCTCTCCAAATGAATCAGAGACACACTGATTTGGAAGGGGGTAGGTATGGGAGCTGGACATGGCACTTGCCCAGCTGGTTCCTTTTCCCCATTTGACTGTTGTTCAGTGTGTGTCTGTTCTCCCTTATGGCAAAGATCCCTGGAGGAATAGAGAGGGCAGTGACAGGAGCTATACCTCAGAACCTCTTCCTGAAGTTCTAATATCAGGAGGACACTGTTAGGTAATGCTAAGGCTTTAATATTAGCAACTGACACTGTCTGGGGGAAGACAGGCAATGGTATGTATCCCAACAGAGCCCACAAATGGACTGGTTATACCTTTGTCAATATTGAATCAAGAGCCATAAAATATTTCATCTTCTCTAATCCAATAATCCCACTGCTGGGATGGTGGTCAAGGAAAGAGTTAAAAGGAAGACAAGATAATTATAAGTATACCTAGTGCCCAGGTCTTAGTTTCTAAATACTATTATCCACAGATAGGTACCAGAGCTTCTGGGAAAAATCTCTCATTCAGATTTGGGGCAGGGAAACCTCTCACTTTCACTGTCAGTAAGTAAAATGGTGCTCAAAGGATGAAGAGTTTTGAATGAAGAGGTAATGAATTCTCCTTTGCCTTGAGTTTGGGGCACCTGGGAGATACACAGCTGAAGATGTTCAATGGAGGCTACACAGACATGGTTGTGGAGATAGATCTGTGTAGACATACATGTATAAATATAGACATGTGCAAATGGATGATAAGGCCGAATAGTTCCTACACCACTTTGCAGAAAAAATCTTTCAGATGCTTGGTGAACATGCATATTTCTGGGACCTACCTCAGGGAGCAGGACAACTGCATGTCAAGGTATTCTCTAAATTACCCTTTGTGCACATATCAGTGTAAGAAATATTTGTTTAAAAGATTGCAAAAATGCTAGAAGCCATTATAAGTCTGAGAATATAGAGAAATAATAGGTATCTCTGGATAATGAAATGCACAGAACCAAAAAACAGAATGTTTTACTGCAGATCCCTGTGTCATGTTGCTGAGAGGGCAAGAGAGTTACTACAAGCATAAATGTAAAAAAAGAAGCCATAAAAGAACAGAAGAAAATAGAGATAAAATTTTACCTGATCACAAGATAGAGCACTTTGTAAGCATAAAAGCAAAGGGAAAAAACAAAGTATTGCCACATTTGAATGTTATATGCTTCAGCAGGCAAAAGAGATCATAAGAAAACATTAATATAAGAAATGTAGAGGGACTTCCTTCATGGTCCAGTGGTTAAGACTTCGCCTTCCAATTCAGGGAGTGAGGGTTCGACCCCTGAACTGGGAGCTAAGATCCCATATGCCATGTGGCCAAAACACTAAAACATAAAACAGAAGAGGTATTGTAACAAATTCAATGATGACTGTTAAAAAATAATCCACATTAAAAAAATCTTAAAAAAAAAAAGAAATGAGGTAATCCTGTGGCACAGATGATCAAGTAATGTCATTAATATATAAACTTTATGTAATCCGTTCAGGAAACTATGACTATCTTAGTAGAGAAATGAGCAAACACATGAACAGACAATTCCCAAAGGAAATACAATTATCAATACATATGAAAAAATGAATATGAAATACATATTAAGCAAAAATAAAATGCCTTTTTCTTTTTAGTTTTCCTATATAAGTGAGATCATGTAGCATTTGTCTTTCTCTGTCTGATTTGTTTCACTTAATATACTGCTTGAAATGCCATTTTTAACTCCTCAAATTGGCCAAAAAAAAAAAAAAAAAAGTAATGATTTGGTATAGAGAGGGAAACAAGAAAAGTCTTCCACGGTTAGTATAATGTATTTGGGCAATTTTTCTGAAAGTCTCTTGGAAGTATAGATCAAAAGTTTGAAAATATTCTTACCCTTCAAAAACAATTCTGCTTCTAGGAACTCATCTTTTCAAAATTATGTAAAATGATGTCCCTTTTAGTATTTTTTGTAATATCAACAAACTGAATGTCCAATAACAGAATTTTGGATCAATATATTATGGAAGTCATATAATGCAGTGTTTTCAAAAGCCTTTGCAAAGCATCCTTTAGTAAAAGGATTCCACATTTGGATGCCAGACAGTAATAGGAGTAAAGTAGTCTGGCTATAAAATGGAGACATGGAGAAGAGAACTATTTCATGTTCCTAATTTTTCAAAGAGTATAAGAGAAATTGTAAACAGCAACTGACAGTCTAAGTTGGAGAACCACAGGGCACAGTGAGAACTGCAGTAAAGTGGAAGCACAGTCCTATCACACAGGATCAGCCGAGTTCCACGTGTCTGAACACCCTGTGAGCCCATCAGATGTATTTCACTTCAGTTCAGTTCAGTCGCTCAGTCATGTCCAACTCTTTGCGACCCCATGAATCGCAGCACACCAGGCCTCCCTGTCCATCACCAACTTCCGGAGTTCACTCAAACTCACGTCCATCAAGTCAGTGATGCCATCCAGCCATCTCATCCTCTGTTGTCCCCTTCTCCTCCTGCCCCCAATCCCTCCCAGCATTGGAAAAGACTCTTCTTTTCCAATGAGTCAACTCTTCACATGAGGTGGCCAAAGTATTGGAGTTTCAACTTTAGCATCAGTCCTTCCAATGAACACCCAGGACTGATCTCCTTCAGAATGGACTGGTTGGATCTCCTTGCAGTCCAAGGGACTCTCAAGAGTCTTCTCCAACACTACAGTTCAAAAGCAGCAATTCTTCAGCACTCAGCTTTCTTCACAGTCCAACTCTTACATCCAAAAACCATAGCCTTGACTAGACGGACCTTTGTTGGCAAAGTAATGTCTCTGCTTTTCAATATGCTATCTAGGTTGGTCATAACTTTTCTTCCAAGGAGTAAGCGTCTTTTAATTTCACGGCTGCAGTCACCATCTGCAGTGATTTTGGAGCCCCCCAAAATAAAGTCTGACACTGTTTCCACTGTTTCCCCATCTATTTCCCATGAAGTGATGGGACCAGATGCCATGATCTTAGTTTT
>NW_011494870.1:4409054-4409291 GCF_000754665.1 Bison bison bison
TCTTATCTCTCCTTGCTATTCTTTGGAACTCTGCATTCAGATGCTTATATCTTTCCTTTTCTCCTTTGCTTTTCACTTCTCTTCTTTTCACAGCAATTGTAAGGCCTCCTCAGACAGCCATTTTGCTTTTTTGCATTTCTTTTCCATGAGGATGGTCTTGATTCCTGTCTCCTGTACAATGTCACAAACCTCTGTCCATAGTTCATCAGACACTCTGTCTATCAGATCTAGTCCCTT
>NW_011494870.1:4409391-4416593 GCF_000754665.1 Bison bison bison
ACATATATAATAAATGTATATATATATACACATATATAATAAATGTGTAATCGTAAATGTAGTATATCATAGTATGATATTGAGTTAGATAATATTTGTGTATATGTGTGTGTGTACATCTTAATATATGCACAGAACAAAGCCTGTAAGGAAACAAACCAAAATGTGACTTTATGTAGGTCTTATAATCAAAGCTGCTTTAATTTTTTTCTTTAATATCTCTGCATTTTCAATATCTTCCATAACAAATGCGTACATGTTGTTGTTGTGCAGTTGCTCAGTCGTGTCTGACCCTCTGCGACCCCATGGACTGCAGCACACCAGACTCCTGTGTCCTTCACTATCTCCCAGAGTTTGCTCAAATTTATGCCTGTTGAGTTGATGATGCTATCTAACCATCTCATCCTCTGCTGCCCCGTTCTCCTTTTTCTTTCAGTCTTTCCCAGCATCGGGGGCTTTTTCAATGAGTACATATTACTTTTAAAAACTATACCCACCAAAGTTTATTTTGAAAACACCGAGGTTCAGTTTTTTGACACTCAGGAAGGATGTTCCTGAAAAGCACAGATGGAGTCCTCCTCTAGCAGTTGTATTGTCAGCTCTTGACCTAAAACTGAGTCTGGTAGCCTGGTTGTTGCTGTTGTTGTTTTTAAAATGTTCACTGACTTTTGGCAACCTTGTGTTCGTTCATTACCATTGCCAAGAAATTTACAGAAGTGTGAGCCAGTGAGAGTTTACTTGTTCTAACTTTTGAAAAAGTTCTGTTTCTTCATAGATAGAGATATACACTTTAAAAAGATAACTATACAAATATATACTATCTATGCCAAACCAATAGGTATAGATAGATATATACTGTCTACACCAAGCCCTATTAAACAGCACAAATCCATGCACTGTACTTCAGTTGTTCAAATGTCCTTATGAAACCAGTTGAAAAACTTGCATTTGTGTACATGGGCAGTCTTAAGCATCCATAAGTTGTCTGTTTTCCCCTAGGCTGGGGAACACTTTGGAAGTCAGACCAGCAAATCTCGAGAATGCTAATAGAGAGTTGCAAACCTGTGAGCTCCTTTTTTCTGTTCACAGACTTCCAGAACAAAATAGATTGCTTCACAATTGTGAAGGGGTAAAAAAAAGAATAGAAAAGAAGAAAAGAACATGTTGGCTTTGTCTGCCATTGGTTTGAGTAGAGGGAGATTTTTTTTTTCTTTTTTGGATGAAAAGTGGGATCTTAATGGGCACTCCCAGTCAGCCGAGGCAGCCTCTGAAAGCTCCTCTTGTGAGAGATAGAAGGATCCATTGTTTTGCCAATCTGAAGTTATCACTCTTCCCTTTATCCTTTCTTTTGGACCTTTTAGTGTTTGCTTTATCAGAATATTTTAATCCCTACTGTGGTGACTGGTGTAATTTATCTCATTAAGCCTCTCCTGTTTTCTTCTGTTTACATGACTAATATTATTATGTTTTATGGGGCTTATACCAACAAGCCGCTCCTTTGTCCCATTGTTTCAGCTCTAGGCCAAAAATCAACAAACGAAGTTTTATCTTTCCAATCTTAGACCTCACCTGCTTGTCATTCAGTTTGTACAGGTTGCATGAAGAGCGTGTTCCTTTGAAAACAAAGCAAGGATTCATTTTTATGACCTAACACCAAACAATTACCTTTCTCAAAAGGTCCCGGTCATCTCTTTTTACGAGTGTAGAGTGGCAGACTCACCTTATGAGGGGGGAAAAAATAAGCAGATACTTCCTTGTGGATTGAAAGCCTAAAGTCCCCTAGCAATAATGCTCTGCTTCCTAACTTGTCTATCGTTCATAGTGTATAGAATATCCTAGAAGCAGAGAACCTGAGCACTAGAAGGTAGGTGGTGAGGTTATCTCATCCAAACCCCAGCCCTTCAGCAAAATTACACCCAGGCTGGACTGAGCCAGACTGGAGGAGAATCAGCCTTGTTTTAAAGGCATATGAAGGAGAGCCTTCGTTCAACCAGTCGCATATTTGAAATGCTCTGTCAGAACGTTCCTTCTCTAAAACACCAGCCTAATAAAAGCTTAAATTGTCATTTCCTCAGTTCCGCTTTTTCTTTTCCAGATTGAAAACAACTGGGTGCCATGCTCAGGGAACCAGCAGCAGCTTAATGAACAGTAACTTCCTCCAAGGCAGTGATTCTCCAATGTTAGTGCACAGCAGACCTGCCTGCAGGCTTCTGAAAAGCCCAGATTGCTGGCCTTCCAGAGTTTCTGATTCGTGAGAAGGAGGAAAGCTGGAGAATTTGCATGTCTAGCAGGTTCCCAGGTGATGCTGATGCTGTCAGACCAGGAATCCCACTTTGAGAACTGCTGACTCTAGGAACTCGAAAGGAGAAATATGAGGATAATTAAGAAGCAGAAACAAGTGGAGTAACAGCAAGTTAACCTCTACATGGAAAATGTTAAATGCCTATCAGATAAGTTCTTTGCTGTCAGGCAGAGTCCAGTGGGGAAGGCTGACCATGAGCAGTAGTTCAGGATGTTAGCCATTAACACAGGGACCTGCGGGAGCAAACAGGAGCACAGTGTTCTGGCTAGGTGGGGAAGAGGCTAGGAAGGCTTCCTGCAGAAAGGGAGGCCTGAGGAGTAATTGCTGGATTGACTCTTAAAAAAGGGCAGGTATCCAGACAAAGGGAGGGCTTTCCAGCAGAAGGAATTAAAGAAGGAGTTTTCATGGAAATTTTCAAGTTGTCCGATTTTCTCAGAGGGGAGAGAGGCCGATGAGGTGGTGATGACAACCACAGAGGTAGGCAGGGGCTAGATGAAGAAGGAACGTCAGAGTTGGTAAGGAGTTTGGCGATATTCTAAAGACCATTATTTGACATGGAATATAAAGAACAATTTAATAAGTCTCCATGAACCTCGGAAATGAGAAGAGAGTACAGAACACAGATATCCCCAATCTTTGTACTTCTTTCTCTGCAGTTAGGACTTCCCTATGAGGCTTTCTCTGGTTTGCAGCTGATGTCGAGGACTTGCTAACTTTCTAGTCTATGTGTGAACAAAATTTCCTTTCCTTTTAGTTTAGTTGAGAGCATTTGGAGTTTCATAAAGGGAAATTTGTAAAGACACTAGGCAAACATAAAACCAAAGTGAATAGAATACAGAATTTGGGTCTAGAGATAAACAGACTCCTCTAGCTTGTCTTTCACTAGCTATACAGTGTACTGCACGTTACTTAACTTCTTGTGCCATAGTTTCTGTGTTTAAATAGAGTCTAATTCCCTGATGAGATCCATAGGTCTTAGTAGTCCGGCCCCTACCTGCCTTTTTCAGCTTCATCTTGTGTCCACTGATCTTACTCTTTCTGCTCCAACTGCATAAATCTGCTCCAATTTGTTTTTCATGCTCCCTTCTACCACAGGGCCTTTGCACATACTCTGTCTTCTGTCTGGAATAGTCTTGTCTGCCTCTTCAGTAATTCCTAGATCTAGATGTAAGGTCCACTCCCTCTAGGAAATCCTTGATCTCTCTGAATAAGTAAAAATCCCTCCTGTTTATAGGTTTTTTTTTTTTTTTTTCCACTATGAGGAACTTATATGATAACACTTAATATTGTTATTTGTGTCATTCTTTGCTTAATATTTCTCTTTTCCTAAACCAGGGGTCAGCAAACTATCTCCAGCTTTGGCCTGTAGTCTGTTTTTGTAAATTAAGTTTTATCGAGGGACCCTGGTGGTCCAGTGGTTAAGACTCTGCACTTCCAGGGCAGGGGCCTAGGTTCAACCCCTGGTAGGGGGACCTAGATCCTGCATGCCACAATTAATTTGCATGCCAAAACTAAAAATATCCCTCATGCAGCAATGAAGATCGAAGATCCTGCATGCCTCAACTAAGACCTGGTACAGCCAAAGAAATAAATAAATGTATACATTTTTAAGTTTTATTGAAGCACAATCATGCCCACTTATTTACATATTATCTGCGGCCACAGAGTTGAGTTGCAGCAGCCTTTATGGCTCAAAATGCCTAATTACTGTGGCCCTTCATAGAAAAAATTTACCAAGTCCTGTACTTGACTAGAGTCTCCATGACAGCAGGTACAAGACCTGTTTTTGCTTAGTGACATATCTTCAGCTTCTGGCCCAATGTCTGTTACATGAACGATGCACAATCAATCAATAATAATAAATGCAGACTTCTCTGGTGGTCCAGTGGTTAAGAATCTGCCTGCCAATGCAGGGGAACACAGGTTCAATCCCTGGTGTGGAAGATTCTACATGCCACAGGGCAACTTAGCCTGTGTGCCACAGCTACTGAAGGCTTCACAGCTAGAGGCTGTGCTCTGCAACAAGAGAAGCCACTGCAATGAGAAGCACACAACTAGAGAAAGCCTGTGTGCAGTGATGAAGACCTAGCACAGCCAAAAAGTAAAATAATATCAATAAACGCAAGGAGATTTTTTAAAAATGTCTTTTTTACTAGAGTGTTGGAAGGGTTAAATAGGATAATAAATATAAAGAACCCAGCAATAGTGCCTGAAACATACCAGATTGTTAATGAATTCTCAGTCTTTTCTTAGCACGTGTTGGTCTTCTCTAGGGGTCTGGCTATAAGCTGCCCCCTGGCCCTGGGCTGAGTTACATTCCTGTCCTTCACTAGTTCCACTGTCTCTTGCCCTCTGGCTTTTGCCTCATGTACTTCTATTTCTGGCTCCAGGATTCTTTCCTTGGTCTCAGATTCTTAGGAATGTCTTCACTCTTCCTAGAGATTTTTCTTCTACAATGTTCCATCTTTTTGAAGCATGTTATTCTCAAACCTTGTAGCCTTAGGGTGACCCTCCTTTAATCTGTCCCCAGGGCTTAGCTTCACCAGGGTCATCTATGTGATGGCAGTTTCATCTTATTTTATGGCCTCCTCCTTCAGGGATAGCAGACAACTTCTCTTCTGCTTTGGCAGGAGAAGCTGTAGGATTGGAGAAGAGCTCCTCATGAGAGCAATGAACAGGGTTCGGGAACTGAACCCGTGTGATTCTGAGGCAGGAGGGATCAAAGCCCAGCCTGCAGGCTGTTCAGCCTCAACACAGACCCAGCTGGTACAGAGCCAAAAAGGAGCGGGATTAGTAAAACTGGGGGTCACCAAACTGTCACCAATGAGCCAAATCCAGCCTGCCTCCCATTCTTCTGTGAGAAGAAGAATGGGTTTTGCCTTTTTAAATGGTTGGGGGGAAAAAATCAAAAGAAGAATATTTTGTGATACATAAAAAGTATATGAAACCCAAATTTCAGTGTCCATAAATAAATTCTTACTGGAACACAGCTGTGCTGTGTTTTATTTACATCTATGGTTACTTTTCACGTCACAGCAGCAGAGTAGGTGGCATCAGAGACTGTAAAGCCAAGGATGTTTACTGACTGGCCCTTTAGAGAAATTAGCCTGAGCTGTGGACAGTGATTTTACCCTGAGCTCATCAAAGCCTCTTCTGTGTTCAGTGTTGCACGGCCTCTACAAACTCTACCGGATCCCAGCCCAGGGTACAGCCCAGGGTGTGACAGGCAGAGAATGGGTTAATTAGATGGGTTCATTAGAGAAATCGTTCCTGAAGGAGGTGGGAAGGGATGGGAGATGAGAGAATACAACAGTCTGGTTCGAAGGCTGGTTTCACCACATAGCATAGTAGGAGTTTGAGCCAGTGTCTTACCTTCTCTAAGCAGCCGTTCCCATGTTTTAAAATGTGAATAATTATACTCTCAAATGCACAGTGATGTGGTGAAGACCAAATGAGCTAATGCCTGCAACAATGCCTGGTATGTAGTAGACACTCAATAAATACTCACTACTTCTTGCCATGATATTAAAAGACGCTTGCTCCTTGGAAGAAAAGCTATGACCAACCTAGACAGCATATTAAAAAGCAGAAACATTACTTTGCCAACAAAGGTCCATATAGTCAAAGCTATGTTTTTTTCCAGTAGTCATGTATGGATGTGAGAGTTGGACCATAAAGAAGGCTGAGCACCAAATAATGGATGCTTTTGAGCTGTGGTGTTGGAGAAGACTCTTGAGAGTCCCTTGAACTACAAGGAGATCCATCCAGTCAATCTTAAAGGAAATCAATCCTGAATATTCATGGGAAGGACTGATGCTGAAGCTGAAACTCCAGTACTTTGGCCACCTGATGCAAAGAGCTAACTCATTAGAAAACATCCTGATCCTGGGAAAGATTGAAGGCAGGAGGAGAAGGGGACAACAGAGGATGAGATGGTTGGTTGGCATCACTGGCTCAACGGACATGAGTTTGAGCAAGCTCCAGGAGATGGTGAAGGACAGGGAAGCCTGGCCTGCTGCAGTCCATGGGGTCACAAAGAGTTGGACATGACTGAGCAACTGAACAGCAACAACAACTCTTACTGTGAGCTTCCTTGGTGGCTCAGTGGTAAAGCATCTGCTTGCCAATGCAAGAAACATGGGTTCAGTCCCTGGGTCAGGAAGATCTCCTAGAGGAGGGGATGACTACCTACTCCAGTATTCTTACCTGGGAAATCCCAAGGACAGAGGAGCCTGGTGGGCTACCATCCATGAGGTCAGAAAAGAGTCAAACACAAGTGAGCAACTGAACGACAACAACAACACTCTTCCTACATGTGATGGACTTTATCAGTGGAAGAGGTGGCTTTGGTGAAGAGAAACCATGTCATTGCAGCCTGTAGAATAGTGTAAAAAAAAAAAAAAAAGACATCGGAGATAAACAGCTGAGTTCACTTTTGTCTCTGCTAATATATGCATTACTGCTGTGTGATACTAGGAAAGTTGATTACCTTCTCTGAGCCTCAGTTCCACCATCCCCACCCCCTCCCCCAACCTTTATGTAACTCAGATGTCAAGTGGGCCCTTCCTACTCTTTGATTTAGGAAACATTTCCTTATGGAGCCACCTGTCACCATCTCAGGTGAAACGCATGGGGCTCCTGTTTCACGCTATGCCACCCAGCACATTCAGAAAATTCTTTCAGCAAGCACTTCATGAATTGAGGAAATTTATTGGAGATTTGAAGAGCTATACTTTTGGGAATAGGGTCATTCTGTGCCCCACAGTATTTTTCTAAGCCTCTTCCTCTCATCTACCTCCCTTCTTTCTGAGTGAAGGGCCCACAGTGCCCCTGCCCACCACCATTCTCCACCCATTTCCCTATACACCCCCTTTAGCCAAAAGAGGCTAATCAAAGGGAT
>NW_011494870.1:4416693-4416913 GCF_000754665.1 Bison bison bison
TGTTTCCACTGTTTCCCCATCTATTTCCCATGAAGTGATGGGACCAGATGCCATGATCTTAGTTTTCATTGGCCACCAATTTACAACCTTTGCTTTCAAGTTTTTGTTGGTAAGAAAATGTTTATAGTTGTTACATGAAAAAAGTAGGTTCTGTAGTAGTAAATATATAGTAATAAATATATATAATAAATATATATACATATATAATATATACATATAT
>NW_011494870.1:4417013-4425774 GCF_000754665.1 Bison bison bison
AAAAGAGGCTAGTCAAGGGCATTTCCTCACAAAGCTGGTTCTGTCCCCAAGAGGAATTCTACCAGCTGCTAAGAGGATAAATTTCCTCTATCCACTAACAAGCGAAATAGGGATAATTATGACTACCTCACAAAGTGTTTGTGGGAATTAAATGAGGTAATGTGTCTGCCAGCTCCTGGCATGCAGAAGGCACCCTCTCCCCTCTTGATTCTTCCTCTGAGATTTGAAGGAACAAAAAAGAGGAGCTAAGAGATATTTTGAGGTGGAGGTGAGGGTTGATAAAGCAGCCAGGAAGGTCATCCCCTTGACCATCACCCTCCAGCGACATAGAAGAGATTATTTGCCAAGAGAAACTGGGAGAGGTGGAGGGACTCGGGGCGGAAGCCAGACAAGTCTGGTTTATCTTGGAGTCCATCCAAAAGGGTTTAGTTACTAAAACAGCAGTTCCTCTACATAAATCCTTCAGGTTCTTGAAAAATATTATTAAATCACTACTGCATCATAAATAATCCTAATTTTATTAATCTTGCCCCTGAGGCCAAGGCACAGCTCCTGCAAGACTCTCTCTCCTGGGAATACAGCTGCGGGGGCCTGGTCCCTCAGACAGAGGGCAGTACCCATGCCCTGGCATTCCCTGATGTTTTCTGAGTGCTTGCAGAATAGGCTCTTAATAATCTTTCGTTAGGTGTAGGATTCAAAATGGGCAGTTTATTGGCAAGAGTCTGCCTGCAGAGGCATGGGAATTCTGTTACTCGTCTGCTTGGATTTGTTTGATGTCCTATTTGCATTAGTATTCCTTTTCTTTCTTTCTTTTTAACCCCAGAAGTTTGGTGTTTTTTCCTTTCTTTTCTTTTTAACTTCTTCCGAAAGAGGATAGATGGCTCTCTCTCATTTTGCTTTGGGCCGACGATGTTTCTACGCAATGTTGTGATAACAAGTGGTCATGATTAGTCAATGCCAAGTTGTATCCTACAGCTTAAGAGGCCCTTGCTATCCTCCCTAACTGCTCCTACCCACCTCTCTCTCTCTTCTTAACTGAGAGATTTCCTTCTTTTCAAAGCAAAACTAAGATAAAGAGTTAGCAACACCTATCTCTTTATATGGTGGTGTGTGGGGCTTACAAAAATAATATAGATTAGGAGTTTAGGAAACAAGGGTTCAGTTCCTGTTAGTCCTCCGTGTGTCTTCTGAAAGAGTCTTTATTAAATTTTTGGTTTTATGACTTACTGTTTTCCCCAAATATAAAAATAATTTGTATTTGTGTGTAAAACATGGAACACCGAAAAATATAAATAAAAACCATGTACTGAGTTCTTCCACCTGTGGGAACCCCGCTGTTAGCATCTTCATGCATTTCCCTAGACATTTGTTTTCTCTGCAAATGTGCATATATAGTTACCAAATGTGATCCTACTGTGCACACAGTTTTGAAGCCTGCATTTTTACTTAATACTTATTTCATGAGCATTTGCTTGTCATAAAAATTCATCAAAAGCACCCCTCTTAATGGCTACATGGTACTTGGAGTATTTGTTGTCCCTGACCTAATCATCCTCAGATCATCCCGCATGTAGCCTGTGTCCAGTTTTCCGCCATATGAATAATGCTACAGTGAGTGTCTGTATTTGTGTATCTGAAAATTCCCATGGAAGTATTCTTAGGATTCCTGGCAAAATAGAATCCTGGAACCTCACGTTAGTCTTCACTGACTTAAGTCAGCCCAAGGTGTCTCACCTTGGATCACATGACAGTGTTTAGGAACTAAACTAGCAAAAGGACAAGCTGATGATTGCCCATTGGTGGTTTTATGGTATGCAGCTTGGAGATAATATAATATAATGATGTTGTGCCATGATCTGGAGATATTCCAAGGTGATAATAATAGTAACAGCTCACATTTATTGGGTGGTTAATATGTGCAAGAGTCTGTTTTGTTTTACAGATATTAACTCATTTAATCTCACCACAAGTCTAGGAAGTACTTGTAATAGTGGTATTATTATTCCCATTTTATAGATGGGAAAATTGAGGCAACAGAGGGGTCAAACTTTAAGAAAAGTGACTGAGCCAGGATTCAAACCCAAGCATTTTGACTGGGCGTTCATGCCCTTAAACACTTGATGACCCTGCCTGGAAGTAACCAAGTGGGAAGATTCCTCCCCCACATGCCAAGGCTGCAGTGCAGCGGGAAGGGGATGGGGGATCTACTGCTCCCTACCAAATTGCAGCCCTTGTTCTCCCAGCTCTCCTGGTCCTTTTCCCTAGCTGTGCACCTGCCCAGGTGAGGACAGGAGGAAACCAAGCTGTGAAACACCCAATTATGTATCTGAAAGGGAAGAGGAATATATATCAAGGTGGTCTCAGGAAGCTGCTTATTCAGGAAGGGAGGGAGAAAATAAATGAAAAAAACACTGCTTCAGTGTCGTGGTGTTTTGTTTTGTTTTCATTTTGGGCTTAGACCGTCATTACAGCATTAGGCGTGCCTACATAGAAGCAGTGTTTCCCTTACGTTTTTCACCAATTTCATTTCAGTGAGTTCCTGGCTTGTCTGTCGGTGCAGCGCCAGAAGCAAGCTGCAGAACAGGAGTTACTGGGGATGGCAGTGACCATGAATCCCAAAGGAGGTAACTAGTCATTTTTGGTCCTGTCCACTGCTCAGTGCCTTGGTTACAAATGACCCCTAGACAACTGTTCAACATGGATGGTTCTAAAGGCACCTTGTTGTGGAGAGTGCTGTGTGGCACTGGAGTTCTGATTAATGGCCATTTTCTTTTGTCCCACCTCCTTATGTTTCCTTAAAATAATACTGGTGTTACAAAGGGCCGCACAGGGTGTTTCTATTCAGGTAAAGTTGACTGCTGCCGTGGTGAAAGAAAACACAACACAACCACTGCCGCAGAGCACAAACACAGAGCAGATCAGTCCTGCTTCACCTCCCCGCCTGGCCAGGCTCTACCAAGGAAACCCAGCCAGGGGAGTTCCCTAGGTTCGCCCTGGCTCAGGATTGGAATGTGTAAAACTCTGAACAGCACCAGCAGTGACCCAGGGAAGAAATGAACCACAGAACCTTTCAAGGATGCGGCCATCAGACACTGTCAGTCTCTGCAGTAGAGGACCCAGAATGGCCAGAAATATGCCTCCAGGGTCTTTGTGTGTGGATCTGACTCATAGAGGCCATCAGCCAATGCCTGCTGAATTGTTGTAGGTGCTGTTGAGCTGGAGTGGATGGAATAGTAAAAGGCAGGAACAGAGATGCTTTTTCGTTTTATTTTGTTACAGCCTAATAGCACTTATAGTAATGGTAGTGATAGCAATAAGAGTTAACATTGTGTCCTATGGGCCAGGCTCTGTTCCAAGGAGTCTTTCCTTTCCTGGGGGATAACCTCTATCCTGACTTTTTAACACCATAGTTGGTAAAGGGAAATTGTTAACGGGAGGAAAGTTTTTAAAGTTCATCAAATATCCTCAGTTTCCCTGAGTGCCTCCATAATGTCTAATCAGCCCAGTTGCTCAGAGGCCTAACAGCTAAAAGTAGGAAAGCAAGGAGTTAAGTTCACATTAGAAATTGTGCCTCAAAAAATAAAAATGAAATAGAAAAGATTAATTATTGAATCCCGTCTCCTTGAGGTCACATCAACCTCCTCCACTTCCTTTGTTGTTGTAGATATCCGGAAGGACCCTTTCAGATCACCATGAGGTTGGGATGAGAATGGGGAGGAGGCTGTTTAAGCAGGTCTGTAAAGAAATAACAAGCCAATTAAAAGGGAGTCCATGGTAGAGTTTTATGTACAGCTAAAAATAGTGACTAAATAGCAACAACCAAAAAAACACCCAAAGTGCCTTCTAAGACTCAAGAATTCAAAAAGGCCTATTATATGTGGAAACCTCTGCGCCTCCCTTCTAAGAATTCTCCAGGAGGTTGGGGATTGGGAGTAGCAGCCACGTTGGTACAATGTGGCTCTTGCCCAGTTGACAGAAGGCACCAGAAGCAGACATGTGACTCAAGGCCAGCCAATTAGATCCTCTCTCCCAGGAATTTACCACTGGAATGAAAGGATGCTAGTTAGCATGGGCTGGTCTCTTAAATCAAGGACGCACAACTCAAGAGCTGTGCTATTGCACCCTAGGCAGTCAGAACTCTGACTGCAGAGAGAAGGAAGCAGGTGTTCTGGGCGACAGGTGAGGGCCCTGAAGTAAGAGACCAGAGAAGAAGACAGAAGGAGAAAAAGAGATGACGCTGGAGCAAAGTAGCTGATTGGCTTCTGCTGCTTTTCTAATTGAGTTCCTATTCAACCCATCCAGAGACCCTGCCATGCCTCTTCTGGGCAGCCATTGGCTGCTCTGGAACCTTTATACTCTAACCTCCACTATTTTGATAATGCTAACTCGAGGGGCTTCTCTTACTTGCTGTTCTGGCTACAATGGCTGTGTAACAAAAACCCCCCCAGGGGCTTCCGTGTGGTTCAGTGGTAAAGAATCTACCTGTCACTGCAGGAGACACCAAGTTCGATCCCTAATCTGGGAAGATCCCACATGCCTCAGAGCACCAAAACCCGTGTGCCACAGCTGCTGAGCCCACATGCTGCCACTGCTGAAGCCCTCGCACTTTAGAGACTGTGCTCCTCAACAAGGGAAACCACCACAATAAGACGGTCACGCACTGTAATGAAGAGCAGCCCCACTCGCCACGACTAGGGAAAAGCCCACGCAGCAATGAAGGCCCAACACAGCCAAAAATAAATACATAATTGATTTAAAAACATTCCCAAATTTAGTGGCTTACAATAAGAACACTTATTTTGCCTAAAAACCTGCACTCTGAGCAGAGCTTAGCATGGACAGCTTGTTTCCGCTACAGTTTGGTTTCAGTGAGTGCAGCTTGCAGGCCAGGGGCTAAAATTGCCTGAACTCTTCACTGCCTGGCCTAGAAAGACTCAAGCAGCTGGGTACTACAAGAGTTGGAGCTATGCAGAAATCTCTCTATCCATCTGTGGTCTCTTTATCATGGTAGCTTCAAGGTATGTGGACTTTCCCCTCGAGGCTTAGGGCTCCAAAGGCACAGACCCAAGGAGAGAGGACCAGGTGGAGGCTGTATCACTTTTTATAACCTAGTTTCCCAAGTCATGTGGTGTTATATCCACCTTATCATATTAATATTTGTGGAGGAAGTTATCAATACAAAGATCCACCCATGCTCAAAAGGCTGCTGCCTCTCAATGAAGGAATGTTACCATCACATTGTGAGAATAACATGTGACCAGACTCCAGTACTTTTGCCTAGAAAATCCCATGGGCGGAGAAGCCTGGTAGGCTGCAGTCCATGGGGTCGCTAGAGTCGGACACAACTGAGTGACTTCACTTTCACTTTTCACTTTCATGCATTGGAGAAGGAAATGGCAACCCACTCCAGTGTTCTTGCCTGGAGAATCCCAGGGATGGGGAAGCCTGGTGGGCTGCCATCTATGGGATCGCACAGAGTCAGACATGACTGAAGTGACTTAGCAGTTAGCAGAATGTATATTAATGTGGACATTTTTAGAAAACAAAATCAGTCATACTATAATCAAAAGAACCTTGATTAACATATGGAATAATCTCTAAAACTCAGAAAGGTTTCAGAGTTCCCAGAAAATTCTCAGGGTTGTGATGAAAAATACACTGGTTGGTAGATACAGTGAGACTTCTTTCTTTTTCTTCCTGTTCTGATTAGCAAAGATCGAATTTTTCCATAGGGGATCTCACTGGGTTCTGCCCAGGAAACAGCATTTTGAAGTTGACTTGTGTCCTTGATTCTGGAACCATCTTATCTTTTATTTTGCCACATAATTAGGTGAGGATTAAGTTCAAATCCCTGCTGTTTATAGCAAAAAGTTTCCGGTCATCTTATTTTCAAAAGTTATTTGCAAGCATATCCTTTATTGCTTAGTGAATGAGGTTTTTCTTCTAACTAGATTCTTCTCTTTTTTTTTGAATGAATAATAATCCAGGTTTTCAGGGTCCAAAATACTCCAGAGCTGTAAAGTAGGCACTACTGAAAGATGTGTTAACTCCTTCAGGCCTCCAAGGTGCTATTTCAAACGTTATTGCTTTATATTCCATAATAGAAGCTTAAACCTTATTGATGGCCTTTCTTTGTGTGTGTGCAGGGTGAAGGCTGGGAGAGAATGAGTCAATGACCTGGAACAGGAAGCTGAATCAACTCTTTCAGCAAGACTTAAAAGAAAAGATTTTGGTTTTATAATCTCTAAAGCCTAAAAGATACTGAAGCTTCCAGAATGAGTCAGTACCTAAGATAGTGTTATTAGATACAGTAATTACTGGAATGATAAAATCCTTGTTGATGCTAGCTGAAAATAGGTATGTTCTATGCCTACTACATAGCAGCATTTTCAATACTGTACCAGAATGAAGTTAACTATAAAAATATGCACATTCTGATTACGTATAGACAACTTCAAGCTGTCTTTTTTTTATTGTTGATGAAGGTTACTGAGGTTTGTACAAAAATCTTTATAGGTTCAGTCTGTTATTTGATATGTGAAATAAAATGATAAGACCATTGATGGTGAGTTTTCAAACTTCTTCCTATAACAAGTGAATATAGGGCAGCCTGAATAATAGGTATATTTTGAATTATGTACGACCAGTGGTCTGGTAAATATTTAACAACCAGCTCATCCAGGGGGTAGGAGGGTTTTGACTTATAGCACTTGCCAATTTCTGTGATGTAAGTATTTCCACCATGGCTGATTTCAAGCTACCAACATGGCATCACAGAATGCAGAATTGCGAGCACACACTCTGAGCTGTATGAGCTGGTCTTGCACACCCTTGGTTACAATTTTGGGAAAGCCAGTTGGCTGACTCCTGGATAAATCTTGTTATAATCCTAGGGGGATAATAAGGACCTACTGTTAAGCACAGGGAACTCTACTCAGTACTCTGTAATGACCTATATGGGAAAAGAATCTAAAAAAATTGTGACTATATGTCTATATCCCTTCATGGATCATGCAGAGTACATCATGTGAAATGCCAGCCTGGATGAATCACAAGCTGGAATCAAGATTGCTGGGAGAATTAGAGCTAATCAGTGAATTGAGTAAAGTTGCAAGATACAAAATCAATACACACAAATCACTTGCATTTCTATAAACTAACAATGAAACTCCGGGAGTCGGTGATGGACAGGGAGGCCTGGCGTGCTGCGATTCATGGGGTCACAAAGAGTCAGACATGACTGAGTGACTGAACTGAACTGAACAGTGAAAAATCAGAAAGAGAAATGAAGGAATCAATCCCACTCACCATTGCAACAAAAAGAATAAAATATGTAGAAATAAACTTACCTAAGGCAACAAAAGAACTGTACACAGAAAATTATGACACTAATGAAAGACATCAAAGATGACATAAACAGATGGAGAGATATTCCATGTTTCTGGGTATGAAGAATCAATATTGTGAGAAAGGCTGTACTACCAAAAGCGATCTACAGAGTCAATAACCCCTATCAAATTACGAGTGGCATTTTTCACAGAACTAGAACAAAAAATTTCACAATTCATATGGAAGCACAAAAGACCCTGAATAGCCAAAGCAGTCTTGAGAAAGAAGAACGGAGCCAGAGGAATCAACCTTCCTGACTTCATATTATAATACAAAGATACGGTCATCAAGACAGTATAGTACTGGCACAAAAACAAATATAGAGCAATGGAACAAGATAGAAAGCCCAGAAATAGACCCATGCACCCATGGGTACATTACTTTTGATAAAGGAGGCAAGAATATACAATGGGCAAAGACAGCCTCTTCAATAAATTGTGCTGGGAAAACTGAAAAGCTACATGTAAAAGAATGAAATTAGAACACTTCCTAACACCATACACAAAGATAAACTCAAAATGGATTAAAGACCTAAGTGTAAGACCAGAAAGGACAACCCTCAGAATGGGAGAAAATAATAGCAAATGAAACAACTGACAAAGGATTAATTTCCAAAATATACAAGCAGCTCATACTACTCAATGCCAGAAAAACAAACAACCCAGTCAAAAAATGGGGAAAAGACCTATATAGAAATTTCTCCAAAGAAGACATACAGATGGCTAATAAACACATGAAAAGATGCTCAACATCTCTCATTATTCAGTTCAGTTCAGTTCAGTCACTCAGTTGTGTCCAATTCTTTGCAACCCCATGAATCCCAGCATGCAAGGCCTCCCTGTCCATCATCAACTCCTGGATTTCACTCAGACTCATGTCCATCGAGTCAGTGATGCCATCCAGCCATCTCATCCTAGGTCGTCCCCTTCTCCTCCTGCCCCCAATCCCTCCCAGCATCAGAGTCTTTTCCAATGAGCCAACTCTTCACATAAGGTGGCCAAAGTACTGGAGTTTCAGCTTTAGCATCATTCCTTCCAAAGAAATCCCAGGGCTGATCTCCTTCAGAATGGACTGGTTGGATCTCCTTGCAGTCCAAGGGACTCTCAAGAGTCTTCTCCAACACCACAGTTCAAAAGCATCAATTCTTCGGCACTCAGCTTTCTTCACAGTCCAACTCTCACATCCATACATGACCACAGGAAAAACCATAGCCTTGACTAGACGGACCTTTGTTGGCAAAGTAATGTCTCTGCTTTTCAATATGCTATCTAGTTTGCTCATAACTTTTCTTCCAAGGAATAAACGTCTTTTAATTTCATGGCTACAGTCACCATCTGCAGTGATTTTGGAGCCCAGAAAAATAAAGTCTTTC
>NW_011494870.1:4426181-4426353 GCF_000754665.1 Bison bison bison
GCTGTATATTGTCACCCTGCTTACTTAACTTAAATGCAGAGTACATCATGAAAAACACTGGGCTGGAGGAAGCACAAGCTGGAAATAAGTCTGCCGGGAGAAATATCAATAACCTCAGATATGCAGATGACACCACCCTTATGGCAGAAAGTGAAGAACAACTAAAGAGCCT
>NW_011494870.1:4426453-4427542 GCF_000754665.1 Bison bison bison
GTTCCTCTGCCTTTTCTAAAACCAGCTTGAATATCTGGAAGTTCACAGTTCACGTATTGCTGAAGCCTGACTTAGAGAATTTTGAGCATTATTTTACTAGCATGTGAGATGAGTGCAATTGTGTGGTAGTTTGAGCATTTTTTGTCATTGCCTTTCTTTGGGATTGGAAGGAAAACTAACCTTTTCCAGTCCTGTGGCCACTATTGAGTTTTCCAAATTTGCTGGCATATTGAGTGCAGCACGTTCACAGCATCATCTTTCAGGATTTGAAATAGCTCAACTGGAATTCCATCACCTCCACTAGCTTAGAAATGCAAATCAAAACTACAATGAGATATCACCTCTCACCAGTCAGAATGGCCCTCATCAAAAAGTCTACAAACAATAAATGCTGGAGACAATGTGGAGCAAAGGGAACGCCTTTGCACTGTTGGTGGGAATGTAAATTGATACAGCCCCTATGGAAGAGAGTATGGAGATTCCTTTAAAAACTAGGAATAAACCACCATATGATCCAGCAATCCCACTCCTGTGTCAGTTCTGATGAGGTGGATAAACCTAGAACCTATTATACAGAGTGAAGTGAGTCAGAAAGAGAAAGATAAATATTGTATTCTAACATACACATATGGAATCTAGAAAAATGGCACTGAAGAATTTATTTACAGGGCAGCAACGGAGAAACAGACATAGAGGACAGACTTATGAACATGGGGAGAGGGGATGAGAGGGTGAGATATATGAAAAGCGTAACGTGGGAGTTTGCTGTATGGCTCAGGAAACTCAAACAGGGGCTCTGTATCAACCTAGAGGGGTGGGATGGGGCAGGAGATGGGAGGGAGGTTCAAAAGGGAGGGGATATATGTATACCTATGACTGATTCATAAAATCATAAGAAAATTCATAGAATTCATATGAAAGAGATGGGAATACCAGACCACCTGATCTGCCTCTTGAGAAACCTCCGTGCAGGTCAGGAAGCAACAGTTAGAACTGGACATGGAACAACAGACTGGCTCCAAATAGGAAAAGGAGTACATCAAGGCTGTATATTGTTACCCTGCTTATTTAACTTAAATGCAGAGTACA
>NW_011494870.1:4427929-4428188 GCF_000754665.1 Bison bison bison
GTTGGAGAAGACTCTTGAGAGTCCCTTGGACTGCAAAGAGATCCAACCAGTCCATCCTAAAGGAGATCAGCCCTGAGTGTTCATTGGAAGGACTGATGTTGAAACTGAAACTCCAATACTTGGGCCACATGATGCGAAGAGCAGACTCATTTGAAAAGACCCTGATTCTGGGAAACATTGAGGGCAGGAGGAGATGGGGATGACAGAGGATGAGATGGTTGGATGGCATCACCAACTCAATGGACATGGGTTTGGGTGG
>NW_011494870.1:4428288-4432198 GCF_000754665.1 Bison bison bison
GTGATGGACAGGGAGGCCTGGCATGCTGCAGTTCATGGGGTCACAAAGAGTCGGACACGACTGAGCGACTGAACTGAACCATGTTGAGGTTTGACAGAAAACGACAAAATTCTGTAAAGCAATTATCCTTCAATAAAAAAATTAATTAAAAAAAGATTGCTGGGAGAAATATCAATAACCTCAGATATGCAGATGATACCACTCTAATGACAGAAAGTGAGGAGGAACTAAACAGCCTCTTGATGATGGTGAAAGAGGAGAGTGAAAAAGCTGGCTTAAAACTCAGCATTCACAAAACTAAGATCATGGCATCTGGTCCCATCACTTCATGGCAAATAGATGGCAAAAAACTGGAAGCAGTAATAGATTTGCTTTTCCTGGGCTCCAAAATCACTGTAAATGGCGACTGAAACCATGAAATTAAAAGACACTTGCTCCTTGGAAGGAATGTTATGACAAACCTAGACAGTGTATTTAAAAAGTAGAGACATCACTTTGTCAACAACTAGTAGTTTCTCCACTAGTCATGTAGGGATGTGAGAGCTGGACAGAAAAGAAGGCTGAGCACTGAAGAACTGATACTTTCAAATTGTGGTGCTGGAGTACATTCTGAGAGTCCCTTGGACAGCAAGGAGATCAAACCATTCAGTGCTAGAGGAAATCAAGCCTGAATATTCATTTGAAGGACTAATGCTGAAGCTGAAACTCCAATACTTTGGCCACCTGATGAGAAGGGCTGACTCACTGGAAAAAACCCTGATGCTGGGAAAGATAGTGACGGAGGATGAGATGGTTAGACAGCATCACCAACTCAGTGAACATGAATCTGAGCAAACTCTGAGAGTTGGTGATAGACAGGGAGGCCTGGCTTGCTGCAGTCTATGAGGTCACAAAGAATTGGAGACAACTTAGTGACTGAAGAACAACATATGCTAAGTCACTTCAGTCGTGTCTGACTCTGTGCAACCCCATAGACGGCAGCCCACTAGGCTCCGCCTTCCCTGGGATTCTCCAGGCAAGAACACTGGAGTGGGTTGCCATTTCCTTCTCCAATGCATGAAAGTGAAAAGTGAAAGTGAAGTCGCTCAGTCGTGTCCAACTCCTAGAGACCCCATGGACTGTAGCCCACCAGACTCCTCCATCCATGGGATTTTCCAGGCAAGAGTAGTGGAGTGGGGTGCCAGGGCCTTCTCCAGAACAACATATATATATGTATAATTGATTCATTTTGCTGTACAGCAGAATCCAACACAACATTGTAAATCAACTATACTCCAATAAAATCAATTAAAAAATATTGGTGGTAAGATCTGCAGCAGAGATATTTAATGCCCTTTGACTCTCCATTTACTCCCCCACATTCCTCATTGACCAATGGACTGGGAAAAGAGATGGAAGAAGCATTTAAAAGTTGGTATGCAACCCCCAGTCCTCTCTTCCCTTGCCTGTGCACCTCTCTGGTAAAGGAGGTCACATGTTCCCAGTGGTGCAGATACAAGACGGTAGAACTGGTATCCACATGGTTCCATGAGGGGCTGTGTGGAGCTCAACCCCTGTACACCAACCTTGTATGTGTGCCCTGCTTCTGTTAGTGACTAATGCCCAGCAAACCATCCTATACAGGATGACTTAAAACAATTTATTGTTGTATCTCACATTTCTATGAGTTGGTTGGGCTCCAGTGGGTAGTTCTTGTTTTTTTTTTTTTTTAAACTTTTTATTTTGCATTGGAGTATGGACTTCCCAGATGGCTCAGTGGTAAAATATTGGCCTGCCAATGCAAGAGACACAGGAAACAAGGGTTCTATCCCTGGGTCCAGAAAATCCCCTGGAGGAGGAAATGGCAACCCACTCCAGTATTCTTGCCTGGAAATTTCCATGGACAGAGGAGCCTGGTGGGCTACAAGTCCCTGGGTTGCAAGAGTTGGACACAACCAAGCAACTGAGCACTGCAGTCAGTTAACAATGTTGTGATAGCGTCAGGTGGATGGCAAAGGGAGTCAGCCACACATATACAAATATCCATTCTCCCCCAAACTCCCCTCTGATCCAGGCTGCCACATAACATTGAGCAGAGTTCCATGTGCTATACAGTAGGACCTTGTTGGTTATCCATTTTAAACATAGAAATGTATACATGTCCATCCCAAACTCCCTGTCTCTTCCCTCCATTCTTCCCAAGTGGGCAGTTCTGTTCTTCTCACTTAGGGTTTCATGTGTGCTGTGCTCAGTCACTGTCGTGTCTCATTCTTTGTGACTATGGACTGTAGCCTTCCAGGCTCCTCTGTCCATGGAATTCTCCAGACAAGACTACTGGAGTAGGTTGCCATTTCCTACTCCAGGGGATCTTTCCAGCCCGGGGATAGAACACACATCTCTTGCGTTTCTACATTGGCAGGAGGATTCTTTACCACTGTGCCACCTGGGATGACTAGGGCTGGAATCCTTGGAAAGCTTGACTGGGATTGAACTGAGAATGACCTTCTTGCTAAGGTCTAACACCTAAGTGCACCTCCACATTGAGTTGCATTCTCCAGCCATCTGCACATGGCCTCTCTTTGCAGTGGGATGCTCAGAGTTCTTATATCATGAATGACTTCAAATGCAGAGGCTGTCAAGATTTCCTAAGGCTTCTGCTTCACTTTCTTGCTTAAAGTGTGTCATGGGATCAGTGCAGAGATGGAGTAGCAGGTGACTAAGATAAGGGTGTGACTACCAGGAGGTAAGAGTCAGTGGGAGCCCTCTTTGGAGACTAGCTAATCACATACCACAAGTAAGAAGTAAGCCTTTGTTATGTTAAGCCACTTAGATTTCAGGGTTAATTTGTTCCCTTGGCAAAACCTAATCTGACTAATCCAGAAATTGGTACTGTATTAGTGAAGATAAGGTAGATGGTGCTGCAAAAATACTCCCCCCTCCCCAAATCTTAGCAGCTTAATGTGTGAGCCTCTGGGGGGCTGATGGCTCTCCAGGACCACTGCCTTCCAGTGATGACTCAGCGGTCTTGGTCACCAAGTGATGACTTATAGGCCACTTGCATTTTGTTGGTCTGTCATTAGGAACATTTGGCTTCCAGATCACCTGGGCAGGAGGAGAGAGGGCAAGGGGAACTCATGACTCTTAAGTTCCTAGTGGCCAGAACTAGTCATATGCCTCTTGCCCCAACTGTAAGGATGCTGGAAAATTTGGGGTAAGCACATGGATATGTGGGGATTAGTAAATGTCTCTGTCATAAAGTTATGTGGAGTTCTTTGCCTTTTTTGTTTTTCCTCCCTTTCCTTTCCCCTACCTCACCCTCTATAAGAAATTTAAGAAAAAGAGAGTTTAATGGAAGGGTGGGAAGAGAGAGGGAGGAAAGAAGGAAAGAAATACCAAGGGAGGGAGGGTTGAAAGGAAGGAAGAATACAGAAGGAATGTATAGGATGCAAATTGGACCACTGAACTATTAGCGAAACTATTAACAAGTACTGCTAAACAAAATCTATTAACAAATAACTGTAATAGCAGAGGCTTTCACTGCGCTTTTAGTCTTTATTTTTTTCCTTTTTAATCAGCAATGATAAGAAAACTAAACCAGATTAAGTGCTATCTTATTGGAGATACAAAGGCAAACAAGGGGAAAGAAGTGATTGAAGAGCTCTTCAGAAAGCTCAGTACATTCAAATCAGCAGGGCCTGATTACTTACAACCCAGGGCACTTAAGGAATTGGCAAATGTAATTGCAAGACCACTAGCCTTTATTTTAGAAAACGAAGGTTGGACAGGAGAAAGTCCTGACAAGTGGAATCTGCAGATGGAGTTTTTTTTTTTTTAAACAGAGAAAAGCACAACTGTAGTAATTATAGACTATTCAGTTTATCTTGGATACCTGGGAAGATACAGAAGCAAATCATCAAACAATCAATTTACA
>NW_011494870.1:4432298-4447567 GCF_000754665.1 Bison bison bison
ATCAATTTGCAAACATCTAGAAGAGTACAAGGTTCTGCGTAGTAATCAACATGATTTTGTGAACTGCAAATTATGTTAGACCAATTTAATTTTACCAGCAGAGAGTGATGAGCCCGTCGGAAGAGGGGAAAGCAATACCCACAATTGGACTTTACTAAGATTTTTTGTATTTGTTTGTTTTCTTTTTTCTTTTTTTAAAAATTCTATCCCCTCATTTTCAGCATCAACACTCCAAGAGGATGCCACCTAGATCAACAGTTGGGTGGACATGATTCCAATGAGGCACTCAGAGTCGTAAAAACTAAGGTTCTGCTCCAGGCTGACACAGTCGTTAGTAACAGGTATTCTTATTTTAATCAGCTGATGTGGACAAAGAAGATGACTGTGGTAAAGAAGGTGTTGAGATACAAATAACATTCTCCACTACAGAGGGGAAGTATGAAAGAAAGAGGAGATATAAAAACCAGTCTAGGAAATACAGCAGCTAAATATTTATAAGATTCAGGAATGGAGAAAATGATAACAGGAAAATGACTAGAGATAAAATATTTTAAAATTTCCCATAAAAGGACATATATGTTTACATTAAAAGAGCCCACTGAGGACCAACTGCAGCCAACGGAGAAGATAACCAACTCGGACACAGCATTGTAAAAATTTAGAACTCTAAGAATAAATTAAATTTCTAAAAGTTTCTAGAGAGAAAAATTAGGCCACCGACTCAGGAATTAAAATTGAGCAGCCACATTCTCATTAATATCTCTGGCTGCTAGAAGACAATAGAGTGGTCCTTTTAACTCTGGGGGAAGTTGAATTTAAAATAATTTGTATATTCGGCCAACCTGTCGTTCAACTGTGAAAGTAGAATATAGAAATTTCACATAAACCAGCACTTGGAAAGTTTACTTCCCAGGACTTCTTTCTTAAGAGTTACTTTAATATATATTAAAGAGAATGAGGACATTATCCAAGAAAGAAGGTGGAAAGGGTCTTAATACAGGAAATGGAATTAGAGTATAATACAAAATCTTCCATTTTAGAGCAGGAGGGCAATGTTCATAACTCTAACATGCTCCTTAGCCTGGCAGTGCATGGTGTTGACATAACCTTAATGTAAGTATTTTGGCTTTAAACCCTTGCAGTCAACCTAAGGACAGAGTAAGGAAGATCTTGGTTATGCTGCCAAAAAAAATGCAAACATTAAACTTTATACTATGAAGCTCACAGAAAGTGGGAAGTGCAAACTGAAGGAAATATGAAGAGAAGAATAGTATCACTGACATCCTCAACTTCTATAACGAGAAGTCAAGTCTTCTATAACAAGACAAGGGTAGGAGGAACCTACCTCAACATAGTAAAGGCCATATATGATAAGCCTAGAGCAAACATTATTCTTAATGGTGAAAAACTGAAAGCATTCCCCCTAAGATCAGGAACAAGACCAAGATATTCAAGTTTTTAGAAAGAGAAATTGAGGCATGACATAATATTTAAAGTTACAAGGGTAACCAAAACAAAACTTAAAAATAATGACAACTGCCCCAAGCTGGGAGGAGTTGGCAGGAAGAAGAAGATAATGTGAATGAGCTAAATGTTTACCTTTTGTAACTGGAGGCCATTCATAACCAAGAAATTGAAAAGAGGAATCAATTTCCAAACACCCCATGTATTCAAAGAATGAGTAATTCAGGAGTTATTTTTTATAGGCATCAATAATCTTAAGGACACATTATAGTGCTGATGATCTTGTAGTCATGGCATTTTTTCCCATTCCATTATCCATGTCCAGTTATAAGATTATATTTGCAAACAAAGTCATATCTGTTTTAATGCTTTTTAAGTTTTTTCTCAGAATTATCTCTATTATTCCACAGAGTACTCTTTCCAAAAGTCATAGCATAGTATATGGCCATGTGGCCTCTTGATGGTATTTTATTATATCTAATTTCTCTTCCCTAAGAATATATTCTCAGAATTGGGATTTTGCTCCCACTGGATGAAAGCTTAGATGACCTGGTTATAGGATAAAAACTATTTTTAAATTAATCCTTAAAAATAATATAAAATTCCCTTGAATTACTTCTAGACGTTTGTATAGCAGCATGGTTTACAGGCTCCTGTTAAAACATGGCAGAGGCAAGTAAAACTCTGCTGTAACTTCGTAAATGAGGTACAAAACATCCCGTCATGTAATGTGTGGGACCAACTTAGTGCAGAGTTAATGAAATGACCAACGTGAGCCGGCTGCAGGAAGACAGGAGCCAATCACCAAAATTGTCATATACAAATTTCCATTATCAAGGAGTGTGTAATTACAAGTTCCACTGTTCTTCTGATTACTGGCTAGAGTGGCATGCCACATGGCCACACAGATAAACACGGTTGCCATACACGTTGTTTGCTAGCTTTAAATTACGCAATTCTTGATTACTCTTGGCAAGAGTTAAACTATTTCAAATTTTGCACAAAATTGGTACTTACCTAATAGGCCAATTACACTACTTCAAATATGCATTATTCTAATTTTTCTAAAATATGAGTATATTGTAAAAGAACAGTATTTACTTTTTTAAATTAGGGGAAGTCAGGGGGGTGTTTACAACCAGAGGAACTAAAAGCAAAAGTCTTTAGGACTTCCATGGTGGTCCAGTGGTTAAGAATCCGCCTGCCAATGCAAGGGACACAGATTCGATCCCTTGTCCAGGAAGATTTCACATACCACAGAGCGACTAAGTCTGCATGCCTCAAATACTGAAGCTCCACACCCTAGAGCCTATGTTCTGCTACAAGAGAAGCCACTGCAATGAAAAGCCCACACCGCAACAAAAACCTAGCACAGCCAAAAGTAAAAAGAGATAAATAAATAAATTAATTAATTTTTAAAAATCTTTAAAACAACTTTCTTAAGAGGTGGAATTGGGGGTGGGGGTTAGGAATCACCATAAGCTTCTCTGTATTGTTTTATCTATACTGGTCAATTTATTGAAGGTGTATTTACTACCCTAACACGGTAAGTATTGTTTTACAGTAATTAAATTCATAAAAACAGTTACCAGTTGTCTCTTTCTCTCTCTTTTTCCTTTTAGTTGTCTCTCTTAATATTTCTCAAGGACTGGTCCCTGCAATACTTGTTACAAATGCAGAATCCCTGGTTCCAAACACAGTCCTAATGAACTTGAGCCCCTCAACTGGGACCCAGGAATCTGCATTGGAACCAGTGGTTGAGACACAGATCTTACCAAAGGCTTACTTGTACATCTTCTTCAGGTGTATTTCAGGACTGGCCTTCTGTGCTATTTACCATATCCCAGCATCCTCCCTTCCACTTCTGTACCACGAAGATGAAGGGATAAAAGATGACCTCACACATTCTTTTTGCATATGATCTTATCTAGGGGAATAATAGTTCTTTTCAAGATCCCTTAAGCTGTGCCACTTCTTAAACATGGAACAGCTAAGAAAATCTCAGTTTTAAAATTCATGACAATGACTGGTTAGTTAATTATGTAAGGAGAAATATTTTGAGACTGTCTTTGTTGCTTATTTTGGTGCTAATCATTTTTTCTCATTCCTGTGACTGCAGGAATATTGATCTCAGTGTTACTTCGACCACTAATGAATTATGATGACAATAAGCAGAGACGCACACCTCCAGCCTCCTGGGAGCTTAATCTTCTGCTACAACATTTGCTTTTGTAATCAGCACCTGTGTGATCTATATTCAAACTATTTGTTATTCTCCTTTAATTACATATTGGTGGTGATCCATTTGTAGCTTGAGAGCAACCAACTGGAGAGTCAAAGAAATTATTAAAATATTGACTTTGAATTAGAAGGCCAAAAAGAAACATGGCTGAATTTATTCCTACCCATTTCATTGTGATGGTTCGGGAACAGTTATTCCCTTTCATGTCAAGAAAACCTGGGTCTAAAAAGTTAGTACAGAACTTTTACCTTAACAGAACTTTTAACTTTATTAAAGTTCTACCTTAGAACTTTTAACAGTATTTCTGTTAACATCAGCTTTACCTTATCTGTCAAGCAGCGTTTGGTTTGGCAGGTGGACTGCAAGGAGATCCAACCAGTCCATTCTGAAGGAGATCAGCCCTGGGATTTCTTTGGAAGGAATGGTGCTGAAGCTAAAACTCCAGTACTTTGGCCACCTCATGCGAAGAGTTGACTCTTTGGAAAAGACTCTGATGCTGGGAGGGATTGGGGACAGGAGGAGAAGGGGATGACAGAGGATGAGATGGCTGGATGGCATCACTGACTCAATGGACGTGAGTCTGAGTGAACTCCAGGAGTTGGTGATGGACAGGGAGGCCTGGCGTGCTGCGATTCATGGGGTCTCAAAGAGTCGGACACGACTGAGCGACTGAACTGAACTGACATTATTTTTACATCCTGTGCTTCCTACTTGGGCTTCCCTGGTGGATCAGTGGTAAAGAACCCACCTGCCAATGCAGGAGATGCAGGTTCAATCCCTGGTTCAGGAAGATCCCCTAGAGAAGGAAATGGCAACGCATCCAGTATTCTTGCCTGAGAAATCCTATGGACAGAAGAACCTGGCAGGCTACAGTCCATGGGGTCACAAAAGATTTGGACACAACTTAGTGACTAAACAACAACAACTTCCTACTTGGTCCTATCAGTCACTTAAGTTGAGACTTAGGGAATTGTGTATGGTCAAGTCAATCCCAGAAAACTTTTTCTTTTAGCATTTTGGTAACTTTTATTTTGACATAGTTTCAAATTTCTATAAAAGTTTCAAGAATTGTACAAGAAATCCCCTTTACTGAGATTCATATTTATTTACATCTTGCTGCACTCACTACCTCTGTTTCTACAAATCTATTTACATTGCACGCTCTGTTTCTTTCCTGACCCATCTGAGAGTAAACTGAAGACACCCTACCCTTTACTCTGAAATATTTTGGTATTTGTCTAAGAATAACATTCTCTTTAATAACTATGGTTGCTATCAAAATAAGATATTTTAACATGATAAAAGCCATAGTCCAAATTTTAATTCAGATTTTCTCAATTATCTCAGTGATGTCCCAATAACTTTTTACAAGTGATTTTTTTTTTTTCCCAGACCAAGATCCAGTCCAGGAGAGTGCATTGTACTGAGTTGTAATATCTCCTTTGTTTCCTGTAATCTGGGAAAGTTTCTAAGCCTTTGTCTTCCTAACTTGACACTTTTTAAAAAAGCAGATCAATACCCCATTATTTTTCTTTGTTCTTCTTGTCAGGGTGCAGGGGAAGGCTCTTCATTCTGGGTTTGACTGGGTTTATCTTCATGTTTAGACCTGTGTTATATATTTTTGGCAGAGATACCACTGAGGTGAAGAAGCCCTGTCCTTGTCAATGTACCATAACAGGGGTACCTGAAGTCCATTAATGTTAACTTTGATCACTTGGTTCAGGTGCTTTCTCCACTGTGAAGTTACAGCTTTTCTCCTGGTAAATTACAAGTGTTTTTTGGGGAGGTATTTTGAGACTATGTCAATATTCTGTCTGTAAAATTTCTCTTTGACTACTTTGCACTGTTTAGTGATGTTACTTCTAGATTTATTAGTTGTCATTTTGCTATAAAGAAGAGCTTTTCTTCTTCACATTTTCTTTTTTTCCTTATTTAAGTCCAAACTTATGGATTCTTATGGTATTCAATGGGTTATGATCTATTTCTGTCCTTTTGGATTTTGATGCTCAAATTTTCTGATTTGGCCAGCCCCTTCGATCTGTTTTTATTTTATTTTGTTGACATGTTTTCATGATGCTTTGAAGTACTACCTTACTTTCTATAGCAAATGACTCATCTTGTGCTTCCTCTGCCCCCTCCCTGGAATTAACCATTTCTCCCATGAGCCCCCAGGTGAATTTTGCTAAGAAAATAACATTTATCTTTTGTTTCTGCCCCTCCCCCTTTCTCTTCACCTTTTAGTAACTTGTCCTATGAGTCCCTACTGTAACCATGATTTTTAGTATCTGTAGTTAGGAAATTCTGATAAATTCATCTGCCTTAAAGTTGTTTGGGAAGGATTGCATTGCATTACCTTTCTTAGGAATGCTTGCATTTTATTTTATTTATTATTATTATCTCTTTGGCCATGGCCATGCTGCATGGCATGCAAGATCTTAGTTTCCGGACCAGGGATTCAGCTGCTGCCCCCTGCAGTGGAAGCATGGAGTCTTAACCACTGGCGCTCCAGAGAAGCCCCAGTATTTGTATTTTAAAAAAGGAAACCAATTAGAAAGCATTCCTCTCAATTTTTATTGTCATTTTTCCCCTTTTGCTCATTTTGCGAGAGGAGAGTTTTTCTTTTTTTTTTAACGGGTGTGCTAGACATAATGAATGAAACACATATTATTATTGAGCCTAAAATGAATTACATTAGCATTGCTATCTTTTATCTAATAAATTATGGTGCATATATATGCTTACCTATTAGAAAATTTTAACTTCTGAATACTTACATTCTAATTGCTGTTCAAAACTTCTTTTCATATCAAATAATTTATCATAGGATTTGTCACTTTACTAAGCCAGTTTATTATTGGACATGTGAATTTGCCTTTCTTTTTATTAATTTTCATCATCACAAGACTATATGCATAATTATTCTGTTTTACCAAGATACAGTTATTAAATGCTCATAGGTTCATGGATATATCCAATTGTTTGTTATTCTTTCTTTCCTTTCTCTTCTCTTTTCTTGCTTTTTCTACTTTGAGATTATCTTTACCTTTTAACCTAAGAGGCAGGTCATAGGGAATAAATTTTATAAAATATAATGCCTGCCTCATGGCACGATTAGGAGAACTAAACACAATAAAATGCATATGGAAGCTCTTAGCACACTGCATGACATCAGTTTTTACTTTTTAAACATTTAAGAAATGGTACTTCCACAAGCTTGCTGCTGCTCCTGCTAAGTTGCTTCCATCGTGTCTGACTCTGTGAGACCCTATGGACTATGGCCTGCCAGGCTCCTCTGTCCGTGGGATTCTCTAGGCAAGAATACAGGAATGAGTTGCCATGACCTCCTCCAGGGGGTCTTCCTGACCCAGGGATCGAACTTACGTCTCTTTTGTTTCCTGCATTAGCAGGCAGGTTCTTTACCATTAGGGTTACCTGGGAAGCCCTCCACAAGCTTGATAGGTCCTCAAAACTGCTATTCTGTGTAAAACTTCTCCTTTAGTGAAATGAAAGGTAAATAAGTACGGCTCTTTGTAGGGTTTGCATTTAAACTGTAATAGGCAGATTAAGAGTCTTGCCAATGATGGGAGCAAGACAGCGCAATGTGAATTTGGTCGTGAGACCAAGGACTCTGGCTCGGTGACTGCCCTGCCACGTGACCTTGGTGACTTTGCTTTGAGGCTTCAGTTTATTCAACTGTACTAGGGTGTGGATGGTCCCCAGGGTGCTTTGGGTTTTAAAACCTGATGATTCTACAAATGTAGCACTTTAAAAAATGGATTTATCCCTGGGATGAAGAAAGTCCTGAAAGATGTATACCATCACACTCATGCTGGGGGTGCCAGGGTGATGGTAGGAGGGAGGGCATTCTCCTACCGTCTCTCCCTCTTTTCTTCCCTCCCCATCTCCTTCCCTTCTTTCCTTCCTTCCCCACTTACTTCTTCTTTCAACAATTATTTATAGCATCTTCCATGAGCCAGGCACTCTACCTGGGCACTGGCATATTTCAGTCCTACATTGATGAAGCTAATAGTCTTTTTGTCTATTTATTTTTTCCTTTTTTAAAAAAATTTAAATTTATTTATTTTAATTAGAGGCTAATTACAATAGAACATGAATGAACAGTAGCATGAACATTCATATCTACTAGATTTACCAACTGTTAACATTTTTTGTTCTGTGTGATTATATCTGTGTGTGTATATGTGCATATGTTTACGTATACACACATGCATTTTTCTGCACCATTTAAAAGTTGCAGACTTCATGCTTCGCCTCTAAGTAACTGAACGTGCATCTCCAAGAATCAGTGCACTCTCATAGGTACCATAATACCATTATCACACCTAACTTAGTTGAGCTGCCCCCAAATTAGTACCAATCCTATAGAATTATACAATGTCTGTTTCGCATTCAGGTTGCTTTAATTACCCCAAGAATGTCTTTTAATGCCCTCTTCACCAAATCCTGGTTCTCCAGACAAAGGTTCACACGTTAATTTGATTTTTGTCTTTCTTTTTTTTGGCCTCGATGCACAGCTTGTGGGATCTTAGTTCCCACCTCAGGGTATATGTAAGCCTGGGCCCTTGGCAGTGAGAGTGAGGAGTCCTAACCTCTGGACCGCCAAAGAATCCCCCCATGTCTCTTTTAATATAGAACTCTTCCCCTAATTTTTCTTTTTTAATGACATCGACTTTTTGAAAAGCACAGGCTCATCATCTTATAGAACATATAAAATTCTATTGATAGATTTGTCTGATTCCTTATGGTGTCATGTAACTTATTTCTGTTATTCTGCCTATTTATTGTAATCTGGGAGTTAGATCTTTTTTTTTTAATTTTATTTTATTTTTAAACTTTACATAATTGTATTAGTTTTGCCAAATATCAAAATGAATCCGCCACAGGTATACATATGTTCCCCCTCCTGAACCCTCCTCCCTCCTCCCTCCCCATACCATCCCTCTGGGTCGTCCCAGTGCACTAGCCCCAAGCATCCAGTATCATGCATCGAACCTGGACTGGCATCTCGTTTCATACACGATATTTTACATGTTTCAATGCCATTCTCCCAAATCTTCCCACCCTCTCCCTCTCCCACAGAGTCCATAAGACTGTTCTATACATCAGTGTCTCGGGAGTTAGATCTTAACGTTTGTTTTACAGATGGAATTGTGCTATCTAGTTGAAGTTTTCTACAAAGATCATTTACCTAATGATGAAGAAGTAGAAATAAATTTAAATTTATATTATATGATTTGTTAAGATATAGTACAGAAAGCATGAGTTTGCTAGCAGGGGCCTGGATATGAGTGCAAATTTTATTCTCTCTAGCAGTTTGATCAGAGTAACTAACCTAGTAATTTAACCTTTCATGAAAGACCAGAGAAGACAGATCACTCCAGGAACCTTCTTGAAATGTGTGTGCTTGTCCCTGGTATTTTTTTAAAAAGAGGAGTAGTTTATACCACCTCTTTTCCTCAGGCCATCCTTCTCACCCCTACCCCAGGCTTAAATGCTACCAATTGAAGTCTCTATCTTGAAAGATTATCTTAAGAGTTGGAGATATATAATATTATGTATGTTTAATGTATATAAATGTATAAAGTACACAGCACAGAGTCTGCCACATTATTATATGCTCCGTTCACCCACCACTGTTAGTGTCATTACAGAAGTAATGCAAAGAAGAGAGAGAGAGAATTCTTTGCAAAGAAGAGAGAATTTGAAAAGGGACAGGAAGTGGTATAGTACAGAAGAGAGGAGTGTTCAGTTTCTAAGCGGTTACTTCAAAAAACTTTCTAAGAATGTTTGTGCTTGTGCAGTGACCTAAATAAAAGTTCAGCTGGGACAGTACTATAACAGAGTAATCACTAACATTTAGGCAGCCCTTTACAGTTTACAAAGCACATCCACATGCGTTATTATGTTTGATGTACACCCTCTTTCACGAAGATCAGCTGCGTGTAATGCTTTGCCCAAGGACACAGTGTAATCTGTGAAAGTGAAAGTGAAAGTCGCTCAGTCATGTCCAACTCTTTGCGACCCCATATACTGTAGTCCATAGAATTCTCCAGGGCAGAATACTGGAGAGGGTAAGCCCTTCCCTTCTCCAGGGGATCTTCCCAACCCAGGGGTCGAGCCCAGGTCTCCCACATTGCAGGTCGATTCTTTACCAGCTGAGCCACAAGGGAAGCCATGTAATCTGTGGGGGAGCTCAAATTAGGAGTTCCGATTGTAGAACAGACTTCTTCCCTGAAAATGTGCAGCCTGAAACAGACACCAAATGTCTCTTTTCTAAATTCCTGACCAAGGGACTCATTCCTTATGGTGCAGGTTATTGAAATGCTTAGTTTAAAGCTCTCTGAGTCTATTTCAGACTTACAGCGTCTCTTCTGTCATATTTTATCTACACTGGGTGACATTTCCGGTACTGTCATGTGTTACTCAGCCAAAGAGCTTTAGTTATTCCTTGCTCTTTGCTCTGACAGAGAGAAGTACTGGTTAGTGAATCTGAATTAACACCATCAGATGCATATTAAAAATGCATTTGAACCTTTCAGCCAGACTAATTTCCTTCCTAATACTGTCTCGTTGCTGTCTAGTCACTAAGTCATGTCCAGCTCTTTGGTACTGTTTGACATCAGGCAAATTAAGGACTTGTCCAAAGATAGGCATTTTTTTTTCTTTTTTTAATTTTAGGCCCTTGTTTTTTGAAGCAGTTTGAATTCATGTTTCTTAGTGTTGACCTTGATATTTTTTACCTGGTCATGTATATCTCTCTTTCGGATAAGAGAAATATTACTGTTCTAAACAAAAACTGACTATCTTTTGTTTAGCAGCCTAGTGTAGCATGAAACATCTTAGAGGAGTTGATTTATTCTTTATTATTCAGTTCAAGGTATTTTCTAGTTTCTTTTGTGATTTCTTCTTTGTATCCCAAGATAGAGTTGTATTTTTTAATTTCCAATATTTGTGGACTTTCTAGTTAACTTATTAATGGTATCTATATTTCTATTCATATTAATGTTTTTCTTTTTTTATTGGAGGATAATTACTTTACAGTGTTGTATTGGTTTCTGCCATACAACGTATGAATCAGCTGTAAGTAAACATATATCCCCTCCCTCTTGAGTCTCTATCCCACCACCCCCCTCCCCCATCCCACCCCTCTAGGTCATCACAGAGCACTGGGCTGAGCTCCCTGCGTTATGCAACAGCTTCCCACTAGCTATCTATTTTATATGAGGTAATGTATATATTCCAATGCTACTCTCTCAATTTGTCCCACTTTCTCCTTCCCCCTCTATGTCCACAGTCTTACTGGTGTTTTAGCATAACTTTGCAATATCCAGGGAACAGATTCTGTGAGATTTCAGTCTTGGGAAAGCAGCTGAGACTTGCTTTGCTGTCCAGCATTCATTGATTTTACAAGTGCTACAAGTGCACTTGAAGAAGGAATCGTTTTCTGTAGTTGTTGGTGGGAATGTTCCTTGTATATCAGTCACACTGTGTGTTAATCTTGCTCAAATCATATGTATTTGCTGATATGCTGATTTTTTTTGGCTTGACTGTTTGCTTACCCTGTTATTTCCCGAGGGTTAAAATGTGTGCTAAAATCTCTCACTAAAAGTATGGATTCATTTCTCTCTTCAGTTTTTGCTATGTATATATTTTTGGAGGCAAAGTTATTAGGTGTATACAAACTTAGAATTGTTCTGTTTTGTGAATGTAACCTTTTTCTCATAATGAAGTGTCATTTGTCTCTAGGAATTCTTTCTGCTTCAGAGAATGCTGCTGCTGCTGTTCGCTTCAGTCGTGTCCAACTCTGTGCGACCTCATAGATGGCAGCCCACCAGGCTCCTCTGTCCCTGGGATTCTCCAGGCATTTAAGGTTGAACTTCCCTGAGGAAACAGAATTTAAGTTGAAAATATAGATGAAGGAAGGAAAGAAGATGAAGAAGGATCCCACCAGAGTACAGACTATATATTGCAAACACTTAAGATGGGGAAGGATATTGAACTAAAGGTATTTTAGCAACTTTAGTGCTGCATGCCTGAAGTGTAGAATATGGGTGGAAGTACCCAGCGATGAAATAGAAGAGATCAGAGAGGAGTAGTACAAGTAACAATAACAGTGACAATAGTAATAATTACATTTATTGAAAAGTTCTATTTTTTGATGCTTTCATTAAGAGACATGCATGCCATCTCATTAAGAAAGCACACTGAGCTACCTGCTATAATTTAGAATTTTGCAATATATTAAGTTCTGTCTTTGAAAGTATGTATTTTCTCGGTGCTTTATTCCACTCATAGAATAGTATTGTCAGAAATTTATTCTCCAGGCAAAATATGTAATAAAATGTTAATTGACTAAAAAGAAAAAAAAAAAAAAGAATACTGGAGTGGGTTGCCACTTCCTTCTCCAATGCATGCATGCATGCTAAGTCACTTCAGTTGTGTCCAATTCTGTGCGACCCCAAGGACAGCAGCCCACCAGGCTCCTCTGTCCACAGGGTTCTCCAGGCAAGAATACTGGAGTGGGTTGGCATTTCCTTCTCCAGCTTCAGAGACTACTTTGATACTAATATAGCTACGCTGTGTTTCTTCTGGTTAATATTCGCATCCTTTATATCGTCCTTTTCCCTTTTCTGTCTGCTTATTCTTGATCTTTTTAATACTTCACTTATGTCTCCCCTTAATATTTTACTATATTTCCTTTACACAATTTTTGCTCATCTTTGAAAATTAAATTGTAGACATTGTGACTTCAGTATACATTTCTCCAAATAATCACCTAATATCATTTAATACCCAGCCCATACTCAAAGACCCACAGTTGTTTCTAAGGTGACTTTGATAACTGTGTGGGTCATTGCATTTGACTATGTGGCTCTTAGTCTTTCAAAATCTAGAATGAGCTAACTTAATTGATATACTCTTATATCAAGAGTGACCGTAAGGAAATGAAATGGATATTTTAAAGGTTACATATATATATACGTATATGTACATGACTATATATGTATATATATACATATATATAATATATAGTAATACATCTCATTTGTAATAATAATCTGAAAAAGTTAGAAAGTAGAAATGAAAAAATACTTTTCTACCTTCTACCAATTGTGAGCATTACTACCTTCCTGTTATGTTTATCTATTTCTGAATTTTGAAGAAATCTTAGTCTGTTTCACATTATGTGCTCATTATAGTGGCTGAGAAATGAACATTCTAAGACTAAAGGTATAAACTCTTTTAAGGCTTTCCAGGAATGTGTTTCAAATGTTAATAATCCCAATGTGTCAAAGCTTATGGCATTAGAAAGGATGTCTTCTTCAAAGCAGACAGTGCATGGGTAATTACTTATTGTAGATATTTAGTTATTATGGATAATTAGTTACCATACACCTATAGTGGATAATTGTCCTTTGCAGGCAATAGCACCCCACTCCAGTACTCTTGCCTGGAAAATCCCATGGATGGAGGAGCCTGATAGGCTGCAGTCCACAGGGTTGCTAAGAGTCGGACACGACTGAGTGACTTCACTTTCACTTTTCACTTTCATGCATTGGAGAAGGAAATGGCGGCCCACTCCAGTGTTCTTGCCTGGAGAATCCCAGGGACGGGGGAGCCTGGTGGGCTGCTGTCTATGGGGTCGCACAGAGTCGGACATGACTGAAGCGACTTAGCAGCAGCAGCAGCACCTGTGGTAAAAACTGAAAATGCCAAAGATACCTTCTCGGGCTTCTTCAAAGCTAAGCCATCAGCTTGTAATCAGGGATTAACCTGTCAAATTGACCCCCCTTCAGACTCTGAGACTGAAATCATTTATGCAAGGAATTGGGCACAGTGGAGATCCTTCTGGGGTGTATAGTGACAGTCACTTAGAGCAAGTCAGCATCTGATACTCCGTGCTGAGGTAGGGTTCAAGCCATGAAGTCCAGCATTCAGTGATGGTGGCAGCGGTGTTCCCACCAGAAGGACTCTGTCTTGGTCAATGTCTTATTCTTTCCCATTTCTTGAGCCTGTTTGTCCAGCCTTCTCTGATCCCCTGTCAAGTCTCAATATCCTTTAATAAATTACTCTGTTGAAACAAGCCAGAGTTTGATTCTACTGCTTGCAAAAAAAGAACTTGGTAAATTTCCATGCAGGAATTCTCCCCTCTATATAGCAGGACCTATTTCAAATGGCAGGAGAATTGACATGCATGAGGGAGATCAGGGAACTGGGGGGAACAGAAAGGTCTCAGCAAGTTGAGTTCTCAGGACAGGGAACTGGGAAGAATCTGGTTGAAATTGGGTCAATGTTGAGAGGAAGGTAAGAGCAGCTTCTTAAGAAGGGAACATTTATCACTCTTGGGCACCTGATCTGGTTGCCAGCAGAGTGACTGCAGGGCCCATTCAGGAATCCAACCCTTGTAAATGTGGAAATGGAATGTTAGGCCTCCAAATGAATGGTAAGCCAAGTGGCCTTGACTGGACTGACTGTGCATCTGAGACTCTAGGTGGGATCAAGGGGCCATAGCAGATAAAGCTGTGTAGACTTGAAGCAGAAGCTAATAATCACCATGGAAGGCTATGCCACCACTTTCAGAAATTCTCTTTGGCAGTTTTCTTCAGAACCAATTTTCAAGTAATACAACCAAGGCAGCGTTATTACATAAGAGGTCAACTTTATGTCTGACCAAAATTGGTATGGAGGGTGATCACCTTCCTCATGGGAACAGACTTGGAATTAAATAAAAAATTTAAAGAAGTTTTGTCCATTTCAAAATCCAGAAAACCAAGGTTGTAACCACTGGGGATATTTTTAAAAGCATTGCCAGCTCTAAAGGCAAGCTTTAGAGTAACTATTTATTTAGCTTTTATACGTTTCCCAAGTTATACCAGGGCTTTGCATTAAGTATCTTCTTTAAATCTCTCAACAACCCTGAAAGGTAGGTTTTAGTAACCTTGTTTTACAGATGAAAGCACAGGCTGAAAAGTTAATTATCAGATAAGACAGCACGTGAGTGGTAAAGTGAGAATTCAAACCTAGGTCTAGTTCTCTCTAAAGCACATGCTCTTCCTCTAGGCAGTGCTTAGGGAGGAACCAGAAGACTTTAAACAATTTCAGCATTACTGTTGTCTTCTCAGGAAACTGCTTTAAGGGAAACAATATACACCTGACTATAAATTCCAGCTTTTAAAAGTCACAGTTAACATATCCAGGAGCCCATTTGTGAAATAACCCACAAGATTCTGCCCAAAGGCTATGAAATCTTTGATTAAGGGTTTAAAAGCAGTGAAAAGCAATACACAGTGGATCTAACTACAGCTCAAATAATAAAACACCTTCACTGATTTTCATACTCAGCAAAAGTATTTTTAATGATAAAAAATAATCATAATCCTCACTCTACTAACTCAGTGACACATTGTAAAATTAGCCTGGCTTGTGTAACTGTAAACCCAGCCACGCTGTCTGTGTAGGCATCATGCTTTCTGCCACGGTGCAGAAGAGAGGGCCTGCTTGTGAAGGGGTTCTTTCTGGGCATTTCTTTCCATGATTCTTA
>NW_011494870.1:4447667-4454804 GCF_000754665.1 Bison bison bison
AAACAGCGAGGGAGGGACAAATGGTATAGACTGTGAGGAGGAGGTGGGGTGCATGTGACTGGCTTGGCGAGAGAAGTGGTGAAGATTTCAGATTTTCTTTTTTAAAATAATAGTTTGCTGTGTGGGCCTCAGCAGCAGATAGGGTGGTGCCTGCCCTGCTGGGTGGCACTTAGTCCCACAGACCCATTCACCATGGATGGGTCTCTGTGTTAGGAGCCAGGTCAGGGGATGCTAGGTCAACCAAGTCTTCCCTGGTGGCTCAGACGGTGAAGAATCCGCTTGCAATGCAGAAGACCTGGGTTCAATCCCTTGGTCAGGAAGATTCCCTGGAGAAGGGAATGGCTATTCACCCCAGTATTCTAGCCTGGGAAATCCCATGGACAGAGGACCCTGGCGGGCCACAGTCCGTAGGAGTCAGAGTTGGACACAACTGAGCAACTAACACTTTCACCTTGGTTGGTGCTTTGTCCTTACCTCCCAAGCACTGACACAGTGGGGAGTGTCAAGTGGTGCTGTGTTGTCTTAAGGTTTCCTAAAAACAACAGCAACAGTAACAGCTACCACCAATAAAGCAAAAACTTTCTGCTTCCCAAATCTGTCTCCCAGGGAAGATCCAAAGGCTGTTCTGAACCAGCTGGGCACTGATGTCTCTGTGCTCCTCTGATTTGTGGGTTTGGTGGTGGGAGGCAGGAAGGAACCCAGCAGAGGGGTCTTCCACGCTGTTGCCTCCCTCCTACAATTGTTTCAGATGTCCCAGCTCCAGCCAGACAGTCCTAGATTGTCTCTGCACAGCATGCACAAAACCCCCCTGTTTTGTAAAAATAGCTCCTTTGATTTCTCCCAGCCTCGGACCCTGCTTCGTTAGGGGCACTGACCAAGAGACAAGTCATCTGTGGCTGTCCTGGGGAGAGGGGAAGGGACCACCCATGGCTTCCCAGCTGCACTGCCTGTGGAGCAAAAAGTTCAGAAGCAAAGGATTTTTAAAAATATAATGATATAAAAAGAATGAAAGAAAGAAGACCTCTGAAAGCCCTTACTGTTTCCTGCTATTGCCTACAGCGATTGTCCTTTCATTAGTGTGGTATAACAATGTGAAGGGTTTTTTTTTTTTTTCACTTTGATATCAGCCTAATTCTTGAGATTAAGTTTACGGCAAGCCACCTATCAAGGTTAGAGAAAAGAAAGGTGTAACTGGGAATACCACCAGTCCTTTAGCTATTGTACATTTTCATGTTCATCCTTTGAAGAATGAGATAATAATATATTGTCTTGTTACTCAGGATCCCCTTGGTTACTGGCAACCGAAATCCAAATTGAACTTGTATAGCAGAAAGGAAGGGTTTATTGGGAGAATATTGAGGTGTTTTAAGTGAATTGAAGGCAGGATCAAAAGTCATCCTTTGGGAAAGACAAGGAAGCAGTCAAATTTAATGCAAAACAAAACAATAAAACTGGGAGCCAAAGTGCTATGGGAATTCCCTCCCTCTGCCTTCCTCTCTGCTCCCTGTGGTTGTGTCCATATCCCTCTCTCTGAGTAGACCTTGAGCTTCACTGTTGTCGGATAGAGCACGAAAGTGGCCTTGACTTTATTTCTTAATTCCAGATAGAAATATTTTAGGGAAGGAGAGGATTGTCCTGACTTTAGGCAGGGACCCAGCCTGGTCCAGTTAATTGTGTCAGTGGGATGGGATCAGCTAAGAGCATGGTTCAGCTCTCTTGAACCCCATGTTTGGAATGTGGAAAGCAGCAGTTTCAAGAAGGGAGTTTCTTTCTTGGAAGGAGGAAGGGAGGTTAATATTATATAATATTAATATAACATTATTATAATCAATAATATAATTAATTATATGTGGGTTTGGTGGTGGGAGGCAGGAAGGAACCCAGCAGAGGGGTCTTCCATGCTGTTGCCTCCCTCCTACAATTATATATACGTATAATATATATAATTATATTATATATAATATAACTCCACAGAGATCTGAAAAGAATCCTTATCTGATTCTTGGCAACCAGAGTCTTGATATAAGCCAGAAATTAAAAACCTAATCCAGATATGGATATATGGCAAAAACCATAGGATTCATTCATTCATTCATTTTAACTTGGGACTCCTAAGAATGCAAAATATTGAGAATGACTCAACTCACATTCTTAAATAAACCAAATACATAGTAGTTTACACTCTTATTTATATACATTATTGTGTAAGGGATTTTAGTGAATTTTTTGTTTACCTCTGGTTCCTCCTAGAAGATGCTGTGACCACTGTAAATTCATGTGTCTAAGGGAATTTTCTGTGCTTGTCTGGACTGGATTTTTTTCTGCGTACTCTCCACTGTTTTCATTTTATTTGGTTTGGTGTGAGACATCCACTTTTTACCTTAAAGCTCTTATTTCTGAATGTTGCCTCTGCTAACCCACTAGGACAGCTGTGTTCACAGTGGCCCCCTGGCCTGATGGAGCTCCCTCTGTACAGGTTCAAGGGCATCATTGTCATCCTGCTGAGGTGACTGCCTCTCCAGGTGCTGATGGTGGGTGGAATGTTCTAAGCCCCTTAGGCAGGATGAGCCTTCTTCTCCTGACTGGTGTCTGAAAATCACATTAAGAGATTGCTCCTTTACGCAGGTCTCTGGTGTAGTCTTCTGCACAAAATACTCCTTTCTTTCCACCACCCATCTTGCCTGACTCTCCCTGCCACAATATGTTGCCAGCAGCCTAGATATTACTGTTCATTAATTCATGCCTAACATGCAGTGGCTTATACTAGGTGTTATTAAATGTCTAAAAACAGGCACAGAGCCTGGAAGTGAAAATTGCAAAATGGCTGGGTGGAAAAAATGATGGGATACAGAGCAGGCCTTTTGATATTTTTCACTGTGGTTATCTTTTCCAGGTTAAATAAGATTAATACACATGGTGAACCCAGGGCAATTAGACACTTCAGATGTTATATTTTTTAGCTTTTTCCAAAACCTGTTTTATTTCTTTAATTTAACGGGGCTTTGCCTCGATTGGGACCATTTGCATAAGATGTCTTGCATTACGTGTGTGCCATCATGTTTGCATTTCTCAAGGTTTGCCTGTCAAGTCAGGCAACAAATTCTAGCAAATATACTTTCGTGTACACATGACCATAATTGGAATATAAGACTATACTAAAACAAACCCCCCAAATAGTCTTTAAGAGTAAAAGGTTTTATGCTTTCTATTTATAGGAAGAATTTGGGGAGAGGGAGAGAATAGCTTTATTTTTAAAATAATAAAATTGAGTATATAGCTGACTTCCCTGATGGCCCAATGGTTAAAAATCCACCTGCCAATGTGGGGTACACAGGTTCAGTCCCTGGTCTGGGAAGATCCCACATGTCACTGGGCAGTTAAGCCCGTGCGATGAAACTACAGAGCCATCAAGCTCTAGAGCCTGTGCTTCTCAACAAGAAAAGCCACTGCAATGAGAAGCCTGTGCGCTGAAACCAGAGAGTAACCCCCACACAGCAACGAAGACTCAGTGCAGCCAAAAATAAAGAAATAATTTAAACGCAAAAATGTAGTATAATATTTTCTGATTGTAACCTAAACAGCTAACAAGGCAAAGAAGGTTGCAGGATTCCTATCTGTGATTGCTGAACAACAGACCTTTCTGCTTTTCTTTATTTTTTTTAAATTGAAGAATAGTTGATTTACTATTATATTAGTTTCAAGTGTACAACATAGTGATTCAGTATTTTTATAGGTGATACTCTATTTAAAGTTATTGCAAAACAATGGCTATAACCTTTCTGCTTTACTTTCCTCCTCTGCTTTCCATCACTCCCGATACAGTGTTAGCCCACTGCTTACTCTCATCCTGTCTTCAGAAGACCTGGCTAAGATATTTTCTAAAATGCTGTAAACATGATTTCACAAATAATCTTAGTACTATGATTTTATTTAATCTTTCTAACAAATCTGTAATGTAAATAGCCTAGGCCCACTCGTTATAAATGTCAAGGCTGGAATATGTATTTGCAATTTTTGATTTTAAGTCAAGGACCTTTCTCATCATTCATATTTCTGAAATTAGGGTCTGAAGATCCTTGAAAGTCTGCAGTTGTATTTTCAAGGGGCCTTGAGTTCTCTGCAAGAATTTAATTTTGTGTTTTCATTTTGGTAATAATAATAAATGACTATCAACATATTTTCGTTCCTTTGGATGATCAACTTAACAGAGAGCTGCTGTGTGCCATCAGGGCCTGTATTTTTGTCTGTGTTTGAGATTTCTGTAGGTGCCAGGGAGTGCCACTTTAATTGTTGGAGACAAATGATTTGGAAAACACACATAGAGGCAGTTAATATGTGAAGATTGTTCTCACCAAGTGAAGGCCAAATGACTTCATCACAGGATGTATGAAGGAAGGCTCTGCGTAGTTGAATGGAGACAAGAGGCGGAAGCACTGAGTCATTACACAGCATGTGGTCATCAACACACTGGACTCAGAGGAGCCTGCACAAGAACACATTCAGGTTGTGGGATAGAGTGGCGATCTGTACATGTCCCATTAAATTAAAATTGTCGATTTGAATTTTAGGAGTCCTACATTTGTTGATTAGCAACTTAATTTTAATTTTATTTTTTTATGGGTATTCCCCAGTGGTCCAGTGGGTAGGATTCCATACTTCCATTTCCAGGGCCCCAGGTTTGATCCCTGGTGGGGGAACTATGATCCCACAAGCCATGGGACATGGCCACACATGCACACACAAAATTATTGTTGTATGATCTCTGTAAGCAAACATTTTTTATGTCTAGTTTTTTACCATATGAAATTATCTTCTAATTTATTAGTCTGCTTATCTATTATCTGTTTTTTTTTTTTCACAATAGAATATAAACTTCTGGAGAGCAAAGACTTTACTTCTCTATAATTTGCTTTTTCATGACATTTGGAATCTTGGGGATTGAAAGAATTTACAGAGACCTTGTAGACCAAGTGCATAAGAGGGTGTAGGACATAACTCTAAGAGAGTTAAGTATTTAAGAGGTGAATAATAGAAGGAAGCTGGCAGTGCAGACCAAAGGAACATCTAAGCAGAAAGAGGAGTATAAAATCATGGGAAGATATTGGAAGATAGTGTTTTAAAAAGGAGGTCAGAGTCAATAGTATAAATGCTGCCTAGAAGATAAATATAGTATCTAATGGTTGTAATGACTTGGAGGACATTGGTAACCTTGGGGGAAGTATGCTTCATTGAAATGATGGGATGGAAACAAGCCTGGAGTGGACACAGAGAGTCATGAGAGAGGAAGAAGCTGAGGCAGTAATTGTGAATGACTTAACTCCTTCCTGAAATTCGGCAAGGATGTAACTAGAGTTGGACATGGAGCTGAGAAAAGAACTTTTTCTTTTTTTTTAAAGTAGAAGATAGTTGAGCTAATGGACTGAGGCTGGAAGAGAAGTTGAAGGAAAAAGAGAGATGGAGGATAATGGATGTCACTAAGTCTGTGAGAAGTCAGAGGGGTGGAATTGGAAGATGGGGAGAAAGGGTTCAGAAAGAGTAGGCTACCGCTTCTGTTCTGATAGGAGAGAAGGCAGGATATATACTCAACACCTGCTGTGAGGAAACAACAAGGAGCATGATCCCCATCCTCGAGAAGCGACAGTCCAGTTGGAGTGGCAAGACATTGCAACAGAAAAGAATAATACTCTGTGATAAGCTGGCAGGCAATGAGTGCTGGGGCGTTTGAGAGGAGAGCGAGATGAACTCCTGATGCTGTGATCAAGGAAGACTTCAGGAGAAGTGGCATTTGATTTTGAACTTGAAAGCAGAGTAGGATTGTACTAGCTGGAGATATAAATGGTAAGAGAAAATAAAGGAGGAAAAAGTGCATTTCATGTAGAGGACTGGCATGAACAAAGGATTGAAGTACTGAACTTCAATTAGTTTATCCCTCAGCAAAGAAACAGGGACTTCTTTTTTGGGGGGTCTGTACTCTCATAGAACACAGCAATTGAGAGGAAGAAAGAGACCTCAGAGACTATCCTGTCTAATGTCCTTATTTTTCTAGATATGAGAACCAGAGTGCAGAGAGATGGAAGTGACTATTGAAAGTTACAAAACTCTTTTTAGGTGGTGTGGTCTGTGGAATCTTAGTTTCCCAACCAGGGATCGAACCCAGGCCCTCCATAGTGAAAGCATGGAGTCCTAACTGTCAGACCACCAGGGAATTTCCTGGAAGTCACAAAAATCTTAAGTGAGAGTTGGGCTCGGGCTCACAAAGGTAGTTTCCATGATAACACTATTATACATGTTTTAAGGATAGAATATGTTCAGTAAAACTGCACCTGATTTTGTTAAATTACTTTAGAGGAGTAAGGGAGTAAAGACAAGAAGAACTTTAGGTTTTTTTCAGCAAGAGATACAGTTGCTAGTCATGGTGATGATAAGCATTCTGAGTTTTGATGTGGAGACATTTCATTGTTACCTGCATTAATAAAGCTATAAAGATAGTTCATTATTAGGAGATTTGTGATTTCCTGTAATTCACCAAACATACTGAGCTCCAATGCCTTGGACAGATTAAGCCCCAACTGGCCAAAAGTGAATTTGAAGAAAAATTTATGTTGACTCAAAGTATACATTTACAACAGAGAAGGAGGAGGTATTCACTTCCTATTGTAGCTGTAATGAATTCCCACACACATCTGACTTAGAACAGTACCACGTGTACTGTTTTAAACTTCTCAAGGTCTGAAGTCCAACACAGTTCTCAACGGGCTAAAATCAAGGTGTTAGCTAAACTACAAATCCTTTTTGGAGACTCCAGAGAAACACTTGTTTCCTGCTTTTTCTAGCTTCTGGAGGCTGCCTTGTTCTCCTGCCTTGTGGTCCCATTCCTCCATATTCAAAACCAGCAACATTGCACTCCTCTGACTCTTTATCTAATTATTAGGAAATCTGATCTCCCTCTGACCACACCCAGAAAAAGAGGTTCCCTGCTTTTAAGGACTTATGTGATTAGATTGGGTACACCCAGGTCAATCTAGGATTATCTCTTTATCTCAAGATCCTTAACCTTAATCACGCCTTTGCCATGTAAAGTAACAAATTCACAGGTTCTGGAATTAGGACATGGACATACTTGGGGGATTGGGGTGG
>NW_011494870.1:4454904-4457379 GCF_000754665.1 Bison bison bison
AGGCAGGGGATTCCCTGGTGGCTCAGATGGTAAAAATCTGCTTGCAATGCAGGAGACCTGATTTCGATCCCTGGGTCAGGAAGGTCCCCTAGAGAGGGGAATGGCTACCCATTCCAGTATTCTAGCCTGGAGAATTCCATGGACAGAGGAGCCTGGCGGGCTATAGTCCATGCGGTCACAAAGAGCTGGACACCGCTGAGTAACTGACACCACTGAGTAACAACACGCACACACGTACTTGTGGGGAGGGGCATTATTTGGCCTCCCACAAAGAGGGAGAAAGAGAAAAAGAAAAATTATGGATTATTAAAGACACGACTTACAGATAATTGGGAAAGAAAATGAGCATCAAGAGCCAGTAATAATTCACTAAGTCATAGCAAATTTCATTTTCTTATTTAATGGAGTTACTCGGCAAATAGATGTGGGGATGCCAGGCACAAATTTATCAGCTCAGTTTTTCTCTCAGGATGTTCTTGTGGAAAGATGAAGGAATGTGTGTCAGATGTCAGTGCAGTAAGCTCTATTCACAACTCATTAAACAACTGATGAAAAGTGGAAATGGATGTAAACCTGGATGAAAGGCTCCTCGCATGTCACAGGGCTTTTTGTCCTTGGCCCTTCTTTAGTCACAGCTTTATCAGTGACTTGGATGAGGACTTAAAGGTCAGGCTGATCCAATCTGTGTGCAACACAATAGAATTCAAAAGTTAGAGAAAATCTTAATAAACTGGGACAATAAGATGAAAACATGAATTGTTATGATAGGAAATTGTGAAGTCAAATTACAGGAAGAAAATCAGTTAAATACAGGATAGACGGTACTAGATTTGGTGTCAGTTTATTAGGGGAAAAAAGGAAAACAGTGAATGCATCTGTGAAAGTAGAAGTCATGTTAAAAGCGCTAGTTAATGGTTTTTGAGCATTTATTAGGTATTGGATACCGTGCCAGGGACTTTACATATGTCATACATTTTCACCCACAAAAAAGTACTTGTATATGTCTCACAGGTGATTTCTTTTTTTTAGGGTTTAGAGATGTGAAGTAACTTATCTAAGATTGCAAAATTATCAATCAATATAAATTGGGGTCTGACTCCAAAGCCATACTCATATAATAGAATCACAGGAGAATTTTTTAAAAGTCAAGGGGTTGTAGCTGCATTAGTGAAAATACAGTGCCCATGCTGTAGCCGAAGAAATCTTGGAAGTATCTCCCAGTTTGAGCTCTTCACATTAGAGGGGATTTTTTTTTTTTTCCCCAGAACCCTGAGGTATGTGAGATCCTAATTCCCCAACCAAGGGTTGAACCCATGCTCCCTGCAATGGAAGCACAGACTCTTAACCACCGGACTACCAGGGAAGTCCCAAGTGGAGATATGATGAACAAACGTGCACAGAGGAGTATCACCAGGGTCATGAGTGGTTTGGACACTGAGGCATAGAAGTGATGGAAAAACTTGGTATATTTTGCCTAAGAGAGACTTAGATTGAAATGGGTGGCACAGAAGTATAACTACTTACGAAAAATATTCGAAAACAGAACTGTTCTCTCTTTTGGAACTTGTATGGAGGCAGATTTGTTCAAGAGTGTGTGCTAAGTCGCTTCAATCGTGTCTGACTCTTTGCAACCCTATGGACCACAGCCGCAGGGCTCCGCAGTTCATGGGATTCTCCAGGCAAGAATACTGGAGGGGGTTGTCATTTCTTTCTCCAGGAGATCCTCCCAACCCAGGGATCAAACCTGTGTCTCTTATGTCTCCTGCCTTGCCAGGCAGGTTCTTTACCACTAGCGCCACCTGTTCAAGAGACCTTGATGTTAACGATTTATGTTAGAAAGTCAGCATTCAAGAACAGGCGTGTTGTGAGTTCCTCGGAAGTAGCAACCAAAGTTCTTTGGAATTAAATGATGCTTGGCAGGTGCTCAATTTGTTTATGTTGACTGTGTTAACAAGTGACTTTGTCAGGGACATCATGTAAGAAATTAGTGAATTAAGAAGCAGTTTCAGTTCAGTTCAGTCACTCAGTCGTGTCTGACTCTTTGCAACCCCATGAATCGTAGCATGCCAGGCCTCCATGTCCATCACCAACTCCCAGAGTTCACTGAGACTCACGTCCATAGAGTCAGTGATGCCATCCAGCCATCTCATCCTCTGTCGTCCCCTTCTCCTCCTGCCCCCAATCCCTCCCAGCATCAGAGTCTTTTCCAATGAGTCAACTCTTCGCATGAGGTGGCCAAAGTACTAGAGTACTTTCAGCTTTAGCATCATTCCTTCCAAAGAAATCCCAGGGCTGATCTCCTTTAGGATGGACTGGTTGGATCTCCTTGCAGTCCAAGGGACTCTCAAGAGTCTTCTCCAACACCACAGTTCAAAAGCATCAATTCTTCGGCACTCAGCTTTCTTCACAGTCCAACTCTCACATCCATACATGACCACTGGAAAAACCATAGCCTTAACTAGACGAACCTTTGTT
>NW_011494870.1:4457479-4457826 GCF_000754665.1 Bison bison bison
GATGTATAGAACAGGCTTATGGACTCTGTGGGAGAGGGAGAGGGTGGGAAGATTTGGGAGAATGGCATTGAAACATGTGAAATGTCATGTATCAAACGAGATGCCAGTCCAGGTTCAATAAAAAAAAAATTATTGTAAAAGTCTTAATTTTTGAGCATTTAGATGACTTCACATTTTCTTGTGTGGTATAAGATGACCAGTCTAGGAAAATATTTCGTGTAAGAGACAGAGATGAATCTATTTTGCTTAAGTGAGCACAGAGGGGAAGAAATGTCTTAAGAGAAGTTGACCCACAAAACCTGGAAGAATGGCCCATGATTCCTGAAATAGAAAATAGTCCAGAAATC
>NW_011494870.1:4457926-4460910 GCF_000754665.1 Bison bison bison
CCAGCCCAGCGTTTCTCATGATGTACTCTGCATATAAGTTAAATAAGCAGGGTGACAATATACAGCCTTGACGTACTCCTTTTCCTATTTAGAAGAGATGAACTCTTGGGTTATTGCTGAGTTTGGAATTTTTCTTTTTTATTTAGATTGTTGATTTGAGATAATCAACCCACAGCCCTGGGTCTACTGTCCCTCTTTGCCTAACTGGTAAGTTGATATAAAGTTCTAATGGCCTGATTAACATTAGGTTCTAACGACCTGAATGTCAATATCAAAAGTATTTCATATTTGTGTTACTAATAGGTCTCTTTCCAAACCTGTTAATGTTTTAATTGTTCTTGAGTAGCCACCATTATTTCTTTCTCCCTGCATTTTGGCAGGATTGATTGGATAAACCATAGAAAAAAAATTAAATTTGCAATCTGGCCACTTTCTGTAAACAAGCTAGCCATGTAAGGACTGCTGAGTGGTTACAGTTTTGACAATAGCTGCCTTGAGTCAAGTGGAATTGCTTCAGAGGGTTCTCATGAACTGTGGAGCAGTAAAGATGGCCAAGAGAATTCAGACGTGAAAGAAGATGCCACAGAACTGAGGCAGAGTTGGAAGTGGCCTGTATTATACATTTGAGGAGCCTCAAGAAAGGCCATTGTCTGGCTTTCAAAAAAATAATGTTGAAGCCATATGTATTTATCAAAATCCCTTCTTTAATGCAAGGTATATGTGTTATTAATCTGTGGTTCCACAGGAATAGACAACTGAATTGCTCCTAAAATTTCTACATTTCTTTTGCTCTATTTTGATGCCCAGCTATTGGACTCAGGTTGGGTGGGTGTCACTAAGTCGGCAAGAATGTAGTGCATTTAGATCCATTCCCGAACCCACCAGCATTTTATATCCATTTATCTGTAACCCCTGCCATTATTAAGTCTCACAGTTTATTATAATATGATCCCATGTCACCAGGGACACCTACAAGGGGTGCATCTGTACAGCTGTTTAGCCTTTTGCAAGGTGCCTCCTTGAAATTTAATTTGGGGGACTCTGACTTGTTTTCCCATTCCAGTCATCCTGGCTACCAACCACTTACTCATTTGCCTTAGGTACCTGAATTTCTGCTATTAGGGTTATTCCTTTAGTTTTCAGAGAAGACTCTTTCAGAAAGGTAATCCACTAAATCACTTGCATTTAGTTAGTTTATCAGATTAGTTCGTTTGTCCTTTTCTTTCCTAGGATCTCCTGTGTATCACTCAGGGTCTGTTTGGGAAATGGATGACACATTCAAGCTGGTAATTGAGGAGAATTTAATGAAGGGTCTGTTTACAAAGTGTGTGTGGCCTAGGAATGGCCAGTGTAAGAACATGTGACTTATTAGCACTCCTGGGTCTGATGGGGTGAGGGGCACCTCCTAGATCCTGGTGAGGTAGTTGTATAAGGAAGCTACCTGAAAGTTGCTGTGACATTTAGTGGAGTGATGAAGCAAGGAGCAAGCTGGAGAATGAATATCCAGCCTTCACTCTTCTCGCCTTGTATATACTAGTGGGCTCCCATATTGACTAAATCCAAACAAAACCAGAGGACATAGAAGCCCACTGGAGTCCTCAATATAAGTCAGTCTCCTGGGACTGGGCAGAGAGTGGATCTGAAAGGGCAAAAGGAAGAGATTTGGCACAATCTGTAGCAAAATGGGAGTTCCTACTCTGCTCCACCTCCTTGCCTGCACTGTTCCTATGTGCCATCCCGTGTATGCTTTCTACTCCTCCCCTCATCCTATAGGTTGATGTCCATATAACTCCACCACTCCACCTGAATTTCCCCTAGATATCTCACCCTCAACATACCCTGAGTGAATTTATCACACCCACATCTTTATGCCCTTTATTATCTTATAAAATCAGTTAACATATCACTATTTTAATGGCCACGTCAGAAATCTAGACATCATTTTGTACCATACTCTTTGTCTCACCCCCAACACCCCATCACCAATTCTCCTGATTCTGCCTCCAAGGTGTTTCTCTCTCTAGCTCCGTTTTTCTTAATTTCTGCTCCCACTTTCCTGGTTTAGGTCATTACTACTTCTTGAAACCTGTCTCCTGGCCTCCAGTAAGTTCCCTCTTGAAACTGTAACCCACATTGCCATCAGAATGTGTATTTAAAAATCAAATTCTGTTTCATTCATTCATTTGAAAAATATTTATTGTGAACTATTATGTGTCATGCTGTGCTGTGCTTAATGGCTCAGTAGGGTCCAACTCTTTGTGATCCCATGGACTATAAGCTGCCAGGCTCCTCTGTCCATGGGGATTCTCCAGGCAAGAATACTGGAGTAGGTTGCCATGCCCTCCTCCAGGGAATCTTCCTAACCCAGGGATGGAGCCCAGGTCTTCCACATTGGAGGCATATTCTTTACCATCTGAGCCACCAGGGAAGCCCAAGAATACTGGAGTGGGTAGCCTATCCCTTCCCAGAGGAGCGTCCCAACCTAGGAATCAAACCGGAGTCTCCCGCCTTGCAGGTGGATTCTTTACCAGTTGAGCTACCCAGGAAGCCCCATTATGTGCTATATATTATACTAAATGTTGGGAATTCTGAAATGAATAAAACGTGTTCTCTGCCTTCAATATAATCTCGTGATAGAGAGAAGTAAGTATGAGTTGATAGAATTGTGAACCAAATTAATAGAATTGTGAATCTCGTGTACCCCAATGTTCATTGCAGCACTGTTTATAATAGCCAGGACATGGAAGCAACCTAGATGTCCATCAGCAGATGAATGGATAAGAAAGCTGTGGTACATATACACAATGGAGTATTACTCAGCCATTAAAAAGAATACATTTGAATCAGTTCTAATGAGGTGGATGAAACTGGAGCCTATTATACAGAGTGAAGTAAGCCAGAAGGAAAAACACCAATACAGTATACTAACGCATATATATGGAATTTAGAAAGATGGTAATGATAACCCTGTATACGAGACAGCA
>NW_011494870.1:4461010-4462442 GCF_000754665.1 Bison bison bison
GAGAGGGTGGGAAGATTTGGGAGAATGGCATTGAAACATGTGAAATGTCATGTATGAAACGAGATGCCAGTCCAGGTTCAATGCACGATGCTGGATGCTTGGGGCTGGTGCACTGGGACGACCCAGAGGGATGGTATGGGGAGGGAGGAGGGAGGAGGGTTCAGGATGGGGAACACATGAGAAATAAAGGAATAAAAAATTAAAAAAAAATAGAATTGTGAATCTGGCACATATCTCATGATAGGAATAAGAGTGGCAGAGGAAAGTCCATGGAGAAATTAACACCTAGCTTAGCCCCAAAGACCTGATAGAAGATGGTCAGGTAAAAGGAAGGAGAAGAGGAGAGACAGACAGGAAAATGAGACAGGCTCTGAGTGAAACCCGGTGCACATTCTGAAAGCAAGTCGGAGAATAAGAGCTGGAAGAATTTAAAGTAACTTAGTGTGGGTGAAGCAGAAACTGTGAAATCACTGGTCAGATGATGAAGAGTTTTAAGGACTTTGAACTTCATCTCAAAGATTATGGGGACCCTGGAGAACTTTAAGCCAAGGATTGGCATGAGCAGATTTGCGTTTTGGAAGGATTACTCTTGTAGTTGTTTGCAAATAGATTTGAAAGGGGTAAGATTGGAGACAGATTAGCCAGTTGTTACTGAACTCAGGAAGTAGTGGTAGATACAGAATGATCCAAAATGTATTAAAGTGATATTATTTATAGGAGACATTGAAGAATTGAACTAGGAGGATGAAGAAGAGAAAGAAATCAAGACTGATGCCTAGAACTCTAGTTTGGGCAACTGGGTAGAAAGAGCTAACATTCACCAAGGTAGAAAATTCAGAAAGATGAGGTGTTGGAATGTCAGGTAATGAACTTAATTTTGGACGCACTGAGTTTGTGATTCCTGTAGGCCATTTGAAGTGGAGATGCTGAGTTGGATGTTCATATCTAGATTCTGAATTATGACAAGACACGAGGTTTCTCAAGGCATTCCTACTGAATGAAAGTAAGTTTCATGAAGGACAAACATGTAAAGCTTGTTGAAGGAATAGAACAAGTTCCAAAGAGCTAGGAAGAAAAATCTCCATTATCTACTGGATCAAGACCAAGCTCTTAAATTACTTTCTCTCTAACTTTATCTCATGCTAATCCCTAGTTCACAATTTAAGTTCTGTTTGTTCTCTTAGGTTCTATTAGTTTTATTAGATCCAAGTTGCTGGTGGTTCTTCATGGGTGCCTGGGTATCCAGATTTCTTGGATATCTGTCTGCTGTTTGCTTTTAGCATTTTCTTTCTCTACCTGGAATATTTGTTCCCTCTTCAATATTTGGTTACAGCCTAATTAGCCTTTAGAAATAATCTCGAGATTTTCTGCTCCAGTAGGACTTGAGTCCACTTGGTTGAACTACCTGTCCCTTCCCTCCTTCCTTTCCATA
>NW_011494870.1:4462542-4473186 GCF_000754665.1 Bison bison bison
GGCTGGTGCACTGGGACGACCCAGAGGGATGGTATGGGGAGGGAGGAGGGAGGAGGGTTCAGGATGGGGAACACATGAGAAATAAAGGAATAAAAAATTAAAAAAAAATAGAATTGTGAATCTGGCACATATCTCATGATAGGAATAAGAGTGGCAGAGGAAAGTCCATGGAGAAATTAACACCTAGCTTAGCCCCAAAGACCTGATAGAAGATGGTCAGGTAAAAGGAAGGAGAAGAGGAGAGACAGACAGGAAAATGAGACAGGCTCTGAGTGAAACCCGGTGCACATTCTGAAAGCAAGTCGGAGAATAAGAGCTGGAAGAATTTAAAGTAACTTAGTGTGGGTGAAGCAGAAACTGTGAAATCACTGGTCAGATGATGAAGAGTTTTAAGGACTTTGAACTTCATCTCAAAGATTATGGGGACCCTGGAGAACTTTAAGCCAAGGATTGGCATGAGCAGATTTGCGTTTTGGAAGGATTACTCTTGTAGTTGTTTGCAAATAGATTTGAAAGGGGTAAGATTGGAGACAGATTAGCCAGTTGTTACTGAACTCAGGAAGTAGTGGTAGATACAGAATGATCCAAAATGTATTAAAGTGATATTATTTATAGGAGACATTGAAGAATTGAACTAGGAGGATGAAGAAGAGAAAGAAATCAAGACTGATGCCTAGAACTCTAGTTTGGGCAACTGGGTAGAAAGAGCTAACATTCACCAAGGTAGAAAATTCAGAAAGATGAGGTGTTGGAATGTCAGGTAATGAACTTAATTTTGGACGCACTGAGTTTGTGATTCCTGTAGGCCATTTGAAGTGGAGATGCTGAGTTGGATGTTCATATCTAGATTCTGAATTATGACAAGACACGAGGTTTCTCAAGGCATTCCTACTGAATGAAAGTAAGTTTCATGAAGGACAAACATGTAAAGCTTGTTGAAGGAATAGAACAAGTTCCAAAGAGCTAGGAAGAAAAATCTCCATTATCTACTGGATCAAGACCAAGCTCTTAAATTACTTTCTCTCTAACTTTATCTCATGCTAATCCCTAGTTCACAATTTAAGTTCTGTTTGTTCTCTTAGGTTCTATTAGTTTTATTAGATCCAAGTTGCTGGTGGTTCTTCATGGGTGCCTGGGTATCCAGATTTCTTGGATATCTGTCTGCTGTTTGCTTTTAGCATTTTCTTTCTCTACCTGGAATATTTGTTCCCTCTTCAATATTTGGTTACAGCCTAATTAGCCTTTAGAAATAATCTCGAGATTTTCTGCTCCAGTAGGACTTGAGTCCACTTGGTTGAACTACCTGTCCCTTCCCTCCTTCCTTTCCATAGCTTTTGTGTGTAGGTGTTGTTTAGTCACTAAGTCATGTCTGACTCTTTGTAACTCTATGGACGGTAGCCTGCCAGGCTCCTCTTCCATGGAATTTCCCAGGCAAGAACACTGGGAATGGATTGCCATTTCCTCCTCCAGGGGATCTTCCCAACCCAGGGATCAAATCCACGTCTCCTGTGTCTCCTGCACTGGCAGGTGTGTTTACTACTGAACAACCAGGGAAGCCCATATTTGTCCCTGTGTTTATCATATGATATTGAAATCATCTGTCTACCTAATGTACCTTAAAAATTGTTTCATGGCTTCAAGAACTGTACTACAGGTTGGATTCTCCAAGAAGCAGATTCTGAGACAGACTTCTTTTTTTAGTTTTGTTGTTGTTCAGTCACTCAGTCATGTCTGACTCTTTGCGACCCCATGGACTGCAGCACACCAGGCCTCCCTGTCCTTCACTATCCCCTGGAGTTTGCTCAAACTCATGTCCATTGAGTTGATGATGCCATCCAACCATCTCATCATCTGTCACCCTCTTCTCCTCCTGTCCTCAATCTTTCCCAGCATCAGGATCTTTTCCAGTGAGTCCATTCTTTGCATCAGGTGGCCAAAGTACTGGAGCTTCAGCTGCAGGATCAGTCCTTCCAATGAACATTCAGGATTGATTTCCTTTAGGATTGACTGGTCTGCTCTCTTTGCAGTCCAAGGGACTGTCAAAAGTCTTCTTTTTAGTATACAAAATGTTTATTCAGGAGCATCCTTGGGATCAACACCTGTGGAAAGGAGGAGGAAACAGGAGTGGGTCAAGGCAGAAATCCTGTTGCAAACCCAGCTGTCTCATTCAATACCATGAAGAGCTCTGGGGCTGAATGCCCTTTCAGAGTTGTTCTCAATTGGCATGGGGTGGCTGAGCATCCTTTACCTTGTTGGAGGAAAGAAAGAACAAGTTCCAAAGAGCTAGGAAGAAAAGTCTTCAATTTAAGTTCTATTAGTTCTCTTAGGTTCTTTTAGTTCTAGTAAGTTTTATTTGAAGCAAATTGCTGGTGATTCTTGGGTCTTTGGGCATGGGCTGCCCCAGGAAGGGGCATGACATTGGAGGAGGCAGCTCCATCACTGAAGCAGTCCTTGCAGAGACTGGCAGCTGAAGACCATTTGCTGACATCACTTTCTACAGCTGGGACAGCACCTCCTTTCCTGAAAGGGAGTATGGCAGTGCATTGCAAAATCCATCACACACCAGATATTTTTCTTTGCATTTCTAGGGCCTACGACAGTGTGACAGATGCAAAATGTGGGCTGGGGCTGGGGTTGAGCAGTGGTTCTTATTTAAAACCTCATGCTCTTCCATTGGGCTTCCTAGGGGGCACAGTGGTAAAGAATCCACCTGTCAATGCAGGAGACATAAGGGACAGCTTCGATCCCTGGGTTGGGAAGGTCCCCTGGAGTAGGAAATGGCAACCACTCCAGTATTCTTGCCTGGAAAATCCCATGGACAGAGGAACCTGCCGGGCTATAGTCCATGGGGTTGCAAAGAATTGGACATGACTGAGCTCATAGGCGCTATCTTCCATTATGGCATTCAAAAACTTTGGGGTGTTCCTCTTGGAAGACGATTTGGTGGATCTGTCTTGATTAGTCTAGGCTAGATCAGAAGAAAATATTAATAATATCTTAACAAAACAAAACAAAATATTCAGGTAGGAAGAAACTGGAAATTTTCTAAGTTGGCAACAAGGACTAGAAAGGTAGACTGTTCTTTTAGGACCTACTTTTCTCAGTTGGTTTCAAAGGAGTAAAAACAATCAGAGCTGCAAGGCAGAGCAAGAGACAAGACAAGATTGATGATCAAAGGGGAGAGCAATATAGGAAAATAGCAATATTTCATACACAGCCACACACACTGAAATGTGTCAGCAATGCAAGGTCATTGTTAACTGCCAAGAATAAGTCTGAAATTGATTGTTAAATGAGAGACAACATTGTCAAGCCTGGGTTGTATGCTTGCTTCAAAAGGACAAAATTCTGAGAGGTGGAATGAAAGAAAATTTATCCAGTTGACTACAAAATGAAAATATGATGGCTCCAGGGCTTCCCAGTGGTGCTAGTGGTAAAGAATCTGCCTGCCAATGCAGGAGATGCAGGTTCAATCTCTGGGTCAGGAAGATCCCCTGGAGAAGGAAATGGCTATGCACTCCAGTATGCTTGCCTGGAAAATGCCATGAATGGAGGAGCCTGGTGGGCTACAGCCCATAGCGTTACAAAGAGTCGGACATGACTGAGCACATACACAGCAGCATAGCAGCATGATGTCTCCAGTGCTGGAGATTAAATTTTTTTTATTACACTAAACTTGACTAGTGGAAAGGTTTTAGAAATTACATTTTTCCTGTCTACATAACTTAAAATACAGGATTTTGTTTTTTCAAGGGGAAATTTTTTTTTTTTTTTTTTTCCTGCACCACGTGGCTTTCAGTATCTTAGTTCCCTGATGAGGGATTAACCTGGGCCATAGGTTCTTGTAGCTAACTTTATATTTAATGAGGTAAGGATGTCTGCCTTGCCACTTCTACTGAACATTCATAACGGAACTCCTAGTCAATGTAACAAGGCAAGAAAAAGAAAATGCATTCAGAATGGAAAATAAAACTTTTTAGATGAAATTATTACCTAAGAAGAAGGTCTCAAAGAGTCTACAAAAGTGTTCCTAGAACTTAAGAGTGAATTTGATAAGGTCTCAAACTATGAGATTGAAATACAAAAACAATTGTATTTCTATTCAGGAATACTTTGTTTTATTGGGCTTCACTTAATTGTGCTTCACAGATGGGTTTTCTACAGATTGAAGGTTTATGGCGTCCCTGTGTTGAGCAAGTCTATCAGCTCCATTTTCCAGTAACATTTGCTCACTTCATGTTTCTGTGTCTCATTTTTGTAATTCTCACAATATTTCACACTTTTTCATTATTGTATTTGTTAGGGCAATCTGTGATAAGTGATTTTTGATGTCACTGTTAAGACTTGCTGAAGGCGCAGATGATGGTTGGCTTTCTTTAGCAAAATGTATTTTTAAATTAAGGTATATACTTGTTTTTTTTAAACATAATGTTATTGACAACCTCATAGATTACAGTTTAATGTAAATATAACTTTTATATACACTAGGAAACAAAAAAAACCATGATGTGACTTGGTTTATTTTGACATTGGCTTTGGTTAGTCTGGAACAAAACCCACAATATTGCTGAGGTATGCCTGTAATGACAATAAACAAAAATTGAAAATTAGTACCATTTAGAATAGCACCCCAAATCAATCAGTAAATATTTATATATAAATTTATCAGGATCTGTATGCTTAAAACTGATAAAATGAATAAAAAGACTATTCATGGATTAGAAGATTCAGTGACTCAATATACTTAAGATGTCAATTCTCCTTAATTTGATCTATATATTTGGAGCAATTCCAATAAAAAATCCTAGCAAGCATGTTTGCATTTATTGGCAAAGTGATTTTAAATTTTATATGGAAAGGCAAAGGAGCATATTCAGTGAAATTTGCAAATGAACAAAGTTGGAAGACTTCGTTCATATCAATACTTACTGTAAAGCTACTGTTATTAAAACAATGAGAGGTTGATGAAAATATAAATATACAAATCAGTGGAGTGGAATAGAGACTTTGGAAATGAACTCATAGAATTGTAATCAGTTGAGTTTTGAAAAAGATACAAAGGCCATTCCATGGAGAAAAGATAGTCTCTTCAAAAAATTGTGCTGAACAACTGAAATCCCATGTGCAAAAAAATTGAATCTTGACCTAAACTTCACATTTTGTACAAAATTAACCCAAAATGGGTAACAAAACTAAATGCAAATCATAAAGTTATAAAACTTTTTAAAGAAAACCTAGGAAAAAAATCTTTGTAGGCTTAAGGTAGCTAGAGAATTCTTAAATATGATACTAAAAGCAAGATTTTCATAAGAAAAGTTGTTAAAGTAGACTTTATCACAATTTAGACTTATGCATTATCAAATTGCTGTTAAGAGAATGAAAAGACAAGTCCCAGGTTGGGAGAAAAATATTTGCAAATTATATGTCTGACAAAGACCTTGGACTGAGGATATATAAAGAACTTTCCAAAGTCAACAATAAGAAAGGAGCAAGCTAGTTTTCAAAAGAGCAAAAAACTTCAACAGATATTTCAGAAGAGAGACACATTGGTGGCAGGTAAGTGTAGGGAAAGAGTCTCAGCATCACTAGGCATTAGTCATTAGAGAAAGACAAATTAAAATCATGATATAAACTGCACACCTATTAGAATTACTAAAATTAAAAACAAACAACTAACAATACTAGGTCTTATATGGAGCAACTGAAACTTTCCTGCATTGCTATGAGAATGCAAAATGATACAGCCCCTCTGAAACACAGTTTGGCAGTTTCTTATAAAAGTAAACATATACTTACCATATGATCCAGCTATCCCACTCCTGGGTATTTACTCTAGAGAACTGAAGACTTAAGTTCACACAAAAACCTATTGCAGCCTTATTCAAAATTAATCAAATCTAAAACAACCCAAATATCCTTTAATGAGTGAATGGATAATCAAACTGTGGTACATTTCATGCAATGGAACACTACTGAGCATAAAAAGAATGAACTATTTGATACATGCAATACATGCAACAACCTGGATGGATCGCAGTCATTTTGCTAAGTGAAAGAAGCCAAATTCAAGAAGTTACATATGATGTGGTTCCATTTATATATGTCATTCTGGATAAGCTATAAGCTAAAGCTATAGCGATGGAGAACAGAGCAGTGATTTTTCAGGATTAGTGGTGGAATGGTTGACTAAAGCAGGCAGCCTGCAGGAATGAGTGTGTGCCTGTGTGTGTGTTTTTTTTCTCACTGACCAAGTAGCCTTGGAGTTGAAGATTTACATGCTATTCATTGAATGACCTATTCATTAAAAAAATGTTTAAACTTAAAATAATAATGATTATAGTTAAAATTATTCATTGGTTACTATGTGTCATGAGTGATGATAAGTATTTTACAGGTAATCAAATGTCTCAATTCCTCCCCATGGAGTAAGGATGGCTAAAAATCTAGCATGTGTTCCACTCTTCCCTTTCCCATGCCCATGTTTGCCACACCAGAATCGTTTTTAATTTTGTGCTTAAGGCAGCCAATAGCAATCATTCAGCGTGTTAGTTTGCTAGAGCAGCCATCACAAGTTCCACTGACTTCATGACTTAAGCAACAGAAGTTTATTTCTCACAGTTCTGGAGAATGCAAGTCCAAGTTTGGTTTCTTCTGAGACCACTTGCCTTGGCTCACATATGGCTACCTTCTTTCTGTGTCCTCATGTGACCTTCTATCTGTGCATGTACATCCCTGGTACTTCTTTTGTGGGTTCAGATTTCCTCTTTTACAGGGACACCAGTCAGATTGGATTAGGGTCTATCCTAATGGCCTCATTTTAGCTTAATTATCTCTTTAAAGACCCTATCTTCAAATAACAGTCACATTTTGAGATATTGGGGGTTAGGCTTCAAACTATGAATTTTGGAAGGACACAATCCAGCCTATTATCCTCAGATAGAATGTATTTGCAATCTCTGCCACATAGTATAAATGCAATAATTTTACATAGAAATAATTTAAAGTGAGTATAATCTGCTTTTATTTTTTTAACTGAAAATGTTTGTCAACCCTGGACCAGAGTACACTGCTTTGAGAATGAGATTTTATTGCAGGATCCCATCTTTGAGCGGCCTTCTGAGCTCTTCAGGCCTGAAGGTGCCTGAAGGTGCCCACTGTGAGCAACCCTCACCTTAAAGGTACAGCAGAATCATCTAGAAATCACTTCTTAGTTAAATCTGTGTCGAGGCTTCACTGCCACTCCAGAGTCACCCAAAGCCTAGGCCCTCACCAGACTGTCCCAAATCACTGAGTCGGTGTCACTGCAGTCAGGAGTATTCCTCCACCTCCTTAGCCTTAGGACGGGGGTAGGGGGCAAGATTTTAAAACCTAGAGAATTTGAGCCACAGTGATTCTATCACAAACATATTTTTGCAACATGCACACAGGTTAGAAGCATATTTCATAACAATCTTCAGTTATTTTCACTGGAGAACAGTCATGACCCTTTATTGCTTAAGAAATTACCCATACTCACAGATTGAAAGCTAGGAACAGTCCCATTATTCTATATGTAAGATCCAAGAAAATTACATTGAGAAAAGTGATGAAGGGACAATTAAGGACTATAGACAGGCATATAGCAAAGAATCATGGAAGTATGAAACAGATATTGGCTCTAAACAATCCACTGGAAACAAAGCAGTGGCTATGTTCTAGCTACCTACTGTTATCTGTTTTTCTAGAGGTTACCTGACACTCTAATTTGAGATGCACACTTTAGCATTTCTGGAATTGGACTTCAGTCTTGCAATAAATATAAAATTTTATGGAATCTTTCTTCTTCCTTTTATTTTCTTTCCTCTTTTCCTTTCCCCACCTCTCTGGAAAATCCTTATTAACGAGCTGGTGCGTTTTATAGATGATGCCTTAGAATGGAGGTAATGTACCTCCAATTTGTTTTGAAGTCCAGGTTGAAAACTAGTTTTAGTTTAGTTCTGCCCAATTGGTTCACAAAGTAGACTCTGATAATTTGCCCTTCGGGACTGGAAGGAACCCTAATGGAAACCCTAATGTGCTTTGACATCCTCTCAGATCTCAGCTCTTAGAGGGCTCTTGTCTGAGGTGTGTCCTGATAAGGTCCTGGGAAGACTAAGTCTGCCAAAGGCCGTGTGATGCGCTGGCAAATGCCAAGCTCCAGAAATGAACACAGAGACCCTGATGGTGATATAATGTAACACAAGGGAACATCTCTTTGCTTCAAGACTGTACAAATTTATAAATAAATATAAATATTTGTATGAAAGTGAAAGTGAAGTCGCTCAGTCATGCTGACTCTTTGTGACCCCATGGATAGTAGCCTGCACCAAGCTCCTCCATCCATGGGATTTTCAAGGCAAGAGTACTGGAGTGGGTTGCTATTTCCTTCTCCAGGGAATCTTCCCAACCCAGGGATCGAACCCAGGTCTGAGCCACCAGGGATTATACTTGTATAAATTTATATAAATATAAATTTCAGAGAAAACCTCTATTTTGCCAAGTAAGGTACATTAATGTATATATATGTATATTGAAAGTAAAAGCTACCATCTTATTGTAAATTAAAGAACATTAAGTCACTGAAATATATTAAATAACTAATTATATCAAGAATAGTCTAGGCATGAGTCCTCTGGAGCAATCTGCTTTATAGATTAACATGAGAGCTTATTTGCATATATGCTATAGACACACGAAACAAAGAGTATGTATATATACATATATATATAACATATATGGCATATACAATGTTTTACCGAGAGTAAATACCATGTAGTTAATTCCTGTGGCCAAAGACAAGTTCAGTGTTTTTGCAACATTTGACAATCACTTCATCTTTGTAATGCCATCTAAATTAGCATTTTTAAGAGTCCCATATATTACTTAACAGAAAAGGCCTAAGTGGCATCAGAAGAGACTGGAGGCAAATTAAGTTTCCTTTTGTCCAACTTTGTGTCACTTCCTGCCTCCATAAATAGGGAAAGCAAAATATCTGTGCTTCTTATTCATGTACATCTGCCAAACCAATTAACACCTCCTGAATGTTATCTTAATTGCATTTATTAACATAACATTAACATAGCAGGGAGATAACATTCAGAAGGTATTAATTGGTTTGGCAGACACTCTTGAATGGGAAGCATAGAGAAGGGCCCTTCTTGGTATCTTGTGTGGGTTTTTATTTCCCCCTTTGGTGGTAGAGAGGAAATGAGATTACATTGAAAGAAAGAAAATATATCTTAACCAAAATAGTAGCCACATCACGGGGTCACTTGATTTTCCTTTCTAAAAGCTGCAGAGAAGCATCTGCTCTGAAGCCTGCTTATCTGACAGTTTACCCATGCCCTCTCCGCCCCACTGTCCCGGTGCATTTCTGCTAAGGAGGCCTCTGGAGGTGGGGAGGTATAGGCTTCTTGGGGATGCACTGAGCTACAGTCATAAATTTTTACAGCACCTCAACAGCTTTAAAAATAATTCAAATATGTTCCTCTGATGAGAATTTAATAGGACTTCTATCCTTAAAGAATCATAGAACTATAGAGTGCTTTAACTAGATGAGCCTATTAACTCAACAGGCCTTTGGGAGCACCTGCGGCAGCCCAGGACTATTAAATAGGTAAACAGGACTCAATACCTGGCTCAAGATGTCCTGCTGACATAGGAATTGGCCATAGAGACAATGATGGTAGGTGCATGGTTCTTAGTGGATACCCCATACATCTCTACTAAGTGAATGAGTCAATGAAATACAATCACTGTGGTTCTCTTCTGGTGGTGGTATGGAGGCTGGTCTGTGTGGGTGTGTCAGTCAGTTTTCAGTTCAGTCACTCAATCATGTCCGAATCTTTGTGACCCAATGGACTGCAGTGTGCTTTGGTTCCCTGCCCATCACCAACTCCCGGAGCCTGCTAAAACTCATGTCCATGGAGTTGATGATGCCAACCAACCATCTCATCCTCTGTTGTCCCCTTCTCCTCCTGCCCTCAATCTTTCCTAGTATCAGGGTCTTTTCCAATGAGTCAGTTCTTCACATCAGGTGGCCAAAGTATTGGAGTTTCAGCTTCAACATCAGTCCTTTCAATAATATTCAGGACTGATTTCCTTTAGGAATGACTGGTTGGGTCTCCTTGCAGTCCAAGGGACTCTCAAGAGTCTTCTCCAACACCACTGTTCAAAAGCATCAATTCTTCGGCACTCAGCTTTCTTTATAGTCCAACTCTCACATCCATACATGATTACTGGAAAAACCATAGCTTTGACTAGACAGACCTTTGATGACAAAGTAATGTCTCTGCTTTTCAATATGCTGTCTAGGCTTGTCATAGCTTTTCTTCCAAGGAGCAAGTGTCTTTTAATTTCATGTCTGCAGTCACCATCTACAGTGATTTTGGAGCCCCCAAAAATAAAGTCTCTCATTGTTTCCGTTGTTTCCCCATCTATTTGCCGTGAAGTGATGGGACCAGATGACATGAACTTAGTTTTCTGAATGTTAAGTTTTAAGCCAACTTTTTCACTCTCCTCTTTCACTTTCATCAAGAGGCTCTTTAGTTCTTCTTTGCTTTCTGCCATAAGGGTGGTGTCATCTGCGTATCTGAGGTTACTGATATTTCTCCCGGCAATCTTGAT
>NW_011494870.1:4473487-4476037 GCF_000754665.1 Bison bison bison
ATGCTGGCAATTTGATCTCTGGTTCCTCTGCCTTTTCTAAATCCAGCTTGAACATCTGGAAGTTCACAGTTCACGTACTGCTGAAGCATGGCTTGGATTTGTGGGTGTGTAGTGATGTATGTATACTGTGCTTGGTCACTCAATCGTGCCTGACTCCTTGCAATCCCATGGACTGTAGCCCCCCAGGCTCCTCTGTCTATGGGGCTTCTCCAGGCAAGAATACTGAAGTGGGTTGCCATGCCTTCCTCCAGAGGATCTTCTCAACTCAGGTATTGAACCCAGGTCTCCTGCATTGCAGGTGGATTATTTACTGTCTGAGTCACAAGGGATGCCTGGGATGTATGTATAAGAAGGCAGAACTGAACACAGCAAATGATTATGGAAAGTAAAAATGAGGAGGGGCTGAACTAAGGCAGAAACACTAGGGAGGAAGAAGGTAGCATAGATAAGGAAATCTGCATGATTCAAATAGCCACTCCCATTTATTGAGAGTTTTCTTTGTTGTAGGCAGTGCCCTTAACATTTGATATGAATTTCATTTCCTCAACAATTGTCTAAAGTGGTCCTATTATTATACCCATTTTAAAGGTGAGGAAGTTGAGTATGGTAGGCAGAGTAATGCCCCCCTCTGCCCCCCACCCAAGCCTGTCCACACTCTAACCCCTGAACCTGTGAATCTGTTACACTGCATAGCAAAAGAGACTTTGCAGATGGAATTAGGTTAAGGATTTTCCAATGGGAAGGTTATCTGTGTGGGCTAGAGGTAATTACAGGGCCTTTATATGAATGGGACAGAAATAGAGTCAGAGTAAGAAGCTAACAGGACAGAAGCGGAGGTCAGAGAAGTAAGAAGGCCACACCGGAGACTTGAGATGAAAGGGCCACAAACCAAGGAATGTAGGTGACCTGTAGAGGGGCTTTCCCTGGCCCCTCCATGTAATGAGACTCCTTCCAGTTACCCATGTTTTCCACTTTCTTTCATTTCCATTCTCTTTGGAAAAGTACACTAATTGTACAATATTTTTCTTACTAAAAAACTGTTTCCCTCATTGCATTATCACTTCCATGAAGGCTGTTCCTGTGTTTTTCACTTGCTGAACTGATGCCTAACACTGTGCCGGACACAAACGGTATCTTCAATAAATACATATTCAAAGAGTATAGGAAGGGAAGAAGTTCTCATACTTGTTCAGGGTGGCATATTTCTGAGCTGTCAGGGTGTCCTCTGAGGGCCTTGATGGATTGAAATAACAGACTTACAATCACCTGTGACATGCAGGTGCCTGCCCACATCTCCCTTCAATGAAGAACCTACTGACCCAGCTGCTCAGCTGCACCCACTCTTAGTTACTAACCACTTCAGGGACTACCTGACCTGCAGCAAACATTCCAGTGACTGATTGAGACAGACATAAAGGTCTGGCCATTTCAGTCCAACATGGGACAACTCTGGCAGGCCAGTTTAGCTCCAGAGTTCCTTGTGAGATTATCCAAGGTTGTCATGGAGCCTATACTGTGCTTGATTTCTGCCTCATTCAGTCCTGAGTCCACTTCCCTTCCACAGGCGTTAATCCCAAAGAAACTCCTTAATAAACATCCTGCACACTAAACTGTCTTAGAGTCTGCTTCCTGGACAACCCCATCTCAAACAATCACTAAGCATAGAATTCTATTGAGCCAGGTATTTACAAATAATCGGAGACAGAATCTAAAATTTAGGGAAAATGTATAGACCATCTTAATATTAAGGAAATCTGCCCCATTAATTCTCTTTTTTCTGAGTTAGAAAGACTGCTATTACTAAAGACTTAAGAGTGGAATCCCTCAACATGCTGATCCCTGCCCCTCTCCAAACATGGTTTGACACTCAATCAGTTCTCTCTCCTAAGCATCTCTTTGATTCATCAACTTCATTACTCTTAATTCAAGCCACCCATTATTTCTCTCAGTTTCATTAACAACTCTGAGTCCCTTATTTTGTCTTCCTCCATTTTTCCTCCATGCTGGAGTGGCCATTGGCCCACTTAAAGCTCTTTAGTAGCTCCACATCACCCGTAGTAAAAAGTCTAACTCCTAAACATGACATCCAAAGCCCTCTCTGATTGGGCTTCTCCCTGTTTCCAGACTCATCTCTGGCATGCCCTAATCATCCTCCCCACTTCACCACCACCTCTTTGTGTTGGTCCTGCCAAAGTCCTCCGAATTCTCCATGCTGGTGCTGAGGCCCATCAGGATCTAGATTCTCTTTAGAGCTCAACCCTTGAATTTTGCCACCGCTCTTACTTTCTAGTCTCAGCCTTCCTGAGTGACATGTAGTTCATCAATATGCCTTGACCTTGTTTGACTCTGGGCCTTTGCAAATGTTTCTGCTCTGAACTATTTTCTCTTTCTTTGCCTACCTATCTCCCTGGCCTTCGCCTTGCCAAGTTGATTTCTACTGATACTCACCCTTCTCTGATTACCTGGGGATGAATTTGGTGCCTCTCTCATGTGCTCTTTTGGCACTCTGTGCGTCGTCTTTTTGATAACAGCTGTAACATTTGTGATCAC
>NW_011494870.1:4476156-4476414 GCF_000754665.1 Bison bison bison
GAATGTGAAGTCAAGTGGGCCTTAGAAAGCATCACTATGAACAAAGCTAGTGGAGGTGATGGAATTCCAGTTGAGCTATTTCAAATACTGAAAGATGATGCTGTGAAAGTGCTGCACTCAATATGCCAGCAAATTTGGAAAACTCAGCAGTAGCCCCAGGACTGGAAAAGGTCCATTTTCATTCCAATCCCAAAGAAAGGCAATGCCAAAGAATGCTCAAACTACCGTACAATTGCACTCGTCTCACACGCTAGTAAA
>NW_011494870.1:4476514-4477886 GCF_000754665.1 Bison bison bison
CTTTCCCATTCTGTTGTTTTCCTCTATTTCTTTGCACTGATCACTGAGGAAGGCTTTCTTTATCTCTCCTTGCTATTCTTTGGAACTCTGCATTCAGATGCTTATATTTTTCCTTTTCTCCTTTGCTTTTTGCTTCTCTTCTTTTCACAGCAATTGTAAGGCCTCCCCAGACAGCCATTTTGCTTTGTTGCATTTCTTTTCCATGGGGATGATCTTTTTTTTTCTTTTTCTTTCTTTTTTTTAAAAATATAAATTTATTTATTTTAATTGGAAGTTAATTACTTTACAATATTGTATTGGTTTTGCCATACATCAACATGAATCCACCACAGGTATACACATGTTCCCCATCCCGAAACCCCCTCCCTCCTCCCTTCCCGTACCATCCCTCTGGGTCGTCCCAGTGCGCCAGCCCCAAGCATCCAGTATCATGCATCGAACCTGGACTGGTGACTTGTTTCATATATGATATTATACATGTTTCAATGCCATTCTCCCAAATCATCCCACCCTCCCCCTCTCCCACAGAGTCCAAAAGACTGTTCTATACATCTGTGTCTCTTTTGCTGTCTCATGATCTTGATCCCTGTCTCCTGTACAATGTCACAAACCTCCATCCATAGTTCATTAGGCACTCTATTTATCAGATCTAGTCCCTTAAATCTATTTCTCACTTCCACTGTATAATCATAAGGGATCTGATTTAGGTCATACCTAATTGTCTAGTGGTTTTACCTACTTTCTTCACGACCAAGATAATCACGATGGTGTGATCACTCACCTAGAGCTGGACATCCTGGAATGTGAAGTCAAGTGGGCCTTAGAAAGCATCACTATGAACAAAGCTAGTGGAGGTGATGGAATTCCAGTTGAGCTATTTCAAATCCTGAAAGATGATGCTGTGAAAGTGCTGCACTCAATATGCCAGCAAATTTGGAAAACTCAGCAGTAGCCCCAGGACTGGAAAAGGTCCATTTTCATTCCAATCCCAAAGAAAGGCAATGCCAAAGAATGCTCAAACTACCGTACAATTGCACTCGTCTCACACGCTAGTAAAATAATGCTCAAAATTCTCCAAGCCAGGCTTTAGCAATACGTGAACTGTGAACTTCCAGATGTTCAAGCTGGTTTTAGAAAAGGCAGAAGAACCAGAGATCAAATTGCCAACATCTGCTGGATCATTGAAAAAGCAAGAAGTTCCAGAAAAACATCTATTTCTTCTTTATTGACTATGCCTAGCCTTTGACTGTGTGGATCACAATAAACTGTGGAAAATTCTGAAAGAGTTGGGAATAGCAGACCACCTGATCTGCCTCTTGAGAAATCTGTATGCAGGTCAGGAAGCAACAGTTAGAACTGGACATGGAACCTG
>NW_011494870.1:4478200-4487612 GCF_000754665.1 Bison bison bison
CATGTATGGATGTGAGAGTTGGACTGTGAAGAAGGCTGAGCGCTGAAGAATTGATGCTTTTGAACTGTGGTGTTGGAGAGTCCCTTGGACTGCAAGGAGATCCAACCAGTCCATCCTAAAGGAGATCAGTCCTGGATGTTCATTGGAAGGACTGATGCTAAAGTTGAAACTCCAAGACTTTGGCCACTTCATGCAAAGAGTTGACTCATTGGAAAAGACTCTGATGCTGGGAGGGATTGGGGGCAGGAGGAGAAGGGGACGACAGAGGATGAGATGGCTGGATGGCATCACTGACTCAAGGGACATGAGTTTAGTGAACTCTGGGAGTTGGTGATGAACAGGGAGGCCTAGCATGCTGCGATTCATGGGGTCGCAAAGAGTCGGACATGACTGAGCGACTGAACTGAACTGAACTGTACCATTTGTAATTTTCTTACAAATTACAGAGAGTTAAGTTACAAACTTAACTCTCTGTGCCACTAGACTAAACTTCTTTTCATAGCTGTGAATACAATGATGGACACAGTGCTTATCACGTAGAAAGTACTTGGGAAATATTTATTGATGAATGAATGAAGAATTGAAGTCTCATGACAACACTAACGCATAGGCGGGGTAAACGTATTAGAGATATGGAAATTGAAGTTGCTACATTTTGGAGATGTGGAAATTGAGGTTGACTGAGCCCAAGTAACGTTGCCTTCTGACTGCAGCTCTAGTGCCTTTTGTTGTTTGTTGTTGTTTAGTCACTAAGTCGTGTCCAGTGCTTTTGTGCCCACGGAGCATTTATAGTAAATCTACTTACTGTGCGTGCTGCTGCTGCTGCTAAGTCGCTTCAGTCGTGTCTGACTCTGCGTGACCCCATAGACGGCGGCCCACCAGGCTCCCCCGTCTCTGGGATTCTCCAGGCAAGAACACTAGAGTGGGCTGCCATTTCCTTCTCCAGTGCATGAAAGGGAAAAGTGAAAGTGAATTTGCTCAGTCGTTTCCGACTCCTAGCGACACCAGGAACTGCAGCCCACCAGGCTCCTCCATCCATGGGATTTTCCAAGCAAGAGTACTGGAGTGGGGTGCCATCGCCTTCTCCACTGTACATGCTACTTACTGTAAATGCCTCAATCCTTCATTCATTTATCATTATATCATTCTATAGCTATTCCACAGACTTGAAAGCCTGCTGTGTGGCTGTGTGTTGGGCTCTATTACAGGTGATGGAGTGACATGATCTCTCTTATGGAGCTTACATTCTAGAAGGAAAGATTGACAATAAACAAGTAACAATAATGTTCAGTAGAGGTAAGTTCTGTGAAGGAAATACAATGTGGTGGTGTGGTAGAGTGACCACGTGTAGAAGAGAGTAGTTCTTTAGAGTTGAAGGTCAGGGAATGCCCCTTGGAGGAAATGATGTTTGAGCTGAGGTCTGAAATATAGGGAGTCAGTCGTGAGACAAGGCAAAGAAAAACCTTCCTGGCAAAGGGAAGATGATGGACAAAGCTCTGAAATGGGAAAGTACTCAGTGTATTAAAGGATCAGAAAGAAGGTTGGAATGGCAAGATCATAGTGAGTACTGGGGAAAATGATAGGAATAGCATGAGTCTAGATATGTAGGATGGTAGATCCTGGCCAAGAGTTTGGATTTTGTTCTAAATGAAATGGGATGCCAATGAAAGATTTAAAGAGCAGAGATGGGCAGTTACTTAAGCCAGACTGTGACAAAGTGAGCATCCTAATGATACAGAAAACTGGATGATTAGGATGTAAGGAAATAAAAGCCCACGTAATGGAAAAGGTAGTCTAGTAGGATAAGAGCTCTAGAAGCAATGCAGACCCAGAGGTCCTTTTCCCTAGAGAATTACAGGTGCTTTTATAAACCTTGATTATGGTTTCCACCAGTATGCTTATACTAAAAAACTCCATGTCTCAGTTTCCAGCTTCTTATTTCCAACTGTTTGCTGGACAGCTGACCCATAGAGTCCTGCAATTTATGTAGATCTGCGATTTAGATCTATCTGTTGACTTGCCCACCTACCCTATCATACAGTGGTATTCTCCTTTTTTATTTTCTAAGTTCTAGGCATCCTAAATGACAACCAAGTAACAAAGTCCAGTTGACCACCATGTTCTGACATCTTCTACCACCCAAATATTTCTCAGATTCAGTTTCATCATCCTTGTCCCTCTTCAGGTTTTCATCTGCTATCACCAAAAATTTTGCAGCAACTTCCTAAATTAGCATCAGTCATCTTTATTCCAGTGTCATTTCAAACTACTACTGACCTGATCTTATTTTTTTATCCCTAAATGCAAACTCTTTTATATTTTATTCCCAATACAAAGGTAATACTTTTTTGTTAAATAACCCAATCCTATTACCAAATGAAAATTCAGTGTGTATCCTTCTAAATATTCTTCTATGATTATGCACATATATATACAAATTAGATTATAATATAATCCTGTTTGGTGACATCCCTTTTTATTTAATAGATGTTATTTTTCTGAATGAATAGATACACAGCGACATCATTTTTGGTGGTTTTATATTATTCTGTTATATGAATGTACTATAATTTGCTTATATAATTTTCTTTTGAAAGCCATTCAAGTTATTTTGCTTTCACAAATTATATTGAACATCCTTCTATTATTTTTCTACTTGTATCTCTTTGTGTTACTTTCTTTGAAGGATTCACTTGAAATAGGGCTCTCTATCACGTATAATTTTTTTATGTAAACATTGTATTTATTTATTTATTTTTGGCTATGCTGGGTCTTCCTTGCTACACAGCATTTTCTTTAGTTTGTGGCAAGTGGGAGCCACTCTCTAGTTGCGGTGGGCAGGTTTCTCATTGCTGTGGCTTTTCTTGTTGTGGAGCACAGGCTCTAGGATGAGCAGGCTTCGGTAGTTGTGGCTCCAGGCTCTTGAGTACAAGCTCAGTAGCTGTGGTGCAGGGGCTTAGTTGCTCCAAGGCATGTGGGATCTTTCTGCATCAGGGATTGAAATTATGACTCCTGCATTGGCACGCAGATTCTTTCCCGCTGAGTTGCCAAGTAAGTCCTTGATCATGTATCATTTAATTGTTGTGGTTTCACGATGTATACTGCTGCTGCTGCTAAGTCGCTTCAGTCGTGTCCAACTCTGTGCAACCCTATAGACGGCAGCCTACCATGCTCCCCCGTCCCTGGGATTCTCCAGGCAAGAACACTGGAGTGGGTTGCCATTTCCTTCTCCAATGCATGAAAGGGAAAAGTGAAAGTGAAGTCGCTCAGTCGTGTCCGACTCTCAGTGACCCTATGGACTGCAGCCTACCAGGCTCCTCTGTCCATGGGATTTTCCAGGCAAGAGTACTGGAGTGGGGTGCCATTGCCTTCTCCGTCATGATGTATAGTTGTGTCTTTTTGCTTGTTTGTTTTTGGGGGGGCCATGGCACATGACTTGTAGGATCTCAGTTCCCCGACTAGGGATTGAACCTTGGGCCGCAGCAGTGAAAGCCTGGGATCCTAACTACGAGGTCACCTGGGAATTCTTGTATAGTTGTTTTTAAGGAAAATCTTTGGCATGAGGTGTGAGACAGTGTTTTGAACTTTATTTTTCCTAAAATGGTTGGCTAGCTTTCCTCAGTACTATTTATACTTAAATCCAACCTTTCTCCAATGATTTGAGGTGACAACACTGTCATATACTAAATTTTTATTTAATTTTGGGTCTGTTTCTGGGCTTTCTATTCTGTTCCTTCAATTTGACTACAGATTTAGCAAAGATGCTCTGTTGGTTTGAATCTAGTAGCTTTCTAATGAGTTTTAATATTTGACAGGCCAAGTCCTCCTCTTGGCTCCTTTATTTATATATTTACTTTTTTGTGTAGCAGAGATTTGCCTACCCCCCGACCCCCGCCACATTTTATTTTTCAAATAAAATTGAGCATAATTGTATCATGTCTCAAAAACACTTGTTGAGATTTTTATGTTAATTGTATTAAATTTATACATTATTTTGGAAGAATTTGCCATCAGTAGAACTATCCTCCTAAACCAAATCTGGTCTTATGATTATCCTGCTTAAAAACCTCTCATCGCTTTCCCTAATGGAAAGGTTTTTTTTTTTTTTTTTTGCATAACATATAACATATTTTGACCCATGCATACTTTCTCTTGTGCTTTAGAGATTTAGAAAATCTTAGATTACAGTACCTCAAAGAATATGGAGTTGTCATTTGAATCTCAAAGTTCGAGCAGAGGAGGAAGTGGGGAGCAGAGAATACACTGGCAGATCTAAGATGTAATTTAGAAATCTGTATTTACCTCACTTGCAGTTGTGACTGGAGCCAGAAGCTCCTAAGCTTGATTGCATTTTGGCCTGTAAGTCCATCCAGGGGAAGATCATCAGTTCTAACCTACAAACATTCCAAGAAAATGTGTGTGATCAAGGCTATCTTTCTTTTAAGTCTTGGGAAAACTGTGATGTTCCAAAGTTTGGCTCCTGCCTCTTGACAATGAAGAAAATCCCACTAACTGCAAAATAGTTTGGCCACATTGTGTTTAGCCTGTGGCTTAATCTCTAAATCCTGCCCTCAAAGTTGCTGTTGGCTCTTGTCATCCATCCTCACCCTTCGTTGCTCTCCTTGTGTTTCCCCATTCTCTGTCATGCACAAATCTGGTGGAGGAGATCTGGGTCAGTGATAGTGGGTACGCAAGAAGGAAGTGAAGGAACAGGGAGAAATATGAAGACAACTGAGTTGGCAATGTTAAAACTTGCAGAGAGGAGACTTCTCCGTCTTTTTAAATTTTTAATTTTTAAAGATAAAAAATTATGTTTTAGTTAATTAGATTTTTAACTGTCCTTTGTAAGATCTCAAAATGCAAGCACTCTTGTGGGATGTAGACTCTGATTTTTCAGACATCCAGTCAAATCCTGGATACTCTCAGGGTACTTGTTTATATAAGCATGTTAGCTGGAAAATCTTATAAAAATTCAGTCACAGTATTTGGGAATTGGATTTCGTGGTTATCTTGTTAAACTTGGGATATAAAATCAACTCCCTCATTGCTTTTAGCATCGGAAGAAGGGTGATTGTGCATGGGTTTTCAAACTCTAGAGATTTTATTTTAGTCAATTGTTTCAGGTTTCCCTTCAAACAATCTTATTGGAGAGATGCTAAAATGGATACTATAGGTTAGCTTGTGTTTTTTTCTGCCTTTATTTTTTTGCCTTTTGTTTACTAAAGTTGATAATGATGGTTGTGATGGTTTAGTTGCTAAGTTCTGTCTGACTCTTGCATCCCAATGGACTGTAGCCCGCAAGGCTCCTCTGTCCCAGGGATTTCCCAGGCAAGAATACTTGCGTGGATAGCCATTCCCTTCTTCAGGGGATCTTCCCAACCCAAGAATTGAACTCATGTCTCCTGCATTGCAGGCGGATTGTTTTCAATACTGAGCCACCGGGGAAGCCCCATTGATAATGATATTGAGCAACAAAGTAAAGAGAAGATGAGTGAACAAAAACAGGAATAAGGGAATGCAATTTATAAATTGCATCATCACCATTAAATAATCAAAAGCTTGACATTGTAGTCCATATAAGTTGATATTGAGTTATTATAAGACAAAATAATGCCAAAAGTTTACTAATCTTTATTACCATGGTATGTTGTTCGCTGGATGTCCTATACAAGCTTCTGAAAAGAAGATGCTTCTACCTCACAGTCACTTTTAAGATCAAGTGGTGAAGCCATAAAACTTAACGGATAGAGGAATTGACGTTTTTGAAAATGATTTTTCCCAAGTCCAGATTATCTGTGTCAAGCTAGTGAAAACATGGTTCAGTTCAGTTCAGTCGCTCAGTCATGTCCAACTCTTTGTGACCCCATGAATCGCAGCACGCCAGGCCTCCCTGTCCATCACCAACTCCCGGAGTTCACTCAAATTCATGTCCATCGAGTTGGTGATGCCATCCAGCCATCTCATCCTCTGTTGTCCCCTTCTCCTCCTGCCCCCAATCCCTCCCAGCATCAGAGTCTTTTCCAATGAGTCAACTCTGCGTGAGGTGGCCAAAGTATTGGAGTTTCAACTTTAGCGTCAGTCCTTCCAATGAACACCCAGGACTGATCTCCTTTAGGATGGACTGATTGGATCTCCTTTCAGTCTAAGAGACTCTCAAGAGTCTTCTCCAACACCACAGTTCAAAAGCATTAATTCTTCAGCATTCAGCTTTCTTCACAGTCCAATTCTCACATCCATACATGACTGCTGGAAAAACCATAGCCTTGACTAGATGGACCTTTGTTGGCAAAGTAATGTCTCTGCTTTTCAATATGCTATCTAGGTTGGTCATAACTTTCCTTCCAAGGAGTAAGCGTCTTTTAATTTCATGGCTGCAATCACCATCTGCAGTGGTTTTGGAGCCCCCCGAAATAAAGTGAGACACTGTTTCCACTATTTCCCCATCTATTTCCCATGAAGTGATGGGACCAGATGCCATGATCTTAGTTTTCTGAATGTTGAGCTTTAAGCCAACATTTTCAGTCTCCTCTTTCGTTTTGATCAAGAGACTTTTTAGTTCCTCTTTGCTTTCTGCCATAAGGGTGGTGTCATCTGCATATCTGAGGTTATTGATATTTCTCCCAGCAATCTTGATTCCAGCTTGTGCTTCTTCCAGCCCAGAGTTTCTCATGATGTACTCTGCATATAAGTTAAATAAGCAGGGTGACAATGTTCAGCCTTGACTTACTCCTTTTCCTATTTGGAACCAGTCTGTTGTTCCATGTCCAGTTCTAACTGTTGTTGCTTCCTGACCTGCATACAGATTTCTCCAGAGGCAGGTCTGGTGGTCTGGAATTCCCATCTCTTTCAGAATTTCCCACAGTTTATTGTGATCCACACAGTCAAAGGCTAGTCATAGTCAATAAAGCAGAAATAGATGATTTTCTGGAACTCTCTTGCTCTTTCCATGATCCAGCGGATGTTGGCAATTTGATCTCTGATTCCTCTGCCTTTTCTAAAACCAGCTTGAACGTCAGGAAGTTCACGGTTCACGTATTGCTGAAGCCTGGCTTGGAGAATTTTGAGCATTATTTACGAGCATGGTTATAATTTATCAATTATTAAACATAACAAGTAAAGCAAGAAGTATAGAGAGCATGTATAATATTGTTTTTATCTTTCAGAAATGTTATATGTGCACCATAAGCGTAGTTTCCCCTTTTGAATGTGAGAAGCTTAGTCATGTAAGCAGAAATAAAAAAAAGTTTAACCAAGCCACTTGGCTTTTCCAAGATCATGAATTATAGAGTTGAGGGGGTGCTCAAGGACACTAATTGCCCATACAATCCTGCAGGGAGTTAAACTGAGCTGAGTTTTAGGTCACAGCAGGGATGAGGAGGACAGAAGGTAATGAGATGTTTGGGCAGTAGGGTAGCTCATCACCTGCTCATCTGAGAAAGCCTGCATGAGGCACACGTGACTCATTGGTTCGAGCTGATGCAGGAAACACGGTGATCAAGGAAGGAGATCAAAGAGTAACTCAAGATGGTGGGAGACATCGAAATAACAAGCATCCATCTTTATGGATGGCCTTATTTAACCAGGGGTAAGAGTTAGCTGATTGTGGCTCAGATCATGAACTCCTTATTGCCAAATTCAGACTTAAATTTAAGAAAGTAGGGAAAACCACTCGACCATTCAGGTATGACCTACATCAAATCCTTTATGATTATACAGTGGAAGTGAGAACTAGATTTAAGGGACTAGATCTGATACATAGAGTGCCTGATGAGCTATGGACTGAGGTTCGTGACATTGTACAGGAGACAGGGATCAAGACCAGCCCCATGGAAAAGAAATGCAAAAAAGCAAAATGGCTGTCTGGGGAGGCCTTACAAATAGCTGTGAAAAGAAGAGAAGCGAAAAGCAAAGGAGAAAAGGAAAGATATAAGCATCTGAATGCAGAGTTCCAAAGAATAGCAAGGAGAGATAAGAAAGCCTTCTTCAGCGATCAATGCAAAGAAACAGAGAAAAACAACAGAATGGGAAAGACTAGAGATCTCTTCAAGAAAATTAGAGACACCAAGGGAACATTTCATGCAAAGATGGACTCGATAAAGGACAGAAATGTTATGGACCTAACAGAAGCAGAAGATATTAAGCAGAGGTGGCAAAAATACACAGAAGAACTGTACAAAAAAGATCTTCTTGTCCCAGATAATCATGATGGTGTGATCACTCACCTACAGCCAGACATCCTGGAATGTGAAGTCAAGTGGGCCTTAGAAAGCATCACTACGAACAAAACTAGTGGAGGTGATGGAATTCCAGTTGAGCTATTTCAAATCCTAAAGATGATGCTGTGAAAGTGCTGCACTCAATATGCTAGCAAATTTGGAAAACTCAGCAGTGGCCCCAGGACTGGAAAAGATCAGTTTTCATTCCAGTCCCAAAGAAAGGCAATGCCAAAGAATGCTCAAACTACCGTACAGTTGCACTGATCTCACACACTAGTAAAGTAATGCTCAAAATTCTCCAAGCCAGGCTTCAGCAATACGTGAACCGTGAACTTCCAGATGTTCAAGCTGGTTTTAGAAAAAGCAGAGGAACCAGAGATCAAATTGCCAACATCCGCTGGATCATTGAAAAAGCAAGAGAGTTCCAGAAAAACAGCTATTTCTGCTTTATTGACCATGCCAAAGCCTTTGACTGTGTGGATCACAATAAACTGTGGGAAATTCTGAAAGAGATGGGAATTCCAGACCACCAGACCTGCCTCTGGAGAAATCTGTATGCAGGTCAGGAAGCAACAGTTAGAACTGGACATGGAACAACAGACTGGTTCCGAATAGGAAAAGTAGTACGTCAAGGCTGTATATTGTCACCCTGCTTATTTAACTTATATGCAGAGTACATCATGAGAAATGCTGGGCTGGAAGAAGCACAAGCTGGAATCAAGATTGCTGGGAGAAATATCAATAACCTCAGATATGCAGATGACACCACCCTTATGGCAGAAAGTGAAGAGGAACTAAAAAGCCTCTTGATGAAGGTGAAAGAGGAGAGTGAAAAAGTTGGCTTAAAACTCAACATTCAGAAAACTAAGATCATGGCATCTGGTCCCATCACTTCATGGGAAATAGATGGGGAAATAGTGGAAACAGTGTCAGACTTTATTTTGGGGGGCTCCAAAATCACTGTAGATGGTGACTGCAGCCATGAAATTGAAAGATGCTTACTCCTTGGAAGGAAAGTTATGACCAACCTAGATAGCATATTGAAAAGCAGAGACATTACTTTGCCAACAAAGGTTCGTCTAGTCAAGGCTATGGTTTTTCCTGTGGTCTTGTATGGATGTGAGAGTTGGACTATGAAGAAGGCTGAGCGCCAAAGAATTGATGCTTTCGAACTGTGGTGTTGGAGAAGACTCTTG
>NW_011494870.1:4487712-4495005 GCF_000754665.1 Bison bison bison
TGGTCTTGTATGGATGTGAGAGTTGGACTATGAAGAAGGCTGAGCGCCAAAGAATTGATGCTTTCGAACTGTGGTGTTGGAGAAGACTATAAAGAGTCCCTTGGACTGCAAGGAGATCCAACCAGTCCATTCTGAAGGAGATCAGCCCTGGGATTTCTTTGGAAGGAATGATGCTAAAGCTGAAACTCCAGTACTTTGGCCACCTCATGCGAAGAGTTGACTCATTGGAAAAGACTCTGATGCTGGGAGGGATTGGGGGCAGGAGGAGAAGGGCACGACAGAGGATGAGATGGCTGGATGGCATCACTGACTCGATGGACATGAGTCTGAGTGAATTCCAGGAGTTGGTGATGGACAGGGAGGCCTGGCTTGGTGCGATTCATGGGGTCACAAAGAGTTGGACATGACTGAGTGACTGAACTGAACTGAAGAGTTAGAAATGTACATTTGTCCACTTATTTGAAGGGAGTATCATGCAGAAGAACCAGTATATGCACAGATACATTAATAAGTGATGTCCTTTGCATCAGGAAAGGAACAAAATTATCAAACGTTATAGAACCTATATTCCAATGTAGAAACTTCTTTTTCCCCCATTAATTAGCATTTCAAATATATTCAGAAAAGACTTCTCTAGTGGTCCAGAGTTTAGGAAACCACTTTGCAATGCAGGGAATGCAGGTTTGATCCCTGGTCCGGGAACTAAGATCCCACATGCTGCGTAGGAATTGAGCCCACACTCCACAACTAGGGAGCCCTTACACCACAGCAAGAGACCCCACATGATGCAATGAAGAGCCCACGTGCCACAACTAAGACCCAATGCAGATAAAATAAATAGAAAAGGAGAAATACACTGACCCTTATGAACCCATTTTCCAGCTTCACCAATTATCAATTATACCTTTCTTGGAAGAAATCATTTTTGATGAAGGAAGTTGGCCTAAGCAGAGACCTGGAAGCACACTCTGCAGTGGGGGAAGCAAAGGCCCACGTTGTCGGCAGGCTCCCTGGATCCCTCCAGTGTGACATTATTACAGCATTACTGTGTTACTTGTTAAAGTGAAAGGTATTAGGTCTGTGAATAATCAGGTAATCAAAAAGTAGTTACTGCTTTGACTTTTTATTACATGTTCTTCAGTCACTTACATTTAAAATTTTTTAATATATCATTATTTTAAACACACATCATTATTTTAATGATATCCAATTAAATATACCTGCATCTCCTCAGCATGCATCATTATGTACTTTACTAAAAAGCACTTAGAATCAAATTGCATACCAACGTTCTTTATTATAATTTATGTGCCCATATCTGAAGCAGAGCTATACATTTCGGAGATTAATTATCAAGGAGTTTGTTTAGATTTTCAGTAAATGTGAAACTTAAACTTTAGTTAACTTTGGTATTTATAGTTTGATGGTATTATGTTATTGTTCTGTTAGATACCGTTTTGATTTTTATCTAAGGAGAGTATGGGCACACGAAGAGAAGTCTGTGAACACAGAATCGTTCATGCTCACATCCTTATATCTTTTTCATCTCTTTTGGTTCCCCCTGCAACTCACGCTTTTTGGATTCTGCCAAACAGCAGACTGAAAGATTGCTTGTGGATTCAGTCCCTATCACATGAAAATAATATTTCTAGGTTATAGGAATATAGTGGGTATATTTCTTTACTTCCTCTAGTATATGAACAAAAGTCTTCCTATTTGGTTTCTGGATTAATTCGTATTTCAAGCCCTGGCATCTTTCTCTTGTTTTTCTTTCAAGAGAGGCTGCCTGTTGTCAGAGCAGTTCTGCACTACTTCCCACCTCTTGACTTAGCTGGTAAAGAGTCTGCCTGCAATGCAGGAGACCTTGGGTTAGATCCCTGGGTCAGGAAGATCCTCTTGAGAAGGGAATGGCTACCCACTCCAGTATTCTTCCCTGGAAAATTCCACGGAGAGGAGCCTGACAGGCTACAGTCCATGCAGTTGCAAAGAGTTGGACATGACTGAAGTGACTAACACTTACACTTTCAGGAGTTGGAGACTGAATTTCTCTGCAATTGAGTGTGTCAGTTACTTTCTCAAATTTCAATTTCACCCCAACTGAGGAATTTGGGACTAGATCATCTCTAATGGTCCTTTCATTGTTAACATTCTGTTTTGTTTGTTTGTGGTATTTGTCCTATTTTTAAATATTATACAATCATGTATGATCACATTCTCAGTGTAAAAGTTTTCTATAGTATGCAAATGAACAGAAAATGGCTGTAGAGTCCCCTTAATTCATTGTCCCTCTCACCCCCTCCCTTTTATAGACAAAGATAACTACCCACATAACATTCTTTGATTAATTTGTCTAATAAAACTTTGCTATACACAGTTGCTTCTTTTTGGCCTTTTAGCAGCTACGATCTGTACATTCTATTTTGAATATTGTTAGTCATTCAAGAAGCTGTGCTAGGGAGAAATGGTGTGGGTGATCTAAAAAGCACACGTTTTCTGCAGAAGATTTGAAATATGAACAAAGAATTCTTCTTCTTGGTTTGAATATGATTCTGTGAAGTTAGTTCTCTCCCCTTTCAATGACAAGGAATTTTAAGGGGAAGGAGATGGTGGTGAGAAAAGTAGAGAGGATAATATATTACTTGTCATCTTACAGATATCAGTGTGTAAAACTAGTCATTCAGACTTTTATTTCCTTCATCACAGTAGTCCATGAAGCTTATGTGGTGAATGGTATTTTGGGGATTAAGTTTTGTAATGCCAATGACTAAGTTTTCCATTGAACAGAGTAACTGAGAACATAGATTAAGGTAAAATTCAACGTAAACAGATATTTCTTTTAAAAATGCTATTAAATGATAAAATATGATAATTTCTAGTGATGAATTATTGTATTAACTGCAGGGTCCTTACAGCAAAGTTTAAAGAAGTAGAAATACATATGCCCTGTTTTGCTTGTTGGTAGCATTATCTATTGTCAGTAGCTAATTATTTGAACAACAGTACTAGCCTGGCTGGGCTGAAGGAATCACAAACTGGAATCAGAATTGCCAGGAGAAATATTTACACCTCAGATGTGCATTTGATATCACTCTAATGGCAGAAAGCAAATAGGAACTAAAGAGCCTCTTGAAGGTGAAAGAGGAGAGTGAAAAAGCTGGCTTAAAACTCAGTATTCAAAAAACGAAGATCATGGCATCTGATCCCATCACTTCATGGCAAATAGATGGGGAAAAAGTGGAATCAGTGATAGATTTTCTTTTCCTGGGCTCCAAAATCACTGAGTATGATGACTGTAGCCATGAAATTAAAAGACACTTGTTCCTTAGAAGAAAAGCTATGACAAACCTAGACAGTGTATTAAAAAGCACAGACATCACTTTGCCAACAAAGGTCCATATAGTGAAAGCTATGGTTTTTCCAGTAGTCATGTATGGATGTGAGAGTTGGCCTATAAGGAAGGCTGATCACTGAGGTTTTGATGCTTTCAAAGTGTGGTGCTGGAGAAGACTCTTGAGAGTCCCATGGACTTCAAGGAGATCAAACCAGTCAATCCTAAAGGAAATCAGTCCTGAATATTTATTAGAAGGACTGATGCTGAAGCTGAAGCTCCAATCCTTTGGCCACCTGAGGTGAAGAGTCGACTCGTTGGAAAAGACCCTGATGCTGGGAAAGATTGAGGGCAGGAGTTTAAAAGGGTGACAGAGGATGAGATGGTTGGATGGCATCACTGACTCAATGGACATGAGTTTGAGCAATCTCCAGGATATAGTGAAGGACAGGGAAGCCTGGTGTGCTGCAGTCCATGGGTTTGCAAAGAGTCAGACATGACTAAACAACTGAATGAGTTGCAGTTAAAACCAGACATTTCTTTCAATTCAGCATTTCCACAATGTACACAAAATAGTACACACATGAATGTTTATGACATTGTTGATTATATTATCCCCAAACTGGAAATGACCTAAATGTCCATCAGTAGGAGAATACTTAATATTTATGGTGGTACATATTCTCGAATGCTAAGATTGAAAGAATGAAGTAGACTTCTGTCTACTAACTTGAGAAGCTCGTTCATATTTAATATTAACAAATAATAATAAAGTGACAAAAACTATGTATAAAGTATATCTATTTAATTATTCTTAAATATATGTAATACTTAAACATTTATAATAAAAGTGAAAGTGTTAGTCACTCAGTTGTGTCTGACTCTTTATGACCCTATGGACTGTAGTTTCCCAGGCTCCTCTGTCCTTTGAATTCTCCAGGCAAGAATGGGCTTCCCTAGCTAGCTCAGATGGTGAAGAATCTGCCTGCAATATGGGAGACCTAAGTTCAATCCCTGGGTTAGAAAGACCCCCTGGAGGAGGGAATGGCAACCCACTCTGGTATTCTTGCCTGGAGAATTCCATGGACAGAAGAGCCTGGTGGGCTACAGTCCATGGGGTTGCAAAGAGCTGGACACTACTGAGCATGCACATATATATATATATATATATATATATATAAAGTAGAAAAAGAACTAGAAAGACACACACTATAGAGGAAATCCTTCTGGAAATGGGGAAAGGAAGATTGTGGGGGATGGAACATGTATTTTCACTGTTGATATTTATATATAAAACTAGATAATTTGAAATTTATGGTTTATCATATTCCATGTATTTTTAAAACTTCTATCTCCTTTCACATTTCTAATTTTTAAAAGGGAAAAGTCATGATTTCACTAGTTTCTATTTGATAAGTTTCATAGATGACATACCATTACAAAAGAGAAATATATTATTATATTTTTATTATGTATTATGTTCATTATTTTGTCACTTGAGAATCTTCATTAGTAGCATGTATGTGTGTGGAGCATCGGTGTATATATTGAACGTGTGTGTGTGGAACACTGGTTCCCCGGGCAGTGCCCGAAAGGCAGCGTTCTCACTCCAGGATCACTCCGGTCCGTTTGCCTGGAAGATGACAGGCCCCATGACAACGTGGTGGGAGATGTGCAGAGCAACCTTGCCCTCGTGCTTTTGTGGACCTCCCCAGACTGCTGAATAGAAATTCCTTTGCAATGAAGGTCAGCCAAGTGCTATTCTGTGTGTGGCAGGTGAAAGACACTGAAACCCAGAACTTCTCTGAATTTCACATGCAGAAAGCCCCATCTCATTGCCCTGCTGTGTTTGTGAGATCTGTCATTTAGAGAAGGAAGTCAGATTATCTGGAATAACTTGCTCCACGACTAGTTAGGTTGGTTATCCATGCTTTCTCCTCTTCCCTGGCATGGTAACAAATTTAAACTGACCCCCGTATACAATTCCCAAGCCACTTTCTCTTTCTTTCTCCCTCTCTTGAAAGATAGGCATTTTAAAATTCCTGTTTCCTATTTTATATTACATCCATTTCTGTCTATAAGTCTTAAACCTAATAGTAATTCAACTTGAGATTTGGCAATATGGCTACACAAAGCATTAAAAAAAAATAAAATCTCTGCTATTTCTGTCCTTCAGGAGAACATCCCTGGAGTAGAGAGGAAATCGGAATCAGGAATCAGAAAATTTGTGTTTGAGGCCTGCTTTCCAGGTCCTTTTGCAACTCATATATCTTCTCCTAGGCCTCTCTTTGTGTCAGTTGTAAATGGAGAGATTGGGAAAAACAGGGAGAAACTGGATTGTGGGGAGACAAAAGGAAGAATATATTCAATGAAGGAGAAAGGGCTTTGGAAAGTATAAAGCAACAGGCCAGTGTGAAACTTTATACAAGCCCATTTCTCCCCTTCTCTCTGTCTCTTTCACACACACACACACACACACAGCTGCAAGCACACTTTGGATTTCTATTCTCTTTCATTTATGTTCCTTTTATTATTTTATTTATTTATTTCTTAATGTGGATCATTTTTAAAGTCTTTTGGCTTTGTTACAAGATTGATTCTGTTTTTTTTTTTTTTATCTTTCATATGAGTTTATTCAAAATTATTTAGTTTTCAAGAGTCTCTTCAGAAATGCATGATTAAAATAAAGCCTATTATATATTCTTTTTTTTTTTTGCTTCTGTTTTATGCTTTGATTTTTTTGGTTGCAAGTCATGCGGAATCTTAGCTCCCAGACCAGGGATCGAACTGGCACCCCATCCATTGGAAGGCAAAGTCTTAACCACTGGACCAGAGAATTCCCTGTTCCCTTTAAAGTAGGTATCTGAATTCCTCCTAGGGGCGTCCCTGGTGAAGAATCTGCCTGCAATGTGGGAGACCTAGGTTTGACCCCTGGGTTGGGAAGATCCTCTGGAGGAGGTCATGGCAACCCACTCTAGTATTTTTGCGTGGAGAATCCCCATGGACAGAGGAGCCTGATGGGTTATAGTCCATGGGGTCACAAACAGTCAGACATGATTGAAGTGATTCAGTGCTAACACAGCCAGGTCAGTTTTTTATCACTTGTGTCCACTGATCTAACCAGCCCCTGAGGCCTTGGATTTATTCCTACTTTTCTGGCAGCACCTGTTTTCTCCCAGAGGTGCATGTAGCTTGGTGTTGAAGCACAGCGTGTTCTCTTTTTGTTAACTTAACCTTTGTCTTGTTTTTAAAAAATCAGATTTGAAAGAACAGAGACCCTAGAAAGCCTGTAATATGTAAATATTTAGCCAGGTAGATAGGGATAGTAAGCATTTTCTCTCAACACAAAACATGATTTATTTGCTAAAGCTGTAATCTTGTTTGATAATCTATCCGTTTATTATCAGCTATGTGGTGAGACATAATGCCACAGGGAGATAATCAAGAACCTTCACTTGATACTACAGGGTTGATTACAGTGGCTGGAGAAGGGGGAATCTTCTGGAGGGGATTATAAACATAGACTTTCTATTTACAGTTGATTTCCTCCTAGTGCTTTAACCATTTTTCTCCCTGCCTAGGTAAGTAGGTCATCTGAAAACCACCAAAGAAGAGGAGTCTTTGCAGGTGAAGAACAACAAAACCTGTTTCCTTACCAGGTTGTATTTGTCCTTATTTCATGCTCAGTGCATTTCTAAATCACAGAAAAAAAGAGAGATGAAGATGCTCCATTGAAGACAGTATTGAAAAAACAAGCAAACCCCAAACGGAAAAGTCCACTTTGAAAATAAAACAGGAACTTCTTCCAACCCACATGTAACATCAGAATCCAGCAAACTAAGTTCAGCAAACTAAATTACTAAACTGAAATTTCAACACAACATTGATCTGTAAGCCTCTCAAGGATGTAATCTGTGGTTTCTGAATCAGAGGCAGCACCTTTGTAGGGTATCCTGAGAAATTCC
>NW_011494870.1:4495105-4498799 GCF_000754665.1 Bison bison bison
TTCCCCCACCCTCCACCACCAGGTCAGTTGGAATGCATGGCCCCTGGAGGCAAAGAGATTACCAGGGAGGAATAGTTGTCCTTCAGTTCAGTTCAGTTCAGTCGCTCAGTTGTGTCCAATTCTTTGTGACCCCATGGACTGCAGCACGCCAGGCCTCCCTGTCCATCACCAACTCCTGGAGTCTACCCAAACTCATGTCCATTGAGTCGGTGATGCCATCCAACCATCTCATCCAACCAGTTCTCCTAGAGGTCTGGAAAAAGGCGGTGAAACTTCTGGTCCCTGGTGGGAGGCAGAGAAGTATTTCTTTGCAACACTCATCTTTGACTACCCCATTCTTCTCTGCCTTGCATTTATCTCTTCAGGATTATCCATGAAGAAGTCTCTACCTGAAAATTCTCAGGTCAAAGGCCTGTGGGGTTACTTCATTGACTTCTGGCTACTGAAAATAGAGGCTGTGTAGTTCTGCAGCTCTCTGCAATTAGAATGTATTCTCCTGTATTATCTCACTTGAGACTTATCTGAGACAAGCAGGTGAGGAAACTGAGTTCCAAAGAATTTAAGTATCTAGCCCAAGTTTACACAATTGGTGATTTCTTTCCTTCTTTTGTTCCTTTCCTATCTTCTTGCTTTTCTCCTTTCAGTTCTCCTTGAAAGACATTCTCTTAAGAATGTCCCTGGACATTCTAGATGTATCTGAAGCCAGATAGTTTTAAATCCCCGGCTGTGCATGACCTTGGGCAAGTTACTTATTTTGGTCTGCCTTGGTCCTTACCAGTAAAATAAGGATATCAGTATTATTTACCTCATAGGTTTGTTGGGAGGATAAAGCTAGTTGATACAAGTGTAGCATTTAGACTAACATCCAGCACATAGTAAATATTCAATAAGGTTTAGTTATTTTTGCTACTGCTGTTGCTGCTTCCTTCCACTCCCTGCTTTGTCCTTTCATCAAACATTAATTGAATGACTTCTCTCTAATGGGCATTGTGCTAGGCTGGGGCGGTGAGTAAGAGGGTGTCCTTTTTCCACGAGACTCACTGTTTACTAGGGGACAAGCCATGAGATAAGTTTGGGAGATGGCCACATAACAGAGGTACATCACGGCCTCTGTGTAATCACACAGGAGCTCTTTATTGGGTGCCCATGGTTATTTGGGAAGGCCTCGTGGAGGAGGAGACCTGTCATTTGAATTGAACATTGGAGATGAAGAGGAGTCCATGAGGCCAATATTCAATGGACACGCATTCCAGGCAGAGGGACCTGAGTTCAGGACTCCAGGGCCATATGAGAGATCATGGCAGGGCTTTGAATGAAAAGCTATTAGTTAGTTAGGGCTGCCATGACTAAATTCCACAGATGGGGTGGCTTAAAACAAACAGAAATTAATATGCTCACAGTTCTGGAGGCCTGAAGTCCAGAAGTCTGCAGGTTTGGTTTCTTCTGAGGTATCTCTCCTTGGCTTGACAGGTGCCTTCTCACTGTGTCCTCATATGGTCTTTTCCCTGTATCCTTATCTCTTTTTCTTTTAAGGCCACTAGTCATGTTGGATTAGGGCCCACTCATATGACCTCATTTACCTTAGTTACCTCTTTCAAGGCCCTGTCTCTAAATACATGAGTCACATTCTCATACACTGAGGGGTTAGGGCTTCCCCATATGAAGGCGGGATGCAATTCAGCCCATAATAGAAGTCATCTGTTAAGCATGGCTGGAGTCAAGTGCATGTGAATGAGCGTCAGGAAATGAAGCCGGAATGTCAGACAGTGCCCAGATCTTGAAAGGCTTGGTTTCTCATCAGGCTAAGGAGGACGTCAGAGTGCGTAGAAATGGGCATCACCACCACATTTCGGTGACCCTGGCCCCTTCAGGTTGCAGTGTGCAGGGCAGACTTACTGGAAGGAGCCAGACTGTGGTTATGTCAGAGGAGACACTGGTTTGGATTCCAGTTCTCTTCCACCCTGCCCCAAGGCAGGTACAAGGTGGCAGCGATACCCTGGCACTAAGAGGGCCCCTGAGAACAAGGCTGTGTGGGTGTAGGGGGACAGCTGAGTGCAGAAGATGGAGGCAGGTGTAGCTTCCAGTCTGTGGCGGGAGCAGCCCCTTTGGCTGTGTTAGCACCGATGGGGGTTTGCCAGGCTCACACAAGTGAAAAAGCACCCAAATAACAAATGAAGCAGGCTTTAGTGTTTCCTTTTCAACCAAAAGGTGCCTCTCAAGTGTTCCTAACATAATCACATATCTTACTACTGTATTTTGTAAATGAGAGAACAGCTTCCCTTTCATCCTCCTGCCAAGTAGAAGCACACAGCAGTTCGTTGCTGGTGACAGAGAATGAGATAATTACTCCTCTACATTTGAGAATCCTGCTCAAACTCACACATTTCAAGGCAGAAAGGGACACTGTGTTTTGTGTAGTTCCCATTTGGATTAGTGGCTTGAAACAGGAGTGTGAGCAGGCTCTGGTTTTCTTTGTTTCTGGAGTAGCTGCTTGGTCATATCACTGCATCTCTCTTTTGTAAAATGGGGATATGTACTTGCATGTCCAGTCGCTCAAAGAGTCACAGACTTGTGACCCCATGTACTGTGGCCCACCAGACTTGTCTGTCCATGGGATTCTTCAGGCAACGTTACTGGAGTGGGTTGCCATTTTCTTCTCCAGGGGATCTTCCCAACCCAGAGATCGAACCCGCATCTCCTGCATTGATGGGTAGATTCTTTACCACTGAGTGCCCCCTGGGAAGCCCAAAATGGGGATAATAATATATATATGACTAGGAGAGTGTTGAGGATTCAGTGAGGGAAAAGAGCCCTTGGTAGACCTTAATGCTTTATGCTAATGTTTATTCTCTGGATTAAGGAAAAAAAGCTTCAAGGTGCTTGTATTTTATAATTTTGGTGATTTGACAGAAAAGAGTAAGCATTTTTTATTTTAATTCCAGTTCTCTACTGTATTAGGGCCTTGAGCAGAGCAATTGCAAATCCTGCTTTTACTGCCTGACTTGGTAAAGTGGGAAGTGGTCTCTCTCCCTCTCTCTCTCCCCTTCTTTCTCCCTTTTCTCCTTCAGTTCCTCTTATCTCAGATGTAGAGATTAATTGGATGGGGTCCATGCTGTCTGCCAGGAAGACAGGAAGTGTGAAGCATCATCTGGATGGGTTTGGGAAGCGCTAGATTCTCCTTCTTCTGCTTTTGACAAACAGAGTGACAGCCCATCGCTGTGTTTAAACAAGTTAATATGTATGTTCTTGACATAAGGAAGCACTCTAATCATGAAATACAGCTTGCATGTCATTTGGTTTTGAGATTTTATTGAGTACTACTAATCTTGACATATTTTGGTTGGCACCACATTCTTGGTGTAGTGGGTTAGCGTTGAATAGTTTGCAGACTCTGTGAAACAAAATCCTCATTTAATGGTTTAGTTTGGCTACATTTCGAAAATACACAAAAACATAATACACTTCTATTTTATAGGGATTTTATTTTTCAGTTTGTGGCTTTGGTTTGGTTTTGGGTTTGTTTTTTTTTCCCCTTTTTCCTCGGTGCCTTGCTATTTTTTTCTTTTTCTCTGTCTCTCTGTCTTTCTCTGTTTGTCTGTGTCTCTCTTTTCATGTTCCAGCTGCAGCAACCTACAAAGAAAGCTCCAAAGAAAGACTGATTGAACTGCAAGCAGAAGAATCCTCTTTGTACTCC
>NW_011494870.1:4498899-4504089 GCF_000754665.1 Bison bison bison
GTACTCCTCGATGTCAAGAATGTGTCTACACCCTGGCCTAACGCTCTGAACCTTTTCATGTGAGTTCAGGGATTCAGAGCATATGAAGGCCAACACGTAATGGAGCGACAGGTCTGAAGCTCCCCAGTAGAAGCACCTGGGCGAATGTGCCATGAGACTTCAGTCAACACCAGCCCCCAATGTCACTGAACTCCATGACATCATTCCCAGGCAGGAAAAGTCAATAGGCCTCTGGCGCATTCTCCTACGTGCTTCCCTCCCTCCTTGTCCCTCCAGTTCCTAACCCAGGGACAATATTTAGAAAGCAGCGCTAGGCTCAGGCAGCCCACTCAATTACTTTGGCCAGAACCTTCTAGAGTACATTTTGCTATTGCTTTTTGATGTAAACAGGGGTGCTTAGAGTTGGCAGGGGATGTTCTTTCTGGCTTAATTATGCAAGGCATAATTATAGTTGCAGGGTCTGGAAGTAGCATAGCATTCTTTGGAGAACTTCACAGGGATTTTTCTGTTATGACATAGTTTATCTGGAAAAAAAAAAAAAGTAACACAAGAGTCATTTCCCAAAAGGAAAAAATAACACTATTCATGCTAGTGTTTCATTCCATATTGAGTAGATCATGAAATTGGAGTAGATTGTTTTCAGGGGTGGGGGTGTCTCAAAAATATTGAACTCATGTAATGGTGGGAAAATCTGTATGAATGCTGATGAATGGGCATGGATGGAGAAGTATATAAAAATAGATGCGTTTACTTAGGAAAGCAATAATGAAGCATCCAGTTGTATCTGAGTGTGTTAGAACCCTGGGCCCCGGGGATGTGGAAAAAGATCTCACCGTAGTAATAGTAAGCTGGCCTGAACCTGAGTCATAAAATTCCTGCTGCCCCCAGATGTTCAGTTAGAGGGTACTTCGTTACTCTGCTGATGTAGCGAGAAATCGCAGAACTGACAGGGTAATGGAGAGAACAGTGACTGAGGTGGAGAGCTAGGGCTGTTTCTCTGTTATGAAACATGTTTTTATAGGCAATTCTGATGTACGGTAGGTATTAAATAGAGCAACTGAAAGATGTTTTATTTTAGATTACTGCTAGAGTGATATTTTCCCCATGGCACTAATAATCTGGCAGCTTTCACAAGCCCATTTCGCCTCCCAGCTCCTCACGAGCTCTGTCTATGCTGGCATGGGGGTGAGCCCTTGAATCAAAATTTCTGCCTTACAAAAGGAGAGAATCACCTTTACTATCTGTGCTTGTGATACGATGCTTTTTTTCTTTTTGAGAGAAGTAAGATATTGCTCCGTTCTGCAGCTACAATTTACAGAAAGAGATATATTTCTGGACAGCCCTGGGTGGGAAAAAAAAGCATTTCAAGAACAGCATTTTGTAATTGAATGATCATTTAAGACGCCTCTTTATGCATGTACCCTGGTTTGAAAGCCAGGGGACATACCGTTTCAGCCTAACATCTCAGCTGTCTGCATCACGCAGGACATACAATCCTTGTTCAACAGTGTGCTTCTTGCATACTTCAAGAGCTGTCATAGGAACAACAATAAGAGGCCTGTTGTTGAAACCACATCGTTTCCATCACAGAGGGAAAAAAAAAGTAATAAGGTCACTGTGAGCTTGGAGCATTGTTAGGGTTGAGCCTGCTCAAATTATTTCATTCATGTTCAAATTTAAGGAGATGAGAAACATATTGCAGGAGAAGACAAGTTATTTTACATCTGCCCCTTCCCCCACTGTAATACTGCCTGCCAGTCTTCCACCCTCTTTTAGCTGGAGGGCCTATCCTCTCTGCCACCCTACCCCCACCCCACTCTACTGGCTGTGTTTTTTTTTTTTTTTTCAATTTGTTAAGATGCTAAAATCTGCTTTATGTGATTTATGAAGGAACTTGAAGCGATTAGTTTCACAGTGCATGAAAATTCCTCAGGTTCAGGGGGGGATGGCCAATCTGTTACACTGTTTGCCTGGACTGGATGGGAGCATGAGCAGCTCGGAGCCATAAGGAGATTGTGTTGAGTTATTAAACACTTGTGGTAAAGCTGCTTATTGTTAATTCCCCGATGTCCTGCTGAAGCGATAGGATAAAATCAGATCGGATTAGATCAAAGAGCCTGGGAGCCAGCCTTTGGAGCAGATTCATTTAATCAATAAAGAGACCTCCTGAGCGAGGGGGGAGAGAGTCAGGGCAGTCCTGGTCGCTCAGGAGATTAAGATGGGGGTTGGGGACAGTGGTGGGAAAGAAATAACAATTTATCTGTATTTATTTTGCTCTTCTTTTGGAAGTGTGATGGTTCTCTCAAACATTTTAGCCACACTCATCAAAGGGTTTAAATGTTTCTTTAAGATTTCATTACTCCCCATACTCCATAAACCAAGGGGTTATTTAAAACAACAACAACACAACTTCTGATCCATAAAAGGTATTTCCACAAAAGCAATTTAGGCTTAAATGATTCCCCAAGAACCAATAATCTCTTATGAGTTAATCTGCAAAATTTCCCATTGTCCCTTTGCCAGAAGAAATAATAGAGAAACAGCAAAAAGGCCAAAGTCTTTCCCCACCATCCCCTTTGTATTCTCCCTAACGCCTACCTCCCAACACCCCTCCACACACCCCGCCTCCCCCGCCAGTAATTATAAAGCCTTGTGTGTTAAGAGGTATGATTCTGAGTCCTTCATCCATGATTAACACTTAAACCAATGCATATTCATTCATCTCTTAGCTCCACCAAACCCAACTAAAATGAGGACTTGCCAAGAAGGAAGTGACACCCATTAGAAAGTTAACCACAGAAAATGAGAGAAAAAATGAAGGATGGAGCAAATTAGGGATGCAAGTCCCTCAATCGTTATTGGTCTTAATGGTGTTATAAAAATGATGTCGGCTTTTACCAGGAATAATTTATATTCTGAATTAAATAAGGATATGTATCTATAAATCCATTCTATAAAACTTAATTTTCCATCTAGATATGCTGATTACTTCAGGCCTGGCATACCTTTACCGGTTGTTAATTACTGCAGGATGGTTTAACACTATTTTCCAAATCAGCATGCATGCATAAAATGACTGCAATCCAATTTGACACATTATTAGTGATGATTATTGTCATAGATAAATTAGATTTGAACAGAAAATAACCTTCATCCTTAGCATGTTTTAGCTCTCAGAATTAATGTGATTTGGTGAACACATATAAATAAAAATCTGATGAGTCCCTGCTGACTACAGGGCCTGCTGGTGCTGAAGTGTATCAATTTCATGCAGATGATGAATTCCTTAAGCATTCAATGATAATCATGCTTGATTTGACAAGACTTTCTCATGCTATTTTAGGGCCTTAATTTTCTGTGAAGTTCTGTCAAGTGCTCATCAAGCACCCACTTATCTCCGTATCTTAACCTGGCAGCCAATCACAAGGTTGCCTAACAGTACAGCTAGCGAGTGCCAGCCCATTAATATTCGAGTCACGTGACTGTCCAAGGAGAGAAACCAATCAATGGCTGATTAACATTCAGGTCACATGACTCCTGAGGAGAGTAAATGAGTTACACAGTAAGACATCAAACAAATTTTCATCTTGAAAGAGTGATTGCTTTTTCTGCTGCTGTGATGTTTGTCAAATTCGCTCTAGCCTTGTCCAATTAAGCTCCATGAGCTGAATTAATAATGAAGAGATGTAAGCCCCGCGCCAGCATGAGAGCTGTGAGTGGTGCCACGGAATAAGAACTGCTAAAAAAAATTTCTTAGAATGATTGAAAAATCACATCTGGATAACTGGAATAATTATTTTTGCAATCTTGATGCTATTTTGTACTCTCCAGTGCAAACGTGTGAACTGGATTATGCTGGGATGTGGTACTTGTTTTGAGTTCTGCTTTGAAGATGAAGGTGGTTTGGGGTTTAGAATGATTTTGAAAGCATTACGCAAATACATGTTAATTGGATTATTGTTTGTGACCCTAGTAATGAATTTCATTTGCACACTCAATTATGTTCTGGGGACTTTTAGAGATAAAGATCTCTCAAGATTTTTTAAACTATTTGTAGAAGGAAAGGAGATTATTGTGTATTCTATTTCTTGTCCTGGATGGAAGAAAGGGCTAAATCAAGAACTTTAGAGAAAGTTTGTGTGTATTGGTGTGTGTGCTGTTTATTTTATTAACATTCACAGGTTAGTAAATCAAATTCACTGGATTGTTTCAAAATACACAGGGGAACCTCATGAGAATTTCAGGAAAATAAAAGATGCTATCTTACTGATAATAGCCAATGACAACTTTCTTATAGTTTCCAGGAAAGTTCTTTTCAATCACAAAGTCAATTGCATTCATTTCAGCACAGATGCCCTACTAAATTCAGGTGACATGTTTAGAATAGAGACCCTTTGACTAATAAAGTGTTCATTCTTTCCCTGAAGGGAGTGAGACTTGACTAATGGTTTATTGGAATTATCAAAGAGTGTCAAATTCCTCTTAATAAGTTGCAGCATGAAATTAACCAAATTCCCAAAGGCCTTTCTAAAACAGTATAGTCAAATAAAAGGTGTTGGGCGTGCTGGAAAGAGTGTTAAAGCCAGTTACTTGGAAGTGATGAGAAATAAATCTAACTGTAGGCAGGAGGCAATGTTTATGTGTACAGTTAATAACCTTCTTAATGGGACTTCTTGGCTTGGTGATTCCCGTATGGGGAGGAAAGTGAGATGTGGAACACAGGGTAGGCGAAGGGCCATAAGTCAATTCCCAGCACTGTTAGTCAAGGGTGGAAATTGCAAAGAGAGAAGCAATGAATTTAAAAGCCCCAGCAAGCAGAGAAAGTGGAAGGAGAGCTGTTCTGGGGGAGGAGGTAGATGGGGAGTGATTGAGAGTCCAAGTTGGACCATCCTAATGGAAGGAAAACCTACTTTTTCCTAAGGACAAGGAACTCCACCAATTCCTGGAGAGTGATTCCTTTCTGACAGTCCTTACTAACAACTTTTAAAATAATGCCATTGTTCATAACTCCTCAGGGTGAGGCCCCAAAAGAGGCATATGATAGAAATATGTTGTTTTGTTTTGTTTTAAAGTAAAAGAAGAGATCCCAACCTCAAGGCTCAAAATGAATTTCAGATAACCTGTGAAAACACAGCTCTGAGTTTATATGAAAAGATCCGCGGTACCCAAGGTAATATATGTTTAACTGAT
>NW_011494870.1:4504189-4552227 GCF_000754665.1 Bison bison bison
TAACTGATACTCTTTGCCTGAATGTTTTACCCTTGACTTGCTCTGCAGCAAACTGGCAGCCTGGAACTCTGCTTACATTTCACTCCACAGGCAGTGTAGCCGCTTCCTACCAGCACCCCCACTTCCTGACACTTGAGAGCCCTGGAATGGAAGGCAGCTCGGTGGCTGTAGAAGGCCCTGAATAAAAGCGTATTCCACTTTCTGCATAACTTTACATAATTAATAGTTTTCCAGGCAAACTATTGTTTGCCTTAATTGTTGTTTCAACAGCTGTTTTCATTAAATTGTAAAGCCCGCTGTGTCTAATCCTTGGAGCCCACTATTGATAACAAGAACAGCCCTGAAGCTTGCTCTAGAGGAAGAGTTTGTTCCCTGCCAAGCTGGAAAACTGTCCTGAAGTTACTTGAAAAATAAGGCCTATAGTGGGACTGGTTGTGTAGCTAATCCATTAGGCTTTTCAAAAGAGCTATGCTCTGTACCCTTATGGCTAGATTGACCCAACAACCAATCAATGCCTTTATTTGCTGCGTGGCTGCCCCTGAAGGGTCTTAGAGCTGGTCCAACTCGTAATCAAAGCCTCCATCAGTACCGGGGCCTTGATGACATAAATGGCCAAACTTTCAACGCGGTTGGCCCTGGTCCAGTCACACCATTTTGAAGATACAAAGAGGCTGTGTTGCACGGTGGAATTCATTTTCTTGTTTACTTCCTCCAGAAACAAGAGCATCATCAGCACGCTCAGTGCATCGGATCAGACCGCGGAGTTGTTGACAGAAGCTTGGCGAGGCTTGCCAGCTTTCCACACGAAATGCTGGCTTTCTTCTCACACACCCCCTACCGTTTGTGTCTCTGCCAATTGTAGCACATCAGAGCGGCCATTGAGATAATGACCGTGAAGTCTCATGATACACTTTGATGAAGTGTAACATTTTTTAAAGGATTTTTGTCTGTGCCAAAATGATCGAGGCAGCTGACTAAAAATCACACCATCAAAATCAAGGCTGATTGATGAACAGCAGGCAGAGGCATGAGTCTCCCCAGAGAAGACGGTGGGGGGAGGGGTGGTATTTTGCAGCCAAAGTCTCTTTCCTTGTCTATGTGCAGCACAGATTTTTTTGTTTAAGTCATCTTTGTTTCAGATGAATTTATATCAGTGACGGATGCTTCAGCCTTCAACATTTTTTAATTCTTTTTTTTTCTATCAACCCCCAGAAAATAGGAGTAATTCCTTTCTGACAGTTCCTTACTAATGACTTAGAAAATAATGTTGTTGTTAACAACTTGGTGTTGATTGGAAAAAGCACATGGGGTATTTCAGGGCAACACAGGTTTTTTACGTCAGAGGCTGACCCGAGTGTAATGTTTTGGTAAATTTGGATTTCTCTAGTTTACCTGGAATGAGAATATGATACATAGAAGTGGGTCTGAGCCAACGAAAACTCAAATCAAGCCAGTGTTAAAAAAACAAAATTAAGCAATTAAATTTTAAAAATTTATTCAAGAAGTTATGGAATGGGCAGCATCTAATCTAGCAGATAGAAAGGAGCTCCAAGGAGCTGCACACAATGAAAGACTTTTGTAAGCAGATGGAAGCAGGAACAAAAAGTGGATTGGTTGTGGCCAGGCCACTTTCCTTTAGGGGATGTCAGGGGTCTGTCAGGACGAGGTGGTTAGATAGTATTACCTACTCAATGGATGAATCTGAGCAAATTCTAGGAGATAGTGGAGGACAGAGGAGCCTGGTGTGCTGCAGTCCATGCAGTTGCAAAGAGTTATATAGGACTTAGTGACTGAACAACAACAAGGGGTCTGTCAGGCAGGTAACCTCACTAGGGTTATTTAGGTGATTCCTGATGGACTGGTTTAAGATTCTATCTCTGGGAGGGACCAAAACTGTAAATAAATCTTGGTTTGGTGATGCAGGATGTAGTATAAGTCACTCCATTTTTGACTTTTTTTTTTTTTTTTTACTCAATAACAATGTATATGAAGACTGTGAGCTTCTTTGAGAGAAAAATCATGTGTTTAATTTACTGTCCAGTTCATCATGACTACTGTTTATTGAATACCTGCTTAGTATCAGATAACTAAAGTATACACACAGATAGTGAGAATTTTCACATAGTGGCCATGATCTTTAAACTCCATTTTATCATCACCATTTTAGTTGAGGAAACCAAGGTCCAGTGGAGGAACCCGAGGCCTGGAGATGTTCAATAACTTGGTCAAGTCCAAAGACTTGGGAAGTGGGAAAGGCAGGGTAGGACCTATGTGCTTGCTCACGAGATGTGCTGTCTCTGCCTCTGAGGTTGACTGCTTCCATTGTACACCTGATAGAGCTCATTAAACGGTGCTCAGTGGGAGAACAGGAAGCAATTTGTGGTTGAATTGGTAAAGGCAACAAATAAAGTGGATTTACAGTTTGCTATTCTCACCTCTTAGAGAAGGCAATGGCACCCCACTCCAGTACTCTTGCCTGGAAAATCCCATGGACGGAGGAGCCTGGTAGGCTGCAGTCCATGGGGTTGCTAAGACTCAGGCACGACTGAGAGACTTCACTTTCACTTTTCACTTGCATGCATTGGAGATGGAAATGGCAACCCACTCCAGTGTTCTTGCCTGGAGAATCCCAGGGACGGTGGAGCCTGGTGGGCTGCCATCTATGGGGTCGCACAGAGTCAGACACGACTGAAGCGACTTAGCAGCAGCAGCAGCAGCAGCTGCTGCATTCTCACCTCTAAGCTTTGCAAGAAGACATGAGCTACACAGTATCCTTGATGCCAGTTAACCAACACATGCTCAGAGACCAAGTTTGAGTGACTGAAGCTGTTGTGAGGTTTTGGCTAACCTCTGTCTCTTTGTAGATTACCTTCTCATTCAGGGTTACAGCAGAGGGCAGGTCCAACTCTTAGGAGGAAATGTGGTTGATGAGCTTTAGGACTTCTCAGAATGTCACAGTTCAAGAGACACCTGTGCTGAAGCAAGTGCAAAAACCACAAGTGCAAAGAGGTTACAGTTCAGTTACCTTTAGGATCTTTGTTTCTGCTTCTGGAGCAAGAATGTATGTCAGAGTAGGGTGGAGGGCTGGAAACTGGGAGAAGAGTGAGAGTAAAGGAAGTCGAAGGTATAGGGGAATAGTGATTAAAAGACACTTATGTTTGGATGTGGAAATGAGATTCCCTTCTTTTAAATGTCTTCATACTGTTCCCTAAGTATAGTCAAATAAAAGGTAACAAAAGCTCAGACAGCAGAACAAAGGCATCAAGCTAATTTTGTGCACACATTACATGGAACAAACTGCAGGGTTTCATTACCCTCTTTCCAAAGAAAGCATATTTCAAGAACTGAGATAGATTCATCCCAGTTTGCATTAGATTTTTTTTTAACTAATTATTTAGCCTTTAAAAAGAAAACAGCACACCAAACCCAAGTTTTGCAAAGAAGTTTTGGCCACCAAATGCGTACACCTGTGGCCCTGTGAAGGAAAAAGGACTGCAAAGGCTAAGAGAGGGCAGAAGTTGGGGAAGGCATCTCATTGCTAGAAGTCAGGCAGGAGTTACATTATCCTTTTGCCCAAGAAATAATGGACCCAGAGGTGTTCAGAGAGTTCTTTTAGCCTTCCTTCCGTACCAAAGTATGGGCACATGCATTTTATAGAGTGTGAGTATTCTACTGGGAGAGTGGATCACAAACTCATTAGTTCATTTCATGTAGAAAGCACTCACACTCTAAAGGAAGAGGGCTCTAGCCTATTTCTTTCAGGAGCCATTGAATTAGAGAGCCACAGAAATCCACTTGACTTTAAAGAAAACTCTCACTATCTGTTTGAGCCCATCCCTTAACCTCACTTTCCTCATTTATAATATGATGGCTTTATATTCTCTGAATCCCTCTCAGCACTAAAAGTGGATAGTTTTGGAAGGCTAATGCCTTTCATTCCTACTGATTCTAACAGGATCTTGAAACTAATTGAATCAGACCAAATTGACAAATAAAAAGATCTATTTGTTACTTTCCTAAAAGGCTCCACTTCCCAGCCTTACTCAAGCTAGAGTTTATTGAAGTGTGGTCTCTGGACGTAGGGCATCAGCCTCACCTGAAATGCAAATGATCAAGCCTCCTCCATCACCTACTGAATTAGAAACTGGAAATAGGACTCAGCCATCTACACTTCCTACTGCATGTAGGAAGTATCACTACAAACAAAGCTAGTGGAGGTAATGGAATTCCAGTGGAGCTATTTCAAATCCTAAAAGATGATGCTGTGAAAGTGCTGCACTCAACATGCCAGCAAATTTGGAAAACTCAGCAGTGGCCACAGGACTGGAAAAAGTCAGTTTTCATTCCAATCCCAAAGAAAGGCAATGCCAAAGAATGCTCAAACTACTGCACAATTGCACTCATCACCCGCTAGTAAAGTAATACTCAAAATTCTCTAAGCCAGGCTTCAGTAATATGTGAACCATGAACTTCCAGATGTTCCAGCTGGTTTTAGAAAAGGCAGAGGAACCAGAGATCAAATTTCCAGCATCCACAAGATCATTGAAAAAGCAAGAGAGTTACAGAAGAACAGCTACTTCTGCTTTATTGACTATACCAAAGCCTTTGACTGTGTGGATCACAATAAACTGTGGGAAATTCTGAAAGAGATGGGAATATCAGACCACCTGACCTGCCTCTTGAGAAATCTGTATGCAGGTCAGGAAGCACAGTTAGAACTGGACATGGAACAACGGACTGGTTCCAAATAGGAAAAGGAGTACATCAAGGCTGTTATCTTGTCACCCTGCTTATTTAACTTATATGCAGAGTACATTATGAGAAACGCTGGGCTGGATGAAACACAAGCTGGGATCAAGATTGCCAGGAGAAATATCAGTAACCTCAGATATGAAAATGACACCACCCTTATGGCAGAAAGTGAAGAATTAAAGAGCCTATTGATAAAAGTGAAAGAGGAGAGTGAAAATGTTGGCTTAAATCTCAACATTCAAAAAATGAAGATCATGGCAAATAGATGGAGAAGCAGTGGAAATGGTGAGAGACTTTATTTTTGGGGGCTCCAAAATCACAGCAGATGGTGACTGCAGCTATGAAATTAAAAGATACTTGCTCCTTGGAAGGAAAGTTATGACCAACCTAGACAGCATATTCAAAAGCAGAGACATTACTTTGCCAACAAAGGTCCGTCTAGTCAAGGCTATGGTTTTTCCAGTGGTCATGTATGGATGTGAGAGTTGGACTATAAAGAAAGCTGAGCGCTGAAGAACTGATGCTTTTGAACTGTGGTGTTGGAGAAGACTCTTGAGAGTTGCTTGGTCTGCAAGGAGATCCAACCAGTTCATTCTGAAGATCAGTCCTGAGTGTTCATTGGAAGGACTGATGTTGAAGCTGAAACTCCAATACTTTGGCCACCTGATAAGAAGAGCTGACTCATTGGAAAAGACCCTGATGCTGGGAAAGATTGAGGGCAGGAAGAGAAGGGGACAACAGAGGATGAGATTGTTGGATGGCATCACTGACTCAGTGGAGATGTTTGGGTAAACTCTGGGGGTTGGTGATGGACAGGGATGCCTGGAGTGCTGCGGTCCATGGGGTTGCAAAGAGTCAGACACAACTGAACGACTGAATGGAACTGAACTGATCTGCACTTTTACTAGCCCTCCAAGTAATTCTGATGCTTGCTCAGTTCCCAGACCACTTACTTGCTGTAGCTGTCCCAGCTGCCTGACATGACTTTTTTTGAGGTCTGTTTGAGACCCAGGTCAGATACTTCTTTTTTCAAGAAGCCTTTCCAGCATCCCCCAAATGAAATTAAATTCTCCTTTTCCTACTGCCTCGGACCATTTCCCTTCTACCTCTGTCAAATGTCTTCTCATCTGCTGTAACTGTATGTGTGTCCATGATGTGGAGTCTGGCAGGGTGTGGTAAGCAGCCTCTAAAATGGCCCTCAATGATACACATTTGTTTTCCTCCTCTTGAGTGTGAGTTGGTCTAAGTAAGGCTGATTTCTGAGGCAGAAGCAATGGGATGTCAATTCCAAGATAAGGTTATACAATGACTGGTATCCATCTTGGTCATATTCTCTTGTCTTGCCTCCCTCTTCTTTCTCTCTCTCACTCCTTCCATCCCTCCTCTTCTTCTCAGCTTTCTCCTCTCTCTTCCTGCCTCATCACCCCTTCCACCCAGTCTGACCACCATGTAAATGTTAGGGAACTGTAGGGCGAAACCACTTACCCTGGCCAGGCAGGAAAATAACCACGTGCATGCAGGCATGCTGCAGTACTTCTGTTGTGCCCGACTCTTTGCCACCCCATGGACCATAGCCTGCCGGGCTCCTCTGTCCATGGGATTCTCCAGGCAAGAACACTGGAGTGGGTTTCTGTGCCCTCCTCCAGGGGATCTTCCCGACCCAGGGATCAAACCTGCATCTCTTAAGTCTCCTGCACTGGCAGGCAGGTTCTTCAACTAGTGCCACCTGGGAAGCCGAACCATGTGATAAATTGGCTCATAATGAGGTCCCAATAAAGAACAAGGAACTGACAAGTGGCCGCCAAAAAAAGGACCAGAAGAATTAGGGTGGGCCAAAAGGAGGGTGGAGACACCAGCCTGTTGGCCCTGTCAACCACCCAGGAACCCTCACCCTGGGATCTGTCTTGACTGGGACACGTGTGCTCCACCAGAAGGGCCCTGAGTTGGACCAGAATGGGCACAGGCACGATGATTGGCCAGACAACGTGAAACTAACCCCACCTCCATAAAACCTAAGACGGCCAGCCTTGAGGCAGAGCAATTCTTTTGGGTTCCATTAGTCTGTTGCTGTCCCATTTAGTGCCTCTTTTCAGCAAAGTCTTTGGCTTTGTCAGTGTGTATGTCTCCTCGGATAATTCATTTGCGAGTGTTAGACAAGAGCCCACTCGTGGGCCCTGGAAGGGGTCCCTTTCAGCAAACAAGCTCATTCCAACCTGGGCTGTCCTGCCAGGGAGGCCCTGGAGAATGAGACGCCACATGGAGAAGTGAAAAGCCAGCCCTGTGGGAAGGCGCCTGTGAGTAAGCTTGTAAGTGGGTCCTCCCCGAGCTGAACTTTGTAGTGACTGCCGCTCCTACAGACACTTTGATTTTCAGTTTTGTGAGGGACCTTGAGCTAGAACCACCCAGTTCAGCCTCTTCTCCATTCCAAAGTCACAGAAGCTATGAGGTAATAGGTTGCTAAGTTTTGAAATAATTTGTTGTGCAGCAGTAGATAACTAAAACGTAGGGTTGGCATGTGTTCATGTTCTCCAAAGTGTGTAACGGGATGCTTTGCTCATAATCGGAGTTTGCTATATGACTGTTGGAATCAGAGGAATGTTGCCTGGAGAAATTTTCAACATTAGTTAATTCTAGGTTTGTAAGGGATGTATTCACTGTTGGTTCCAGGGAAAATATGCTTGAATAAGTTATCAGAAAAATTAAAAAAGGATGGAGGTCAGGGTGGGGATAAACATGTGATAAGTTTGAGGAAAACACAATTAAACTTCTAGACAATTTGAGTTTTTCTGTGCTTGTGGTTCTCTAGCTGGATGAAATGATACTTAAAAAAGAAAAAAAAAAATCATTAGAAAAGGACTGAAGCCCAAGTACCCAAATAAGTATCTGCAGTATGATAAAGCCCAGGAAGTGTGAAAAATGTCAGCCAGAGGCCACTGTTTGAGGACTGAGCACAACTCTGAGTCTGAGTTTGCATTTAGCAGTATCCAAAGAACTCTGCTTCATGTCTATTCATTCCCCTACTACATACCTTTTTCTCAACATCCTGACATTTACATTTTTCTTTTTTTATTGACATACAGTTGGTTTACAATATTATGTAAGTTTCAAGTGTACAACATAGTGATTCACAACTTTTAAAGGTTATACTCCATTTATATTTATAATAAAATATTGGCTTTATTCCCTGTGCTGCACAGTATATCCGTGTATGTGATTTATTTTGTACGTAGTAGTTTGTACTTCTTACTCCCCAAGCCCTGTTTTGCCTCTCCCCGCTGCCCTCTCCACTGGTAACCACTAGTGTGTTCTCTGTACCTTGACACTGATTTTTCATTTTTTCTTTTCCATTATAGTTTATTATAAGATATATGAATACAGTTCCGTGTGTTATACAGTAGGGCCTTTTTGTTTATTTTCTACATAGTAGTTTGTATCTGCTAATCCCAAACTCCTAGTTTATCCCCTTCTTCTCCCTTTGGTAACCATAAGTTTGTTTTATATGTCTATGAGTCTGTTTCAAGAACAAGTTAATTTGTGTCAAATTTTAGATTCTACCAATAAGTGATGTTATAAGATATTTGTCTTTCTCTGATAAACTGATAATCTCTTGGGTCATCTACGTTGCTTCAAAGGGCGCCTGATTTCATTCTTTTTAATGGCTGACTAATATTCCATTGTGTGTGTGTGTGTGTGTGTGTGTGTGTATACACATACACACTGATATTTATATTTTCTAATCAACAACTCCCAACTTGCCTTGAATGATCTTCTGAAAGGAAGAACAACACATGCTGCTGGGAATTAGAAGTAGCTAGACACATGTCCTCCTTCTATTATGCAAAGTATACAGCTTGCCTGTCTCAGCGTCACTCCGGTTTCTTTTCCCTTTCTTATCTGAAGAAGAACTGAGTGTGCCCGAGAGGAAGGAGAAGCGGTTGAAGACAAGCTAGCAACTCACCTCTCACACAATCAGAAGCTTGTCCACAGAGTGACAATCTGCTGTTCCCTGCCTTTTAGGACTAGCACCCAAAATGTTCCCTGGGTGCTCCTGAATGCTGTTGGCTCCTTCCACACACACACACATATGAGAGTGTAATGCACTCCTTTGAGAAGTCTGCTCTTGGAGAGAATGCTGCCAGCTGGAACCAGCAGTGGAACTTCCTTCTCTTAGTACTTTAGGGCATAATGGAGACTGACCTTCTGGGAGACTGACTGCTGACTAGGAGAGGAATGAAGACTTTAATTTCAAATGAGCTTGTTTGCACTTTTCTGGAGAAAAATCTTGACTTGGATGACACCCAATGTAATACAGTTTATTTGGTGTAAGTACAAGGATTTTTCTTTTCATTTTCTCATTTCCTGAACATAGGGCTTTCTTTTTGAGGATTTTTCCCCCCACTGTTGTTGTCATGTTTGGCCTCATTTTGTAGAGTGAAAAATTATTTAAGAGAAAGGCTCAATTAAGTTTTATATATTAGCCTGGCTATTGCTTGTGTTACTCAACTAAGAAAGAGCCAACTAAAACTAAATAACTCTGTGATTCAAGGCACAGCACTTATAGAATAAGTGTCAGGAAAAATTGTTTCTCTTATGATCTGAGGGGTACCCCAAGCAAGCTCTTCTGCGTTTGGAGGAATTTTGAAGTTGTTGCTTTATAGATCTTGCCAGAAAGATCCTCTGGGGTAAACAGGCTTCAATTTCTTCCTTGTTCCTTTCCCCACATGCCTGCCTCACCCTTCCCAAAGACTTTCCTTTCTGAAGAGCATTCTCCTCCTGAAGATTCACCTAACTCTACATTAAAAAAAAAATTATTTATTTTTGCCTCTGCTGGATATTCTTTGCTCTGCAAGAGCTTTCTCTAGTTGCCCCAAGCAGGGATCACTCTCTTGCGGTGTGCAGGCTTCTCGTTGTGCTGGCTTCCCTTGTTGCAGAGCACAGGCTCTAGGGTGAGTGAGCTCAGGAGTTGTGGCATATGGGCTTAGTTGCCCTGCTTTATGTGAGATCTTCCTGGACTGGGGATTGAACCTGTGTCTCCTGCACTGGCAGGCAATTCTTAACCACTGGACCATCAGGGAAGTTTGCATAAGTCTATGTTTTAAGGGAATATGTTTTCATTCCAATCCCAAATAAGGGAAATGCCAAAGAATGTTCAAATTACTGTAGAGATGCACTCTTTTCACATGCTAGCAAGGTTATATTCAAAATCCTTCAAACTAGGCCTCAGCAGTACATGAACTGAGAACTTTCAGATGTACAAACTGGGTTTAGAAAAGGCAGAAGAACCAGAGATCAAATTGCCAACATTTGTTGGATCATAGAGAAAGCAAGGGGGTTCCAGAAAAACATCTACTTCTACTTCATTGACTACACAAATGCCTTTGACTGTGTGGATCACAACAAACTGGAAAATTCTTAAAGAGATGGAAATATCAGACCACTTTACCTGTCTCTTGAGATACCTGTATGTGCATCAAGAAACAGCAGTTAGAACATGGAATAATGAACTGATTCAAAATTGGGAAAGGAGTATGTCAAGGCTGCATATTGTCACTCTGCTTATTTAACTTATATGCAGAGTCCATGATGTGAAATGCTGGGCTGGATGAATCACAAGGTGGAATCAAGATTGCCAGAAGAAATACCAATAACTTCAGATAGGCCTATGATACCACTCTAATGGCAGAAAGTGAAGAGGAACCAAAGAGCCTCTTGATGAGGGTGAAAGAGGATAGTGAAAAAGATAACTTAAAACCCAACATTTAAAAAACTAAGATCATGGCATCTGGTCGCATCACTTCATGTCAAATAGAAGGGGAAAAAGTTGAAGCAGTGACAGTATTTTCTTGGGGTCTAAAATCACTGAAGATGGTAACTGCAGCTACAAAATTAAAAGCTACTTGCTCCTTGGAAGGTAAGCTATGGTAAACCTAGACAGTGTATTAAAAAGCAGAGACATCACTTTGCCAACAAAAGTCCATATAGTCTAAGTTATGGTTTTTCCAGTAGTCATGAACAGATGTGAGAGTTGGAACATGAAGAAGGCTGAGTGCTGAAGAATTGATGCCTTCAAATTGTAGTGCTGGAGGAGACTCTTGAGAGTCCCTCAGACTGCAAGGAGATCAAGTCAGTCAGTCCTAAAGGAAATCAGTCCTGAATATTCTTTGGAAAGACTGATGTTGAAGCTCCAATACTTTGGCCACCTAATGTGAAGAGCCAACTCATTGGAAAAGACCCTGATGCTGGAAAAGATAGAAAGCAAAAAGAGAAGGGAGTGGCAGAGGATGAGATGGCTAGATAGCATCACTGACTCAATGGACATGAATTTGAGCAAACTCTGGGAGAGAGTGGACAACAGAGGAGCCTGGCATGCTGCAGTCTACTCGGTCACAGAGTCAGGACTTAGCAACTGAACAATAAAAAGAAACCATGTTGGACTCTGGTCAAAGAAGTTATTTCTAATACATATTTATTAGATATTAAAAATAATAGTTTGATCCCTCTTGCAGTCATGCATGTATGTCTTAATTGGCTCAGCAATCAAAGTCTGGACTACAACCAATACTTTTTGTCCACTCCAGCTCTGAGGGCTCATTCTAGCTCATCATCCTGCCCATTCTAACCTAACCCCTTCCAACCTTGACTTGTTTGGTCTTGGAAATACTGAAGTGGATTCTGTTCTTCCCCATCCCAAACTTATTTCTGCCAAGGGAGATGCAGAGGCAGAATGGTGGTTCACATTGACGGCAATGAAAGCGTGCACACGGCCCAACCCTGCCTCCCTCCTCTGTTTATCGTTTTGTCAACTTGGAAGACATTTGCCAGGGAAGAAAAGGCACACATTCTTGGTATAATTTATAGTGCACTGTTAAGCAGATGGTATAAGTGGTTTATTTTTAAGGAGGTTATTACTGGTCACAAAACTTCAAGTCAGCTATTTGCAGAGAACCCTGATGAAGGAGGCCCCTGTTTGTGGCGTCCACCCTCCAGAGCATCTGACAAGGGCTTACTGTGCTTTTGCACCCAACCACATTTAATCCATTTATAAGACCCCTTTGTATGAGATGCCGTACCAGAGGAAATTAATGTAGGATATTGCAAACAGCTTTTAAGAATGTCTTTTCTATAGAAGAATTGTGTCATTCTGAGAGAAAGTGGGCTTCCCCCCCACCCCACATTGTTATGACTTGACATCTCTAATGTGGAGTGTTTCCAGCCAGTTATGATAAGAAAAGACTGAATTTTTCACTCTTGTGGAAACCACAGCCGAAGAATGCTATTAGATTATCTATTGTCTTACTCTTCTCCTATAAATATAAATAGAAGTGCGTTTAATTTGGGGTCGGGTCCAAGTTCGGGGAAGAGAGGTGACAGCACTTTAAAACCAGGCAATGAAAATTTGAAAGTTCAAGATGACAATGACTAGTCATTTGGACAACAGAAGATAAACATGTGCCTTATGGGAAGGAAGATATTTTCTCATCAAGTAGGAAATTTTGGTTTTCTAATTTCTGGGAATGAAAACAAAAATTTTAAATTACAAGCTGACATCAGATGCCAACTTTGGGGGTTTTATATTTTCTAAATAGGGCATTATGAAGAAAGTAACTACTATCTCCAATGTCCTCATCCCAAGAAATAAGGACAATATGATGTAAAGAAAAAGTGAGACATAATCCCACAGAAAACCATTCTGTAATAAAGCCATCTCTGTGTACGGTGTCACTATACTAGACTTTGGGGGTTTTGTTTCTTCCTTTTAGAGCAGACAGTGAACTTGTCCTTACTGCCTGGCTCCAGTTTAAAACTTGGTGCTAGAAACGCTGCTCTGGGCATTTGAGTGCATCAGCTGTGAAATCAGATGACCTACGGTCAAGTCTGTGCCTTGTCACCAGTGGTGTATCACCTTGGGCAAGTTATTTCCCTGATTTTCCATTTTCACACGTGCACAATATGGATAAGAGTGATACTCTTCATAAGGCTGCTGGGAGGATTACATGAGGTAGTGGGAATTGATTGGTGCATAATGAATGCGCAATACTAGGCAGGTGTTATCAAAGGGCTGACATAGCCCTGAGGACCATTGTGAGCATAGAATACAGAGTTAAAGCAGAGATTTTAAAAGAACTGACATTAGAAGAGCATAATTTTTTTTTTTTGCTAAAATTACCTAATTTTATCATTTATACTTATAAGCAATCATTTAGTAAATAAAGAGTATAAATTTGAAAGAAACAATCAATATCTTATGAAAGTAGAGGTAGCCAATATAGAAAATGGAGTTCATAGAGGCAAAGCTTATTGCTTTTTTTCCTAATTGAAATATAGCTGGCGTGCCATATTGTTAGGGCATTCCTGGTGGCTCAGACAGTAAAGAATCCGCTTGCAATGTGGGAGACCTGGGTTCAATCCCTGGGTTGGGAAGATCCCCTGGAGGAGGGCATGGCAACCCACTCCAGTATTCTTGCCTAGAGAACCTCCATAGGCAGAGTAGCCTGGTGAGCTGCAGTCCATGGGGTTGCAAAGAGTCAGACTCAACTAAGCGACTAAGCACAGCACATTACATTACAAAATGATCACCAAGATAAGTCTAGTAATCATCTATCCCAATGCAAAGTTATAATATTGACTCCTTATGCTGCATATTACATCTCTATAAATTATTTTTTGTATAGCTGGAGGTTTACACTTAATCCCCTTCACCTACTTTACCCAACCCCCTCTGGCAACCACAAGTTCATTCTCTGTATCTATGAGAATGTTTTTTATTGTTGGTATTTTAAACACCTATTAATGTATTTAGCTGTGCCAGGTCTTAGTTGCAGCACATGAGATCGTCAATCTTCGTTGTGGCTTGTGGGATCTTTAGCAGCAACATGAGAACTCTTAGTTGTGACATGTGGGATCTAGTTCCCTGACCAGGGATTGAACCCAGGACTCCTGCATTGGGAGCATGGAGTCTTAGCCACTGGACCAACAGGGAAGTCTCTATGAGTATGGTTTTGTTTGGTTTGTTTGCTTTGTGTTTTAGATTTCAGTATAAGTGAGATCATATGGTATTTGTCTTTCTCTGTTTGATTTATTTCACATAGCATGGTACCCTCTTGATCCATCCTCATGTTGTTGTAAATGGCAAGACTTCATTCTGTTTTTAATGACTAATATTCCATTGTATTTTTATATACCATAGCTTCTTTATCCATTCATCTATTGATAGATACTTAGGTTGCTTCCATATCTTAAGCTATTATGAATAATATTGCAATGAACATAGAAGTGCACGTATTTGGGTGTATATATTTTTTCAAATGATTGATTTTGTTCTCATTGAATAAATATCCAAAAGGGAAATCACTGGGTGGTATGGTAGTTTATTTTTAGGTTTTTGAGGAGCCTTTATACTGTTTTCATAGTGAAGAAGTGAAGTCGCTCAGTTGTGTCCCACTCTTTGCGACCCCATGGGCTGTAGCCTACCAGGCTTCTCCGTCCATGGGATTTACAGTCTCCCCAAAGTGCAAAGGTTCCATTTTCTCCACATCCTTGCCAACACTTATTATTTGTTGTCTTTTTTATAACAGCCATTCTGACAGGTAGTAACTCATTGTAGTTTTGATTTGCATTTCTCTGCTGATAATGATATTGAGCATCTTTTCATGTGTCTACTGGCTATCTGTATGTCCTCTTTGTGTTCCCAGCACCATTTATTGAAAAGACTATCTTTTCCCCATTGTATATTCTTGCCTCTTTTGTTATAGATTAATTGACCATAGGTGTGTGAGTTTATTTCTGGATTTTCTGTCCTATTCCATTGTTCTATATTTCTGTTTTTTGTGCCAGTACCATACAATTTTTTTTTATTACTCTTGCTTTGTAGTATAGTCTGAAGTCAAGGAGCCTGATTCATCCAGCTCCATTTGTGTTTCTCAAGATTGCTTTAGCTTTTTGGGGTTTTTTTGTGTTTTCATTAGAAATTAAAAATTTTTTTGTTGTAGTTCTTTGTAAATGGGGTTGTTCCCTTATATTCTATTATTTTTTCAAATAAGTTCTCTGCCCTTTTTTTCTTTCTCTCTTCTCCTTCTGGGACACAAATAATGCAAATGCTTACTTTGATATTGTCCCCAAGGTTTCTTAAACCATCCTCATTTTTAAAAACTCATTTTTTTCTTTTTGCTGTTTATCTTCAGTGATTGCCACTACTCTGTCCTCCTGATTGCTGATCTGTTACTCTGTATCATCTAATCTACTGCTGATTTTTTTTCTTTCTATAATATTGTTTATTTTATTGTCTTGTTCAGTTCTGTTTGTTTCTTCTTTATATTTTCTAACTCTGTTGGAATTCTCACTGTGTTTATCCATTCTTCTACCAAGTTCCTTGAGCAACTTTATCATCATTTCCTTGAATTCATGTTGGGTAGATTACTTGTCTCCATCTTGTTCAGTTCTTTTTCTGAGGTCATGGGTTGTTCCTTTGTTTGAGACATATTCCTCTATCTCCTCACTTTGCCCAATTCTATGTGTTAGGTAGGTCAGTTATGTTTCCTGACCTTAGAGAAGTGGTGTTATGTAGGAGATGTCCTACGGGGCCCAGTGTCACACTCCTCTCTGGTCAGCAGAGCTGTATGCTCTAGTGGTGCCCCCTACATGGGCTATGTGCTCTTCTGTGCAGGCTGACTACTGTGGGTGCTCCAGCAGGCAGAGCTGGCTTTTGGCCCGGTTGGCTATAAGGCCCAGCCTCATAGAGTTGCTGTAGGCCTGCTGTGGGCTGGAGTAGGCTTTCTGCATGGTTGGCTGTGCAACCTGAATGTTCATCTGCTGGCCTGCTGGGTCCCAGAGAGCTGGTTGCATGGCCTGGAGGCACATGACTGCTGGAGACCAACTGGGAGGCAGGGTAAGCCCCTGGTGCCAATAGGCTAGAAGGAGGATTCCAAAATGATGCTTGCCAGCACCAGTAACGTCATAGAGAATGAGCTCCCCCAAAATTTCTGTTGCCAGTGTCACCATCCCCAGGGGGAGTCCCAGTTGCCTCCTGATTCTCCAGTAGGTTTTTCAAGATCAGCAAGTGGATGTGACCCAGGCTCCTTCCCAACTGCTACCTCTCTGCTGAGTCACAGAGCAGGTGAGTTTCTATAAACATTCTTTAAGAGAAGAGTCTCTGTCTCCTATGGCTCTCTGGTCTCCTAAGCATAAGCTTATTTTCAAAGCATGATGCTCTGTGGTCTCATCTTCCCTAGGCAGGATTCTGATGTGAGATCAGACACCTCACTCTTTGGGAAGAACCTCTGCAGTTTGTGATATTCCTGCTGTTTGTGGGCCACTGACTTCAGGAGTGTTGCTCCAGACTGTACTGTGTCTCTGCCCCTTATACTCATCTGGTGTGACTCCTCTTTTATATTTTTCGTGGTAGAAATCTTTTCTTCTAGTTTTTAGGCTGTTGCTCTGTAAGTAGTTGATTTTGGTGTGCCCATGGGAGGAGCTGAGTTCGGAGTCTTCTTACTCTGCCATCGGGGGAAGCTCCAAAGCGAATTGTTTTTTAAGTAAAGAGACATAAGATTTTGGTAATAGATGTAATATAATCTCTGAGAGCTGTTGTTCTCTGTGGTCAGTTAGAGATATCTCAGTGCTCCCTTCAATACTTAGATTCAGGAATACTTCTTCCACCATTTATTTTCTTTCTCTTGTTCCGATTTTGTTACCATCTTTTTTGTCAATTTCTGATTAATAACTTGACTTTTTCAATACTTTTGACAGATTCTCATTTTCACCCAGCCTCCGTCCTTCTGACAAACTCTTCTTCATCCTTCAAGATATCTTCTTTGAAAAAGATTTCTCTGTTACTTCCCTAATTCTTTTGTACCAAATTGTGATTTTAAAAATTATCTTTTTTTTTTTCCATGAAATTGTGAGCTCTTAACAAGCAAGGGTGACATTCTTATATTACTGGGAAAACTTACCCTCTTCCCTCTTTGCCAGGTGCCAAATCCAGTACAAACTATGCACTTAATAAGTACTTGTGGAGTGGATATTGCATAAATACACTGAATGAGTGAAGATCAATTTGTAGGTGAACAAGTGTTAGCCAGTGTGTTGTATCAGAGTAATGTGAATCAGCCATTTCTGGGAAAAAAAATGTTGATGTATTTTTAAACTGATGTGACAAGAAGACTTAAAGAGAAGAAGTTACTTTATACCAACCAAACAATTGTAACAATAGCAAGTCACATTTATTGAGTGCTTACTATATGCTGACATTCTTTAAAGTAGCTTATATATACATATATCATCTTCTTTAATTTTTTCAGTAATCCCATGAGGTTGCTGTTATATCCCTCTTTATAGGCAAGGAAACTGAGGTTTAGAAGGATTGAATAAAATCTCATAGATCACACAGGTGCTGAGTAGTGAAGCTGGGACTTGAACCCAAGCTCATGTGTCTGTTCCAATATATTTTGAAGTTACAGCCGTCACCCTGAATAGCATCCTCAGAATAGTGGAGAACATCATAGAATTTGAAAAGTCTCTGAGGCAGGCTTTCACAAAAGCACTACACTTCAAAGGAACGTGTCTTTAGAAATACATGGAACAGCTGAAGATTTTCTGAAAGTTTGCTGATGGGTGAAATTATATATTTGGGTACTTGAAGACTTTTATATGGGGATGAAATTACTTTCACAGTAGGCAACAACTAAGTAGAAAAAAAACTAGATACAAATGTGGGACATGCAAAGAAATTGTGCAAATGCAGCCTAAACAATTCCAATTAATTAGCATCTGAAGAGCTGAAACCCTCTATGAGTCTTACCATGTGACAAAGGAACCAATGTCCAATTGTAGGAATGTGAAGTTGCCATATTCTTCTGTAAGTGAAACGCAGAAAATGAAGTCAGTTCAGGTCTTTTTATGAAAGATCTAGTTTTTTTTTTTGGTACCACAATGTTAAACTTAGTAAACAAAGTTTTTTCTCATTAAGAATTTCTTCACTAAAGGACTATAACAAGCTTTTAAAAATCTATTTATTAATGAAAACACATTGCTTAATTATCCACTAATTACAGTCTTTCAAAGTCCAGGAAGCACCTATTAATGGGAAACAACACAATTTAGAAAAGAAACCACAATGAAATTCTGGAAGAATGAAAATACTTCACTACAAATGCTTTTGACCTCTTATCATCCCTTTAATGTTCACAAACTTTCTTGAAGACTAGGTATATGTTGACTATTACTTTCATGTTATCCACAGTTTCCAGCAGCAGTTGAACCGGATTGAATTCTCATCTTCTCAGAACTGATCTAAATATCGGTTTCCTTTGAAGTCAGTTTTAACTGTGCTTTTGGAATAGCAGAGAAGGATCAGGACTATTTTCCCAATTTTCTTGACCATAGCTGCAACACCTACCTTTCTGATTTTTAAAACCATTCCAATGAGCCAAGAGTCTGACAGGCTGAACAGAGAAAGACAAATACTACATGGTTTCACTTGTATGTGGTAGCTAAAAAAAAACTGAACTCATAAGACCAGAGAGTAGAAGGGTAGTTATCAGGGGTTGGGGACTGGGGAATTGGAGAGATGTTGTTAGTCGATAAATAGGTTCTTGAGATCTAATGCAAGTGATTATAGTCAACAGTGCTGGATTACAAACTTGAAAGTTGCTAAGAGACTAGATCTTAATTGTTTCCATTACAAAAAAGAAATGGTAATTATGTGATGTGATAAAGGTGTTAGCCAGGGCTAAGGTAGTAATTATATTGCAATATATAAATGTATCAAATCAATATGTTGTATACCTTAAATGAATACAGTGCTATTTATTGAATATATCTATATCTCAAAAATTAAGTAAAAAAATAAAAAGTTTGACTGGTTTGAAATCTCTATGTGATATGACAAAGTATGGTTTTACCCTTTAAAGACAAGATAATACTCTTTATCCTCTACCATCCTATTTTCTTTGGGGGAAAAGATTAATTGCAAGGGGGTTACGTGTGCTGCCTGTAATTATGTGCTATGTGTAAGAAAAGACTAAGTCAAGTGCCCAAATACAGCTTCTTTTATAAAATAAGACCTGACTTGAGTGGATAGAAGCAACAGCGGGAATCAGACCAAGGAAAGAAATCAACTCAGTTGTCACCACATTTTATTATGAAAGTAACAATAGCATGAAGCAACTTAAAAAAAAATTTAGAAACAACCTACATGTATTCTCAGTTAGGACTCATCACTGGTCCCTGACTGAACTTTAGAAAGATTTAAGCTGAAAGAAACCAAGTGTTCAGAATGCATCAGTGAAATTCTCCTTAACTTAATGATTAGAGAAGAATAGGGTCAGAAGGTTAGATGTAGCATCAAATCCCTAAAAAAAATCTTAAAAGGCCACACTTTGTCACATCAACTGGGACTAGATATAACACTGATTTCTTTCAACAGAATTGGGTAAATATTTGACCTCCAATGTCATTATGGTTAATGTATATTCTAGACCTCGGAGGACACAGACCGCAAGCTTTGCTTTCCAATTGGCTCCCTGACAGCCTCTGTTTCTTGGGAAAGACTGATAATATACTGTGTCCTTAACTTGGTGCAGTTCAACTCTTAGCTGTTCAATAGATAAAACAATAATGATCTCATACTTTGGTGATTGAAGTTCATGTGATTTGTAAATCAGTACATAATAATAAACTCTGGGTTAACTATTAACCCTCTGAAAATATTCAGGGCTGATACCATTCCTTTATTTAATTCTAAAAAGACAGAGATGTAGTTGGCTTACATACATGAATTTCCCATAGAATAAAAGTTGATGGCAATTTCATTAATATTTCTAGAACTTGTGTCTCTCTTGCAATTCCCTGTAAGGATGCAACAAACTCGTCTATGTTAAATTACTCATTTTGATAACTATCTGAGAAGAAGAGGCACAGATGGTATTTCTGAGAATGACATCAAATGGAGTTTAAAATGCTCATTGGCAACATATCACATATTTATATGTGAGTGGAAAGCCATCTTTTGGCTACATTAATGCTGCAAAAATAAACACACTTTGGTCTCTGATGCAAAGTTTAAAGTTCTCATGGCAATATGTGTTTCTTCACTTTGCTTACCAGATACAATAAAATAGTCAACATTTATCAGTCAGCTGTTTGTGTTAAACACCCACTGTGTGTTTAGCATCAGGTGCTATGGAGCCTTAGAGAGAAAGACATTCAAGGACTTTATAGTTTAATGGGGGGGAAGGAAAAATACAAATGTGTACATGTAAACAAGCAGGGCTGGAGATGTATAAACACACACAGTCCTGACCATCTGTGCAAAGACGGAGGTGGAAACTCACTGGAAGGATAAAGGTGGGTGGGTAGAGGGAGTGAAGCAGCCGAAATGAGGTGAGTCTTGTTTGGTCAAGGCTGTATTGGAGTTTGGACAGAACTTGTTTTCCATTTTTCAGAAAATAAGCAATGTACATGCGTGAATAAAATTTTTCATTCCATTTTTGGTGCAGTGGGTAGGCAGGGGTCTATGGGATTTGAGGGGGAACTATATTGAAGTGAGAGAAACACCAATGACAATGATTTTCAACATGTGGTCCTGACCATCAGCATCAACCTCACAGGGACACTTGTTAGAAATACAGGTTCTCAGGCCTCACCCCAGACTTACTGAGAGACACTCTGGGAGTAGTCCAGCTGTCCATGTTTCCACAAGCCTACCAAGCATTCTCTTCTTGTTTTAATTAACTAATTTCTATTTATTTATGTAGTTCGGCTGTGCTGGGTCTTCATTGCTGTGAGCACGTTTCTCTGGTTGCAGCAAGCCAGGTCTGCTATCTAGAGTGAGCTGGTCCTGGTGAGGAGTGCTGGCTGTAGGGTGCACGGGCTTCGGTAGTTGTGGTTCCTGGACTCTAGAGCACAGGTTCAATAGTTGTGGTGCATGGGTTTATTTGCTCTTCAGCATGTGGTCTTCCCTGGTAGCTCAGTCAGTAAAGAATCTGCCTGCAATGCAGGGGACCAGACTGCCTGCAGCACAGGAGAACTGGGTTCAATCCCTGGGTCAGGAAGATCCTCTGGAGAAGGAAATGGCAACCCACTCCAGTATTCTTGCCTGGAAAATCCCATGTGCAGATGATCTTGGTGGGTAGAGTCCGTGGGGTTGCAAGAGTCAGACATGACTTAGCGACTAAACCACTACATGTGGGATCTTCCTGGACCAGGGGTTGAACTCGTGTCTCCTGCATTGGCAGGTGGATTTTTTACCATTGAGCCACCAGAGAAACCCCCACCAGGTGTTCTGATGCTCCTTCATCTGAGGACTGCTATTCCATGATGGGGTTCTGAGGCTGGAGCAAGGGCAGTATCTCTGAAATGGCAAGTCCAAAGGCTTGCTCAGTCTACTAGAGGGTTCCAGAAGACAGAAGCAGCTGGGGAGGAGGGGCAGCAGGTGAAGGCCTCAAAGCTCACCAGTGGGAAATTTGCAAGGGTTCTTCAGAGCCCTCTGAACTGTGTCAGAGCCCGGATTCTGAGCTAATGTCTTCAGAGAATTCTAACTTTTGCATTTCCTGACTTTTATGAGCATGTGGAGTATTGTAATTCCGTAAGGCTTTTAAATGTAATTTCCTTTGCTTTTAAGGAAAAATTGAGATGGTGGAGAGTGGGTTGATAGGGGATGGGTGGTGGCTGGTAGTGAGATGGTAATAATGGAGAAAACATTTTCAATAGGAATAAACTTCAGCAAAGTTATTCTGTAAAGACATTTCTGCAAAGCCTGTATACTTTTATTGAAACATAAGATACATTAATGATAATAAAAACTAATATTTAAGTAGCTCCTATGATGTGCCAAGCGTATTCTAAAGTATTTACATGTACTGATCATTAATCCTCATAGCAAGTTTTTACCTCGACCCTATTACTGTTGCCATATGATTGAAAGGCAACTACAGCACAGAGAGGTTAGGACACTTGCTCAGGGTTACACAGCTGGAATTGAGACTAGAACTTGGGCATTCAGACTGTGTTTTTTAGCCAGTATACTATGTCATGCTACAAGAACTTAAACACTACATGACAAGTATTTCTATTTCAAAAGAGTGACTCATTGTTCTAAATTGTTTGGCATTGAGAATCAGGCTTCAGGGCCTGATGATTTTCTTGTTTAATTTTCTGGTTGGGCAGCCGAGTATTTCCTGGGTCTACCCAGTTCTCACAGAAGGTAGCCGAAGCTGACTTCTGAGTAGAGTAAATCAGTTACAAAATAAAGGTTAGGCTCAGTGCCAGAGCAAAACTTGGAAAGGCTCTGGAACCCCTCAGCCCTGAACAGCTGAGCCAGGCGTCAGCAAGCCCTGAGGCTTAGAAGCTCCCAAAAGACCTAAGTTCCGTGGAGAGTGGGTTTCGTGGGGGTGGAGGGGGTTCGAGGGAGGATGAATGAAGGACTCGGTGAGGTTTTCGTTTCTCAAATACTGATTTCTTTGGCTGCGCTGGGCCGCAGTTGTGGTACTTGGGAGGTTTAGTTGCAGCACGTGAGCTGTTAGTTGGGGCATGTGGGATCTGGTCCCTGACCAGGCATTGAACCCAGGCCCTCTGCATGGGGAGCGTGGAGTCTTAGCCACTGGACCACCAGGGAAGTTTCCTTGGGTCAGTTGCTTAATATCATCTTGTCTTCTGTGGGTTATTCTCAGGACAAGATTTCACTGGTGAAGAGCTTGGGCTTTGGGGTTGGATGCCAGCCTGAGTTTGAGGTCTGATTCTTTCCCTAGCTAGATGTGGAAACCTACTGTCATGCCTCAGTTTTCCACACTTATAAAACACAGGTCGGGGGATTTCTCTGGTGGGCCAGTGGTTGAGACTCTGTGCTCCCAAAACAGGGTCTCTGGGTTCAATTCTTGGTGAGGGAACCAGATCCCATATGCCGCAACTAAAAAATAAAAATAAAAAACCCCACAAAAAAACACAGGTGGTATTAGTGCTGGCCTTAGTGTTGTTGAGAGGATTATATAAATGGTACTCTTCAAGTTCTTTAAACATTACCTGGCATAGAGAAAGCACCAAACAGATGGCAGTTCTTATCTTTGTTTCCTGACATATGCCTGGCACTGTTCTATAAGCTTTCAAGAACACCAATGACTAGATTCCACTATTTCTTTTATAACTTCACTAGGACTCCCATTTTGCAGGTGAGGAAACTGAGTCTCAGTGGGGTTACTTGCCTGAGGCGACACAAGCAGGGAGTGGCACAGTGAGGCTTTAATTAACATGGGCCTGAGCCCATGGCTTGCTTTCCTCCCCATGCCCCCACTTGCACAGGCAGCCCACACTCACCTCCACTGTATTGAAATAATTGGCTCCAGGCCCCTGGGGACACTGATATGAATTACTGCTTCCTTCACGCTTTTAAAAGCTGGATTTGAAGTGGCTTTGAATTACTTTACTCAGACTTTCACCACTGTGGAAATCCTCCCTATTCATTGTCTTACGGATACATCAGCACAAGAGCTGTTTGGTGGGGCTTGTGATTTGCTCATGATTTTCTAGCTCCCTCGTGATTGATACATGATTTGGTGACTGAGAAGTGATCTGAGTCACAAATGAGGCTTTCTCTGAGGAACAAATTTTGACGCAGCAGTCACATTCCCTAACACTTCTCACACTTAACATACGGTCACTAATATATTGACATCGTGAACTTGGAGCTCTCTGCCCATTGTTTACATATGAAGGACCAGTTGATCCAGATCAGGAGAGAGGTCTTCTATGACCTCTGATGTTTTGCTGAACCTGGGTTGCTATCAAGGTCACTGCTAGACACAGTACTCACCTCCTGTTGCTGAAAATTTAATTTGCTATTCTCTGACTAGTTGTTCAACAGTTTGGACTTTAGTAGATTGTTTTCTTTCCTTGATGTCTTACTGTGTCTGTGTCAGACAAGGCTGCGAAATATCGGGGACCCCAAAATAAGTGCCCTAGATGTGTTGTCAGAGACTGAAATTCATGGGTATATTAATGAATGTTTAGCTCATATATGTGCATGTTTTATTGCTATTTACACAGCAAATCTTTTGACTTTATAATAAAGTATATTGTATACCAAGAAAACACAGAAACAAGAAATAAAATGCACAGTACCAATGACTATAGAAACCTAGAAATAGAGACTGTGTTTGACTTTTTGTTACCAGGTTGAAACATATAAAAATGCCAACAGACAATATTTTTGGCCTATAAAAAGAGGTTGCCCCTTAGGGGAACAAAGGAGTTAAAATTAAGTGAGAAACAAAGATTCAAAAACATAAAAAATGAAAGCCCCCTCCCACCCTCCATATACTACCAAGACAAATGTTAACTATCTGAGAGATTTTTGCTAGAATATTGAGCAATATCTTTACCAGAGAGGGGTAGGAAATCTTCGTAATTTGGAAAAAATGAATTTGATAAAATATCAGAGGAAAAATAGTATCGGGGGCACTGATTGAACCCATCTGAGTCTCAGTTTTCTCATTTGTAGAATGGGAACATTGTACTGGATGATTCAATGTGAAGAATCCGAGATTTAATGGAAACTTGAAATAAGCATGGAATTTGAAAAGCAACTCTCCGTGAGCCAGGATGCTCCAAAATAGATAGGAAGGAAAACTTGAAGATGTATGGAAAAGGCAGATCAATTTGGGATCAATATCATTATTTATATTTCCAAGGTCTGTTTCAGATCAGATCAGTCGCTCAGTCATGTCCGACTCTTTGCAACCCCATGAATCGCAGCATGCCAGGCCTCCCTGTCCATCACCAACTCCCGGAGTTCACTGAGACTCACGTCCATCGAGTCAGTGATGCCATCCAGCCATCTCATCCTTCTTCATATTAAACAGAAGCACCCCTAAATTGCTACATTCCAGGGGATTTTGGATATACATAGGTTTCATTCTTGTGGTTTAGGCACCAAGTCATGTCTGACTCTTTGAGACCCCATGGACTGTAGCCTGCCAGACTCCTCTGTCCATGGGATTCCCAGGCAAGAATAGTGGAGTGGGCTGCCATTTCCTTTTCCAGGGGATCTTCCTGACCCAGGGATTAAACCTGCATTTACTGTTTGGCAGACAGATTCTTTACCACTGAGCAACCTGGAAAAGCCCACACAGGTCTCATGCCCATCAACAAAAAAAGAATAAAAAGAAAGGAAAAAAGAAAAAAAAATCCATTTGTAGATTTGACTAAAACCAGGAGGTTATTCTTATTATCATCAGCCTTGAAAACATCTTTCCCTGTCTCACTGTGGCAAAGGGTACACCCTCAGCCTCCTCAGAGTATACTAGGAGGGCTCTGGACAAGAGGGAGCCTTTTCTGGGCAGTTGATAAGCCAATCGGGTAATAGCATTTTACAGATGTTCTGACGGCTCAGCAGGTAAAGAATTCGCCTGCAGTGTAGGAGACACAGGAGACATTAGTTTGATACCTGGATCAGGAAGATCCCCTGGAGAAGGAAATGGCAACCCACCCCAGTTTTCTTGCCTGGAGAATCCCACGGACAGACGAGCCTGGTGGGCTAGAGTCCATTGAAGTGCAAAGAGTTGGACATGACTGAGTGACTAAGCACTGGGAGAGAAGCAAACTCTCCTGGGATATATCCTGATAATGTCAATATTTTTTTTAGCAAGCCCATCAATAAGGACTAAAACTAGTTCTTCAAATGGGAACATGATCCCTATTCAAGAATGTGGCATAATGCTAACAGGTAACATTTCCAAAATACCAATAATATGCCAGAAACTCTTCCAAGTGTTTTAAATGCATTAATTCTCTTAATAACTCTGAGTTCAGTACTACTTATACAGATAACAAAACTGAGGCACAGTTGGGAGGTAAAGGTTGGCAGTCCACATAGAAATGCATTAGGAAAAGCTGGACAACCCAGGAAGGAGAGAAAATTCACAAGGAAAGAAGCATAATTTTAGTTGGGAATAGTGGGAGGAGCTGGATGTTTTTATCTTAATTGCACTGATTTATTTAATAGAACAATGATTCTATATGTCATTTAATTATATTACACACACATACTCACACACATGCACACACACACACACACAAAATTCTCATAATTCAGTTCAGGTCAGTCACTCAGTCATGTGCGACTCTTTGTGACCCCATGGACTGCAGCACGCCAGGCTTCCCTGTTCATCACCAACTCCTGGAGCTTACTCAAATTCATGTCCATCATGTCGGTGATGCCATCTAACAATCTCATCCTCTGTCACCCACTTCTCCTTCCGCCTTCAATCTTTCCCAGCATCAGGGTCTTTTCCAGTGAGTCAGTTCTTCGCATCAGGTGGTCAAAGTATTGCAGTTTCAGCTTCAACATCAGTCCTTCCAATAATATTCAGGACTGATTTCCTTTAAGATTGACTAGTTTGATCTTGCAGTCCAAGGGACTGTTAAGAGTATTCTCCAACATCACAGTTCAAAAGCATCAATTCTTCGGTATTTAGCTTTCTTTATAGTACAACTCTCACATCCATACATGACTACTGAAAAAACCATAGCTTTGACTAGATGGACCTTTGTTGGTAAAGTAATATCTCTGCTTTTAAATAAGCTGTCTAGGTTGGTCATAGCTTTTCTTCCAAGGAGAAAGTATCTTTTAATTTCATGGCTGCAGTCACCATCTGCAGTGATTTGGGAGCCCCCCCAAAAATAAAGTCTCTCACTGTTTCCATATCTATTTGCCTTGAATTGATGGGGCCGGATGCCATGATCTTCATTTTCTGAATGTTGAGTTTTAAGCCAACTTTTTCACTCTCCTCTTTCACTTTCATCAAGAGGCCCTTTGGTTCTTCTTCACTTTCTGCCATAAGGGTGGTGTCATCTGCATATCTGGAGTTATTGATATTTCTCCCTCAATCTTGATTACGCCTTGTGCTTCATCCAACCCAGAATTTTGCATGATGTACTCTGCATATAAGTTAAATAAGCAGGGTGACAATATACAGCCTTGACATACTCCTTTCCTGATTTAGAACCAGTCTGTTATTCTATGTCCAGTTCTAACTGGTGCTTCTTTACTTGCATACAGATTTCTCAGGAGACAAGTCAGGTTGTCTGGTATTCCCATCTCTTTAAGAATTTTCCACAGGTTGTTATGATCCACACAGTCAAAGGCTTCGTTTTAGTCAATAAAGCAAAAGTCTTATACTCAGATCTTATGTCATTTTCATAAATCCTAAGATTATAAGCCTTTCCAGGTATTGTTAGAGGTAGATAACTGGACAGCTGGGGCCACACCTGATATCATAGTATCAGTGCTGGGTTTGGTGGCCTTCCAGCCATGATTAAAATTCCAACTTCACTGTTCATCAGCTGTGTGACCCAAGTAAATTGCCTAATGTCACTCATATATAAAAAGGTCTTAATAGTACCTACTTCACAGAGCTGCTGGGAGGTTTAAATGAGATCATATGAGTAGTTAGAACAGTACCTAACACATAGCAGATGCTTAAGAAACAGTGACAATGTAGCTATTTCTAGAATTACCTAACAAAGTAAGCCAACTCCTTTTACAGTGCTCAGTTTCCAGGTTTAACTGGATGTGACACCTTATGAACTTGTTTCTCAAGGTACTTCAGTGGACCCAACGGATAGAAATATATTTAAAGGAGTGAACTGGTTCATTATCTTGCTAATTTTATGGGCCAGTCAAATGGGATCTATACCTATCCTGGGAATGCAGTGATAAAGGCCATGCTGCTAAGCTGAGATTTTTGGTGGGGCAGCTCTTCCCGTAAGATGCCTCTGCTAGACTTCCCTTTGCCTTTTCCACCCCTGTGCCTGAAGCCAGAGCTATGTGTATTTTCCTTCCCAGTGTTCTCATACACTGACTTTTTTTTCACCTACTAAAATGTAGTAAGCTTAAGAGAAGTTCAATTAAAATGAAACATAAATATTTTCTTTCTTACTGTGTCATTAAAAACTCTCCCCTCACATCCCAAGTTCCTTGGCATCCACCCAAAGGAAACATTTTACCCTCTTGGCCCCCAGTGTGTAAGGCATAGAGGAAAAAGATTTGCTTAGTCTGTCTCGACAGGATCCTTGCATGGGGAGAGGAGCAAAGGTTTCAAAGGAATGGAAAAGAGAGCATGAAGTAGGAAAATAAGCCAAGAGAAAAAAGATGGAGCATTAAAGCTAAGAGAGGGAGAGAATAAAATGATTTCATAACAGAAGTCTAGAATGGACAGTTTCTGGAAGATAGTATCGTACCCTGCACTTCTGCATCAAAGGTATAAAGCTTACCATTAGGTGCTGACCTCCTCCAGGAAGGAGTCCAATATAGCATTATCCCTGAGTATTTCTGGTGGAGTCCAAAGTCCAGTGGTATTCAACATAGCTAGTACTTCAAGTTTAGTATGAGTTGGTAGATCATCTTTACCAGCAGCAATAGCACTATTATTTATTGAGCATTTAATATGTGCTATGAAGCTAACAAAGATTAGTCTCTTTAATCCTTAAAAGAATTTTATGAGCTAGAGATGATTATAATCCCAGCTTTAAAGACGGTAAGTTTAGGGAGGTTACAATTAGTAGAAATGGATCCTGTATTTTAATCCCAGCAGCTGGACTCCAGCACTTGTGCCCTGTATCTTATTTGATTTATGCTTCATATTGTTGGACAACTTTTCAAAGTTCTTCCTTTTGTAACCCCTCTCTCTCCTGCTCCTCCTCCTCCTAATCTTCTGCCTTCCTCTGTTTACGTGGCTCCCATTCGTAGAGTCAGGTTACATTTGTAAGTGGTGGATCATCCAATTCTGTTTCCTATCACAGAGCTAAGGTATTCCTACCAGTCATCTTTCCAGTAGTCACTAATCCAGTGGAATCATTATCCCTCTCCAGAAAAAACTCAAATAGAGGGAACTGCTCCATCTAGAGTTCCAGCTTGCAAATAAGATTACGTATTTTCACTTCGTGCCCTGCCTCCCCACCCCAGAAGCCTTTACGTTGTCTAAACATTAGGCTTTTATTCCAGGTTTGGCCCCAAATAAACTGATCTATGGTGGCACGCATGGCAAGCAGCTTCCTGTGGTTACTGGGAGGGCAGCACATTCCTTTTCATCTTCTCTTTTCTAAACAAATATATTTCTGTTTCAATCTTTCTTCCCATGTGCTGAATGCTCTTTTTCTTTCTTTCATCCATTTGGCATGTCAATTTCTGTTCTGCTCACATTAAAGTAATAGAGTCAAAACTAAGGTGAGGATTGGCGACTACAATGTGCTCATTTTATTTTTTATTTTTTTAATGTAAATTTATTTATTTTAATTGGAGGCTAATTACTTTACAATATTGTATTGGTTTTGCCACAGTGTGCTCATTTTAATCAGCCTGTCCTTAAATTCATGTAGAAAAATTTCATCCTGAGAAGTGACACAGGGGCAGCTGAAATTCACATAAGAGTTTCTCTGATATTTATCTGTTGGGGAGTTTATCACATAAAGAGGACACAGAGGTTTTTTTTTTTTTTTTTTTTTAAACTTTCAAGGTCCAATTCCAAATAAGATTAAATCCCTGACCCTTAAAAGCAGTGGCTTCAAGTGGTTATATGATCATAATGTCTCTATAGTTGTGAGGTAACTAACTGTGTGATTTTGAGTAGTTAATTTCTCTGTGGCTCAGTTTCCTCATCTATGAAATGAAGATAATCAAAATAACTACCTTATAGGGTTGTCATGACAAATAAATTATAAATATAACTTAAAAACTTTATCTAACATTGGAAATTCAATGTGTTACCTATTGTCATTCATTTAAAATGCTAGACCTTTTTCTTATTTTAATAGTGTCAATTTGTCACTCAAATTCTTCCTGCCTTCGTTCTTCCCTTCTTTGCTTTCCTTTTCACCCTCCCTTCCTCCCTGCCTCTCTCCCTCCCATCCTTTCTTCCAAATGTAATTGTTTAGCAGTGGCTGGTATGTGCCAGACACTGTGCTAGGCTCTGGAATACAATGGTAAGGAAAAAGAGATAGCATCCCTGCCTTTACAGATCATAGAGTCTAGTGAAGAGACCAGGCAGAAATTAAACAATCAAATAAAATTATCTAACTGTCTTGTGATACATTCTGTGAAGGGTTCATGAGCCAATTGATGTCAAGGGAGTTTGAAGCATGGGATTTGCCCTAACCAGGGAGAATAGGGTGTTCCCTAAGAGTCCTTCAGGAGCTGATATGAGTTAAGAGCTAAAAGGTGAGTGGAAGAGACAACTTGGCAAAGCAGGGAGCGAGCAATGTTTCAGGCGGGGGAATCTGGGTGAGGAGAGCAGAGGGAGTGAGGAGCGGGGAATATGATGCCACAAGAAAAGGGAAAGGGGTGGGAGGCACAGATTACACAGGGCTCTCTCTTGGCCAAATCTACTAGCTAAGTGTTTGGAGCAACGGGGAGCCAGAGAAAAAATTTAAGCTAGGTTGTATGTGTATGTGTGGGGGTATTTAGACTCTAGTGGTTTTATTTGAGTTTCCAAAAGAGTGCTGTGAATGAATTACCATGAACTAATATGTGAATTAATGAGTTGCTGTGAATTAATATAAAGAAAGGTCTGGAGGAGTCTAAATAGGATGTGAGAGACCAGATAGAAGGCTATTGCAGTAATCTATGAGAGATGACATCAGCTTGGACTACCGTGGTGGTGGCCAAGGTGGAATGATGTGGAAGGATATGAGTAGCATTTACCAAATAAAATTCCTAACATTTGGAGAGGGATGAGCTAGGCAGGAAGAGCTGGGTGCCATGGCATGACTTCATTAGTCCTAATGAGACTGAACATTTTCCCTTTTGTTTCCCTCCAGTACCCAAGAGGCAGAGACTGGTATAATATGTGGGGTCTTTATAAAGTTGGAATTGTCAACAGACCCAAAATATTTGAGAAAAGCCTCTTAGGTATGCTGGTTAGCCAAAATAATAAAGGAAGTTGACCTTCAACCCTTGTCTTTGTTTTGTTCCAGCTGCAGAAATCATTTCTGGTTGCTCCCTGACTCAAGTAAACAACACTCCCTGTCACCTTATCCCTTTGACAGTTGATTCCACTTCTATATTTTCACTGGGACATGATTCTCACTGACAGTAGAAAGTTCAGCACCCAGACCTGCAGCTGTGAAAATACTTGCTCCTCTCCAGAACTATTAGTACTTCTGGGAAACCCGTTACAGTGCCAACCACTCTCTGGTCCTGAAGTGACCCTGTTATTTTGGGAGGTAGTAAAGGAAATGATATTTTAAAAACCCCAAGTGGTGCTCTCTTTGGACACTGAAAAGTGTAAGTGATAAAAGGCTCACTATACTTAAAGACAAGGGGTGAACGGGTGCTGGATACTCCCCAGACTCTTTCTATGTGTCAGCAAAATAGATCTGAGCTCACTAAAATAACCCAGGACCGAAGCAGTTTTTCCAGTTGAATAATTAGACAAGAGGTGGTCAATTTAGAAAAACTAGCTATCTTCCTCTGTCCCTTCTTTAGAATTTTTATTACAAACAAAACACAATCCTTAGGCAGATTTAAGAGCACAGGAAGAAGCCTGCTAGATTTTGAACTGCTGTCAGCAGAGCCTATGTTTTATTTATCTTCATCTCCAATCACATCCATGGTGCTTGTCAAATAGTAGATACTCAATGAATGTTGGTTGGATAAAGGATTCACATGTGTTTCCATGGGTATTTACATGACAGAGTGAGTTAATCATTTTTTGCCCTAGTCTGTAGAGATGGGTGCTAACCTGTACACCCTATTTATTTTTAATACTATTTAGCTACAAGGATGTTCTAAAATGAGATTATAAGGAAGTCGGTTTTATACAATTTTACACATACAGATGAATACACTTGCTGACTAGGTGCAGCTATGGATGTTCTCCTTGGAAGATGCTTTTGCAACCTAAACTGCACTAGGATGAGGCTACTGATGTGGCAGGAAGGGAAAGTAAGATAAAACTCACACCTTAATTTCTAGACAGGATTGCTTTTTTAAAAAATGAATTCCAAGTGCTTCTTGTATACCTGGCATGGGCAAAGGAGATTTACCAATGATCTGTGATTTAAAATGGCCCAGAACAGGCCCAGTGGTTCCCCTGTCCTTGGAAGCAGGTGGTTTAAGTCTCTTGATGGCTGCTCTGTACCTCCCCACCATCGGCTTCCTAGGCAAGGGCTCCATTCCTCCTGGTCTGTCCTGTTGGAACAGGTTCTTTATCTCCATTCTCATACTACTCTAGCCTTCTTGTTGCTAGATTACTCTGTTACTGATTCTCAAATTGTGGGTCCCAGACCAGCAGTATTAGCATCATCTTAGAACTTATCAGAAATGAAAATCCTTGGGCCTCATCCTGGACCTACTCCAGAAGAAACTGGGACCAGCAATTTAAAAACAAATAATTTTATTTATTTATTTGTTTAGATTTTTGGCTATGCTAGGTCTTTGTTGCTGCATGGGCTTTCCTCTAGTTGCAGTGAGCAGAGGCTATTCTTTGCTGCAGTGTGCAGGCTTCTCATTGTGATGACTTCTCTTGTTGCCAGGCATGGACTCTAGGGCACACAGGTTTTAGTAGCTACAGTATGTCGCTCAGTAGTTGCTGCTCCTGGGCTCTAGAGCATAGGCTCCATAGTTGTGGTGCAAGCACAGGTGTGTAGGATCTTCCCAGATCAGGGATTGAACCCATGTCTCCTGCATTGGCAGGTAGGTTCTTTACCACTGAGCCACAGGGAAGCCCAGAGGCCCATAAGTTTTAACAAACTCACTTGTGACTCAGCTGGTAAAGAATCTGCTTGCAATGCAGGAGACCTGGGTTCAATCCCTGGGTTGGAAAGATCTGCTGGAGAAGGGAAAGGGTACCCACTCCAGTATTCTGGCCTGGAGAATTCCATGGACATACAGTCCATGGGGTTGCAAACAGTCAGACATGACTGAGTGACTTTCACTTTAAACTCAAATGTGAGAACCACTGCTGATATAAAGCTAATTTCTGAGCATACCACCTATTTGTTTGTGTGGTATATGATTTAAGTGTGTGTGTAATGTTTTCAGATATTGCCCTTCCCCTGATCCTGTAGAACTCCACATCTCTCCTAGTGCATGCCACACCATTCCTTTGCATTTCAACAGCATCCCTCATCACAACTAGGTAGTAACAACCAGGGAAATCTAACCAGTCTTTTAGTCTTTCTGCAACCTCCCTGGGCAAAGCACAGGGCCTGGGATATAATACATACCAAGTAAATGTGGCCAATTTAACCATAAAGTAAAATATTTATCTGACCTTTGAAGCTTGATGGTATGACAGCAGTACTAGGAATGAATCTTTCCTTTCCACTGTGGTTTTCTAATATTATTGTAGAGAATATTAAACTGGAGGTAGGAGACTTGAACCAGACCAGTCTTCTTGGTGACTTTTAAGACTTAGGAAGGCATTTAAGGGCTTTGCTTCCATTTTTTTAATCTATAAAGTGTCAGTAACAATATCTATGGACAGAGTTGTAGTAAGGATGAAATGCAACAGCACATGTTATCAAATACAATAGCACTATAAAGAACATTAAAAGCAACCTTTAAAGAGAAAATTCCATTTTTCTATTATCCAGAGGGTCTGTTTTTCAAGATCAGCCTAAGTTTTTTTTTTAAAGGGGGAACTGTATTCTAATCATCTGATATTTGAAGCAGGAGAATATAAATGCTTAGTAGCACTTGTCTATTCTTACCTGTTGATGAGACATTAGCATTACTGCCAACCTTTTAGGCTTTGAAGGGATTTCAAGCTTTATCTTGATTTAATGGTTGAAAAAAAAAATCAACCAAAGGTACATTTTCTAAGAGCATGTCTGGACCTACGCATTAGAAGAGTGTGAGCTACTGTTCTATCAAAACTAATTAAACCTTAAATGTGTAACCAACTCTCAATTACCAAGGCTAATGGGACTACATGCATACATAATTATATCTTACATTTATATAGTGCTTTTAACTTCTTCAAAGCACTTTTCACTGTATTGCATATATAACACAGATGGATTCTTTTTTAATCCACAAATATAAGGTGAAAAAGAAATCTTGGAATCAATAATTTCAACTTTGTACCTTTCCAAAGCTATTAGAACTAGTAAAATTGTCTAGTAGAACTTTCATTGCTCTACTCTCTTCCTGACACTTCTCAACTAAAGGCAAGAAATGACTGAAAGATTTGAAGGACTCTCCAGAGGAAAGGAACTCAAGAAGGAGAGGCAGGCAAGGACCTGAGCCATCCACAGACTAGATCATTAGTACCAGGGTAATTAAGAATAATGGACTATATGTGTGATTATACCCATAAGAAAGAGATGAAAAAGCATAGGAAATGATGCATGAGTAGCAGTATTTACAGGGCTCTTGTCATTGTCATTCACTCTACAAGCATTATTGAACACCTACTTTATGCCAGTTACTTTCAAAAAGGGAATGGATATAGCAATGAATAACCTAGGCAAGACTGCTACTGTCATGGAGATGGCCTTCTTGAATGGCAAAGACTGACGGTAAACAAGATCGTAAATAGACAAATCAGATAACTTCAGGTAGCACTACGCACTGTGAAGTCCATTAACGCCAAAATGTTGTGGAGAGAGCCTTAGGAAGGCCATGCTATTTTGGATCGGGTAGCCGGGGAAGGCCTTTCAGGATATTTGAGGTGCATCCTGCAAAAGGACCCCACCTTGTGGAGGTCTGCTAAACAAAATGATGGAATAAGTGAACTCATCAGGCTCAATGTTAGAGGTAGGGCCAGGCCCCACCACTTCTGTGGTTATTCATTTTGTGTCCTTTTGTGGATATTCCTAAAATCTCTCCAGGAGCCCTGATGTATTGCCTCTACAATGGAGGTTACTAATTCTGATCACCTTGACAGGGGTGCTCTGAGGAATAATGGGTAAACAATTGTGAGGAGCTATATAAATGCTAAATAATGATCACAGTAATAACCTTTTATTAAAGTCAGCACTGTGATAGGCAGCTCACACTCGGATGCCTTGGCAAATGTGGAAATCGATGCGGCTGCTCCCTGCACACCCCAGCACCATCCTTTAAAATAGAAAAAATAAATGAGCCGATGATCATGATATTCAAAGTGGTTAGTGATCAAATAACTGTCTTGAGAGAAAGCTGGTGTGTGAAGTGTAAAATGGGAGTATAGAGATAATGGCACATTCCAGCCCAGAGCAGGTAGAGGGGAGCTGGTGATTGTAACTGGATGCTGCTGGTACACATGCCACCCGCTGCAGGGTGGTAATTCTAACCTCATCAGGACGAGGCACTGCCACCACCAAAAGCACTGGCAGACGGAAAGTGGGATGAGAAAGAGCCGGATCAGCAGCATCTCTGCCAGCAGCCCCATCTGGCCCTCTTGGCCTTGGCAAGCCTCCCTGGGGGGAGAACTGAGAAGCCAGCACCAAGGGGCCCTACCTTGGAAGGGCACCAAGGAAGCAGAGAGAGAGGGAGGCAGGCAGGGAACAAGTGTTGCATTTTTTCCTTTCTTGAAAGATCCCAGTTCCAGGAAAGGCTTCAGTTGTCTTTTTACCGGAGCCTCCCTACACAGTTAGATAGGAATCCACTCCCTAGCTGCTCCTCTTCCTTTCTTGTAAATATCTCTCCAAAATATAACATTAATAACACAGAAGCATTCTTTTCTTGTGGGTCCTAGCATCTCTTTGATATAAATGTGCATGTTTCCAAACTTTCTTTCTTGTCTCCCACCTCATATTGGCACACATATTGTGTGAAAAATGTGCATGCACACACACACACACGTACATGCACACACATATACCCACACTTACCTAAATCCTTTGTTAAGCCCCGGCTTGGCTATTATAACAGTGTCTATGGAATGTTGGTCACATAGTGGAAAAGTTTAAATTATTGTTGCTGCTTTTCTGAAAAGCAGAAAAAGAGAGAAGTTAATGATTAAAAAAAAATTAAGAAGAAACCACTCATTTTAAGGCTGATACTAAACACTTTGGTTCATATTGACTGAGTAGGTCACCCCCACCTTAGGACAAGTAGAGTGAAGGTGATCTTGGAGGTGCTAAAAGCCCCCAGTGCATACTTCACTTTCTGAGACTTGACTAGAAATTAGGGAGGTTAAAAAAATATGACAAGAAAACCCTAGATTTCATGAAATTATTAAGCTGGGGTGGAAAGGATCAAGGTCCTCACAAAAATCTGATTGATTTTAACCAAATGGAGAAAATTTTAAATGTTAAACACCCTGGTATGTTATATCTGAATTACTTTGGGTGGACATGCTGCGTGGTACATAGTAAGTGCTCAGTAAATTTTCTGCAGATAAGTCAAGCACTTCCATCCACCAGCGTCTCAGACTACTCGAACCTGAACTCCTTTATTTACATATACCGTTTCTTTAATTGCTTTGTTTTCCAAACTAGTCAGTGAAAGAGTCTAGGGAGAGCTGTTCTCAAGAAATGTAATCATCTTCATGGCCAAATCAGTCTGAATTAAGTTGGTTCATTAGCAGGACTGCCTAAATGGCTCCCAGATTTTGTTTGGTAGGTGTTTTTAATGGCTTATTGATAATGGACTGGCAATAAAGTGGGAGATAATGTCAGAAGGAGGGAAAGCACCCGCTCAGATGCTGTGCTTTTTAAATTAAGCTAACTCATACTTAACCACATTTAGTGTCAAACTCCAAGGAATGGTTCCCAGTTATTGTCTTGGATCCTTTATTTCGCTTTATTTATTTATTTTTTTCCAAATCTTTATTTCAGCTTTGTCTGGCATTTGACTTTCTTAACTCCATTTTCCTCCCAGCTTCTGGCTCTGTGCTCACCCCTTTGGACTTGATGAGTAATTGTGCCTTTCCTGCTTTTCACCTCTGGCACTCCTTTGAAAATGGGTTATGTTTATCTTCTGGCTCTTGCTACTTTTGGCTGCTCAAAACTTTTGACTCTACTCAGCCAAGTTTTGATCCCAGGACCTTTCCCTGGCTTCAACCTGTCTCGGTGGCATCTGTGCTAGGCTTAACTCCTCCAGATGTGGGCATGGGCAAGAGGAAAGACAAGCAAGGAAACAGGAAGAATATCTGGCTAAGCTTAACCTGTGCAGGGTCCTGAGGCCTTGCTGCATGTAAAATCTCTGCCTACTTATTCCTCTGCTTATTCTCTCCTATCTTTGACTCTATGTCAGTTTTTATTAAGTCTCTACCTTCTAACTGGCTGATCTTCCTCTAGTATCCCTTTGTAGGACTTAAACGGGAATGAGAGTAAGTGATATCCTTTAGGCAAAATAAATTTGATGGTCAGGAGTAATTGCTGAATCTCAAGTGTCTTTATAGCACTTATCAAATGCCATTTTACCAGATTAGTTGGCAAATAGCTTTGGCTTTTGATAGGTCTGTTGATAGGTAAGTCAATAAATACCTGTTGAATGAATGAATGCATGCATACTAGTTGTGTAGCACTGTATCAGGTACCTTAAATAAAACAAAAATATAAGACTTCACCCTTGGCTTAAGAAAGACATCTCATGCCAATCACAACAAAACTTTTTTGAAATATCACCAAGGGCCAGACAAGTTTCACTATTTCTTCTAGAAAACAAGATGTTCTCTCTTAACGCACAAACATCTTCATCTGGGCAAAAGGGAATGAGAGCAAAGGACTGGGTCAGTTCAGTTCAGTTGCTCAGTTGTGTGCAACTCTTTGCGACCCCATGGACTGTAGCATGCCAGCTCTCCCTGTACATCACCAACTCCCAGAGTTTACCCAAACTCATGTCCATTGAGTCAGTAATGCCATCCAACCATCTCTTCCTCTGCCATCCCCTTCTCCTCCCACCCTCAATCTTTCCCAGCATTTGCCTTTGCAAATGAGTCAGCTCTTCGCATCAGGTGGCCAAAGTATTGGAGTTTCAGCTTCAACATCAGTCCTTCCAATGAACACTCAGGACTGATCTAATTTGGGATGGACTTGCTGGATCTTCTTGCAGTCCAAGGGACTCTCAAGACATAGGGTAGGGCAGTAATAGACACCCGAGAGCTAATGACCTATGAAATTTGGACATTTTATTACCATCAGTGGATTTTTTACGTTGCATCCTTGAGGAAGCATAAAGATAATGCGTATAGATAAACAAATAGAATGAAGTGAGCACCCATAGAACTGCCACCCATGTCAAGTAATACAACTTTGACATCAGCCCAGAAACCTCCACTCTCCTGCCTGATACAATAGTATTTTACTTATTTTTGTTCATAATTCTTCCATCTTTGTTTGTTGTTGTTCAGGTACTCAGTCGTGTCCAACTCTTTGCGGCCCCATGGACTGCAGCATGCCAGGCTTCCCTGTCCTTCACTATCTACTAGAGATCAAATTGCTAACATCCTTTAGATCATAGATAAAGCAAGAGAGTTCCAGAAAAACATCGACTTTTGCTTTATTTACTATGCCAAAGCCTTTAACTGTGTGGATTATAACAAACTGTGGAAAATTCCTAGAGATGGGAATACCAGACTACCTTACCTGCCTCCTGAGAACAGTTAGAATTGGACATGGAAAAACAGACTGGTTCCAAATCAGGAAGGGAGTACATCAAGACTGTATATTGTCACCCTGCTTATTTAACTTACATGCAGAGTACATCATGTGAAATGCCAGGCTGGATGAAGCACAAGCTGGAATCAAGACTGCTGGGAGAAATGTCATTCACCTCGGATATGTAGATGACACCACCCTTTTGGCAGAAAGTGAAGAACTAAAGGGCCTCTTGATGAAAGTGAAAGAGGAGAGTGAAAAAGTTGGCTTAAAGCTCAACATTCAGAAAACTAAGATCATGGCATCCAGTCCCATCACTTCATGGCAAATAGATCGGAAAACAGTGGAAACGGTGTCAGACTTTATTTTTCGGAGCTCCAAAATCACTGCAGATGGTAACTGCAGCCATGAAATTAAAAGATGCTTTCTCCTTGGAAGAAAAGCTACGACCAGCCTAGACGGCATATTAAAAAGCAGAGACATTACTTTGCCAACAAAGGTCCATCTAGTCAAAGCTATGGTTTTTTTCAGTGGTCATGTATGGATGTGAGAGTTGGACTATAAAGAAAGCTGAGCGCCAAAGAGTTGATGTTTCTGAACTGTGGTGTTGGAGAAGACCCTTGAGAGTCCCTTAGACTTCAAGGAAATCAAACCAGTCCATCCTAAAGGAAATCAGTCCTGAATATTCATTGGAAGGACTGATGCTGAAGCTGAAACTCTAACACTTTGGCCACCTGATGTGAAGAACTGACTCATTGGAAAAGACCCTGATGCTGGGAAAGATTGAAGGTGGGAGGAGAAGGGGACGACAGAGGATGTGATGATTGGATGGCATCATTGACTCAATGGATCTGAGTTTGAGTAGGCTCCGGGAGTTGGTGATGGACAGGGAAGCCTGGAGTGCTGCAGGCCATGGGGTCTCAAAGAGTTGGACATGACTGAGTGACTGAACTGAACCTTCTCCCAGAATTTGCTCAAACTCATGTCCATTAATTTGATGATGCCATCTATGTAAATTTCCCTAAAAAAGTTTTGTCTTACTAAACTTTGAAATCAAAATAGATTAAAAAAGAAAAATAGCAACTTGCATGCACACTCAAAAAGTTTTGTCTTACTAAACTTTGAAATCAAAGTAGATTAAAAAAGAAAAATAGCAACTTGCATGCAACTTTCATGCCCAACCCTCAATGTTGGGCATGAAGAAGAAAACTAGATTTTTAAGTAATATTCCAAAGTGTACAATTTCTATTGCTGATCAAGATATTTACTCTTTTAAAATATTGAAGTATAGTTGATTTATAATATTATATTAGTTTCAGGTGTATAACGTAGTGATTCATTCAGTATCTTTATAGATTATACTCTATTTAAAAATATTACAACAGAATAGCCATATTTCCCTGTGCTGTAAAATATAACCTTGTAGCTTATTTATGTTATACATAGTAGTTTGTATCTCTTAATACGCTACCCCATCTTGCCTCTCCCCACTGGTAACCACTAGTTTATTCTCTGTATCTGTGAGTCTGTTTTGTTACATACATTTGTTTATTTCTTAGATCTTAAATATAAGACATTTACTCTTTAGTCCACTTTTATGTTTGCTGTTGCCCATCCCTCTACTCCTTTATACTTCAAAGGTATACTTCCCAAAGCTCCCTTTGGTGTTATACTAATGCTTTCCTGGACTCAGTGGAACTTTGAAGGATACTGAGCTCATCTTGATGAAATGGATGTTGACATTCCATGATCATCACTGTAATTATTCCTAATTTGTACTTTGCTTCAAAAAGTCTCTTCCCCTACCATTTTAAAATGGTATCTACAGTTTTAATTATACTTGACAATAAGCTTCTTTCACCACAAAATCTGTTTGATCATGTATATACCCATCATTATCTTCAAATATCCTATTTTAAAGACATTCCATCCACATAGAGCTCCCAAAGAGTTATAATATTAGCAATGGTGTTTTTAGCTATTTCTGTAATCACTGTTTGTAATGATTGCAAATCACATTTGTACAAATGATTAGATGCTAGTTGAGTTATCTATCAGACTGGGCTGAAATGGTCCTGTAAACCACTGTACACCAAACACATCTACAGAGTAAAAACTGAAATGGAACTTGGATTCCACAGACAATCAAATCAGATGCTGTAGTATTAACACATACTTCAGGTCCAGAATAATCTTGCTAATCACACTTCCAAATTAATCAGCTAATGTCAATTTACATGAAGAAGAGATCTGGTGGATCCTGGTGAGATAAGATTTGGGAGGGTCAAGGGCAATAGGGAAAGCTGCTGGAGGTGATAGGATTAGCTAGAGCAAAGGACACAAGACAAAAATGAGAAGGCTGTATTAGTAGATATCTGGACCATAAATGCTGTAGTATAAACTTACAATTTTGCCATACTGCTTTGTGAATTATTTTCCTTAATTCAGATTTTGTATTTTTCATGATATAATAAATAGTGAGATCTAGGTGAGCACCAAAGAATTGATGCTTTTGAACTGTGGTGTTGGAGAAGACTCTTGAGAGTCCCTTGGACTGCAAGGAGATCCAACCAGTCCATTCTAAAGGAAATCAGTCCTGAATATTCACTGGAAGGACTGATGCTGAAGCTGAAACTCCAATACTTTGGCCACCTGATGCGAAGAACTGATTCACTGGAAAAGACCCTGATGCTGGGAAAGACTGAAGGCAGGAGGAGAAGGGGACCACAGAGGATGAGATGGTTGGATTGCATCACCGACTCAATGCACATGAGTTTGAATGAACTCTGGGATTTGGTGATGGACAGGGAGGCCTGACATGCTGCAGTCTGTGGGGTGGCAAAGAGTCGGACATGACTGAGTGACTGGACTGAACTGAGTCTCATTTTTTTTTGTGCTTGGATATGGTGAGTAGAATGCTGTAGCTGAATCAATAGTTTCATGCAGGGGAGATTTGAGAAACAATATTGGCAAGAATGGTTAGGTCAGATTATGACAAGCCTTAAAATGCTTGTATTGGACTTTATCCTTTGGAAGTCATTTAGTGTTTGTTTGTCACTGAGAGTACCTCAAGGAAAACAGTGTTTATTGGTGGTTTCTGAGGGGGAAAAGACTTTGGCAGGAAGATTAGGTAAGACAGTTAGTGTTAGTCTCTTTGTGACCCCATAGACTGTAGCCTGCCGGGTTCCTCCGTCCGTGGAATTCTCCAGGCAGGAATATTGGAATTGGTATTCATTCCCTTCTCCAGTGGATCTTTGCAACTCGGGGACTGAACCTGGGTCTCCTGCATTGCAGGCAGATTCTTTATGGTCTGAGCCACCAGGGAAGCCCCTTAGGTAAGATAATATGGCAATAGTTAAGACATTAGAAAGTATGGCTTAGGCTAAGTTTTGGTATTGGATTAACATGAAGGAGTAGATGCAGTATTATAAGGGGTGGGGGGAGAATTTGGCTTCTTTTTCTGTCTTTTTCAGCCACTTGGGCTTAATACTGCTCATTCTCCTTGATTTATTTCCCTTCCCATTTATATTTTCCTTCTTCTCTTAATCCTACTTTACCATTTTTCCTCTTTTTCCTTTGCCTGCATTCAAAACTTTTTTCTTATTACTTTTTTATATGGGATGATGATTCAGTCAGTCATATATCAAATGGGAGATATGGGTAGAAATTAACCATATGATTCACCAACTGATTATAGTATGTCAGTGCTTTATAAATATATATATAAATAATATATTTATCTTTTATTTTCAGTTAGGAAAAAGGAAAGAAAAATAAAGAGCAGAATGGAAAAACCAGAGACTTCATTTATTCCTTCATTCCAGAAGTGCTGTGTTCCCAAGAAAGTCAAAGAGATAGAAAAAATACAGCAAAGTAATTTATGTTACTATAATGTTATTGTATGCTGCTGCTGCTGCTGCTAAGTCGCTTCAGTCGTGTCTGACTCTGTGCGACCCCACAGACGGCAGCCCACGAGGCTCCCCCATCCCTGGGATTCTCCAGGCAAGAACACTGGAGTGGGTTGCCATTTCCTTCTCCAATGCAGGAAAGTGAAAAGTGAAAGCGAAGTCGCTGAGTCTTGTCCAACTCTTAGCGACCCCAGGGACTGCGGCCCACCAGGCTCCTCCGTCCATGGGATTTTCCAGGCAAGAGTACTGAGTGGGGTGCCATTGCCTTCTCTGATGTTATTGTATAGTTTCCCTTTAAACTCCATTGAATAAACTAGAGAGTCCAGCATGGGAGGCAGGAGACTAAGGTGTGATGAGCAGACTCCATGCCCTCCCTTTCTGTTATGTTGTTTCTCATATCAAAAGGTGGAGTGTAAATCACTATTCTTAGGCCCCAGTGACTGGCTCAACTTACAGGATGTGGTGGAAGTGACTTTCTGGGACTTCTTAGGTTACATTGTAAGAAGTCTTTGTTTTTTGGGAGATTTACTCTTGGGATGGTGACTTTTGAAGCCCCGCCATCACTTTGAGAGAAGTCCAGATCACATCGAGAAGCTGCGTGTAGGTCTTCCAGTTGGCAGCGACAAATCATAGCCAGCACTTCCTGTCAGTCACAGGAGTAACTTGACATCCCGCCCAACTGAGCCTACAGGTGATGGCAACCCCAGCTGACATCTGACTGTACTTCCCAGGAGACCCTGAACAAGGACTGCCCAGCCAAGCCCAGTCAACCCGCAGAACAATAAGAGACAAAGATAAGCTACCACTTTAAGCTCCTCTACTTTGGTGTGGTTTGTTATATAGCAATAGATAATTCTTTCATCAGCTGTTTGAAAGATTCATAATGTCATCCAGAATGCATGTATATTTAAATTTTTTTTTCTTTTAAAGGTCACTTTATTATTCATTAGCCATGAAATTAGAATCTGAATTGATCTTGATCAGAAGTCTTAGGAACTATTTAAGCAAATATTTTAAGCACTATCATATTTTGAGTACTGGTTCAGGATAAAGCAACATAGATGTGACGAGAATATTGATTTGTAATCAGAAGGTGGAGTTTGAATTCTAACTCTCTTATTCATCACTGTGTGACCTAGGGCAAGTTATTTAACATCTCTGATTCTTAGTTTCCAATGCTGTAGTATATTTGAGTATTTAGTGCTGCTAGGCAAAACACAGTCAATAAATTTCCACTTCTTTCCTTCTTATGAAAGTCCTCTTTTTGTAAGTGCAACCATGTCAAAGCTTAACACATTATTATACAGCTTGCTAAAACTGAATATTTTTTATCATTTATCAAATATTTCTCTTGATAAATATTTCATAGGCTTCCATAGCGTTACCTTTAGTAGTATGGTCTGCCTTTCTTTTCCTGTGGGATGACTTGTTTAATAGATTTTGGGACTCATTCTATTGCTAGCTTCTCACAAAGGCAATTTTGTGGCAACCTTCTTTGGTTTTCAAGGACATGACCCTGTCTCATATCTTGAATGTGGTTTCATATCCTAATGCAAATGTTAATACGTTAAGTGCATATCAAATAAGAATTTTAATTCAGTTCATCATATGTTTATGTATTTAAATTTAAGAATCAAATTGATATAATTGGTAGCATTACCCATTTGCTTTGATTTGAGATGCCAAGTGATTGAAAAAATTTTTAATTTAGAAGAGAATTACCTTGCTTATTTGAATTTATCATTTTTGTATAATTAGGATGAACTAATTTAATTTGCAGTTATCCTTTTAAATGACTTAAATGATATCTGCCGAGACATTCAAGACCACATGATTAGTGGAGTCATCCTGAATATTACTCAGTCTCATAGCGTTGAAAAGTATAAGTGCAACTTGTGAAGCTTGGAGGTTAAAGTTTCAAGCTTGATCTTTTCTTCATTAGCATATATGTTTTTTTCTATTTTATACCCCTCATTTTATGCTGCTTTGTGTTTTCCAGAGGAATCACACATTGCATTTGGTGATCATCCTCCTTTCCTAACTCTGTTCTGATTTTATGTCATTTTCACTCAATGTTCAGCTCACATCTCAGTTCTGCAAAGGTTAGGCTTATTACTCCTTTAGTGAGTTATGGTTGAAATCCCCAAGACAATGTACTTTATGGAGACTGAGTTACCTTCAGTAAATACTTTTTCAAATGATGCATTTTAATGAGACTAAAACTTTTTGATACCATACTACTGAGTAAAGTAGCTAGAACCTATAATTTTAGAATAGTGTTTTTCAAAATGCAGGTCTTGACCCATTAGTAGATTTATATATATATATATCCTTCAGGTTGTGACAAGCACTTAAAAACAATGGAACTATGTAGAATAGATAATACTAAAATGCATTATATGTAATATGGGTACATAAAGTTTCATAAAACTTTTGCATTAGTTTTGTGTGTGTATATGTACTGGTTTATCATTAAAAATTACTCCATATCGTTTTGCAAGTTTCTATCTAAAGTGTTTGAAAACTACCCCCTTGAATTTAATGCTATCTGGAGAAGGAAATGGCAACCCACTCCAGTATTCTTGCCTGGAGAATCCCAGGGACAGAGGAGCCTGGTGGGCTGCCGTCTATGGGGTCGCACAGAGTCGGACATGACTGGCGACTTAGCAGCAGGAGGCGACTTAGCAGCAGCAGCAGCAGAAGCAATTAAAAAATATAGCAGTTTAAAATGAAGCCCCCTCAAATGTATTTGAAATATAAAAGTGTAGATAGCATTCAGTAACATATTTTAAAGGGATTGAAAGCTACTTTTTCCTAAGAAGCTGAGCCCTGGCATAAGTGGGCATTTTTCAAAGGGTCAAGATACAGTTATCTCTAATAAATGATGCATGCTAAGTCACTTCAGTCGTATCTGACTGTTTACAACCCACTGGACTGTAGCCCCCCAGGTTCCTCTGTCCATGAGATTCTCCAGGCAAGAATACTGGAGTGGGTTGCCGTGCCCTCCTTGAGGGGATCTTCCCAAGCCAGGGATCGAACCCACGTCTCTTATGTCTCCTGCATTGGCAGGTGGGTTCTCTACCACTATTGCCACCTGGGACCCAAATTTTATGTAGCTGGAAGGGTAACAGGTTACACATCTAGCCTGTGACATTGCTATTTATTGCCTTGCTACAGTTGACTGTTGGAGGTGTTTTGTCTTTGCTCATCAGATTAGAAGGACCTAGTTTTCCAAGTTCTCAGTCTGCTAGAAAGCTGGCGTCACATTTCTCCCCCATTGGTGGGATCTATGTCTGGATGGGAAACTGGAAAACTCTTGCCCTTAACTCCTCTTTTTGCTAGAGAACCTCCTTTTTCTTCCCCACTGGGTCTTAGGAAGATGGAAGGCAGAATTGGAAGTTGTGTTTCAGTCATACTATGTGAGTTTGTGTTTTTGTGTGAAGGCCTACTCATTTACAGGAGCTTTCCATCCCTGGAATTAGAAAATTAATCCTTAATCAGAGTAATGCAGGCAGTGTCACATTTTCAGTCTGCTAATGAGCTGTGGAGAGAGATGGCACATCTTTCTCCAGTTGATGGATGTCCCTTTTAGAAGATATATGATATCCTTACCGGTAGGTTAACACACTTCAGAACCAAAGGAATCCTCAGAGCAGGAAGGGGTCCCTGGCTTTTCTGGCTCTTGCCCCTTAAAGTTTCCCAACTTCTCACTTTTCAGTCTACTTTCTCTCCTGTTAAAATAAACTCATTAGTGGCATCTACCATCATGTATTACTTAACTCTTTCCATCTGTTGCTCAGTTGTGTCTGACTCTTTGCTATCCCTTGTACTGTAGCCTGCCAGGCTTCTCTGTCTGTGGGATTTTCCAGGAAAAAATACTAGAGTGGGTTGCCATTTCCTTCTCCAGAGGATCTTCCTGACCCAGGGATCGAACCCACATCTTTTGTGTCTCCTGCATTGGCAGGCGAGTTCTTTACCACTGAGCCACCTGGGAAGCCCCAGTTTTCCCATCTGTTATGGTTTAAACTTCATTTCATAGAAAGCCCTGGCTTTAATCCTTTACTCTCCCTTTATAATGCTTTTATTTTGACCTTACTACTTTCTAAAAATCAACCCAACTCCTTCATCACTGTCTTTCCCCCAACCTCCATTAACCTTTCCCTGTTACCCAGGTTTTTTAACATATACTTAAGAGGTAGCCAACAAAAATGGACTTGAGATTTACATGGTGACCTTTTTTTTTTTCTTTTCCTACAAGGACCATTTTCAAGACTAGGAGATTTCTCCTATTCTTCTCAAGGAACTTTCAGATGAATTAATGAAACAGGGTAGATACATTTGTTACTATTATTAGAATCTCATTGTCTATAACTCCAAAATGAGGCATAAAGCAGATGTCTTTCTAAAAGGAAGAGCCTTATTATAAATTATCTTGAAGATCCTGAGATTGTCTTTAAGAGCAGTGCTACGGGAGGATATGAGGCACAATCTTCCAAAACACTGGACTTGATTTTATCCTGAGTGCTTCCTTGATTTTAACCTCTTATAATCACAGGATATAAAGAAGGAAGAAATTTGGTGTTCATTCTGTCTCATTTTACAAACTAGGAAATTGAGACACAGAGGCACCAAGTCATTAAGATCATTCAGTTATTTAGTTGGCTATGTGGAGCAGGCTGGTTTCAGAAAGGATATAGAAGAGTGGACATATTTGAGAGATATTGATAATCTGTGATAATCAGCACTGACTGACTGGTTGGTGACAGACTGAGGGGTTGGATACTGAGAGGGAAGCTTCAAAAGTGGTGTTTGAATCTTTAGCCTTAGCAACCACGCACACAGGAGGCCCTCATTTTGAAGGAGGACATAGGCAGCAAGGTGTACTGTCAGAGAAAGATTTAGAATTCAGACTGGAAATGTTGAATTTTGAGTGTCTTTAGTCAAATCCGAGAAAACACGTTACTATTGAGTATATACGAGGAAAACCATGAGACTATTGGGTTATGAAAGTTTACTGAAGAGAGTATTTCCAAGAGGAAGTTATTATTACCCATAGCTGCAGTGAGGCCAAGTAGACAGACATGGAAAGGTGTTCATTGGGTTTAACTAGAAGGAAGTCATTAGTGACCTTGACAAGTTTCAGTGGAGCAGTGGGGCCAAAGCCAGATGGTAGTGAACTGGGAAATGAGTGGGAGGTGAGGAAGTAGAAGTGAATATAAACAACCATTAAGAAGTCTGGGACAGCCAAAGGAAGGGCAGAAGTAGGGCAGTCCCTGCAGGGGAAGATGTAGAGGGAGGGTTTTATTTGATGTGGGAGAGAGTTGGGCATGTTTAGGTACTGATGGTAAGAGTTTTTCAGTTTTCCAGTTTTTATACTGAAGTAATTTTTCTTTCCTCTGACTCCTGCTTTCTGTCTAGAGGTCTGAGTAGTTCCTGGAAATCTCAGAGCAGATCTTTTAGGAGCATCAGAATTATCTCTTGCTAATTCATTATTAACTAATTCTTACCAACCAACGTTTGCTATCAACTCATAAGCCTACATTCCCCTCTGACTTTTTTCCAGATGCGCACACTCATCTTAGATAAAGCATCTCTGAAAAATGTTAATGGGGGTAAAGAAAACATAAGTAAGTTTCTCACATCTCAAATTGGCCTGTATAAGATTTCCAACTGAGAGATGAACATTTTGGACCAGTTTTTAAAAATCTGAAGAAATTATTGCTTAGGATTAACATTTATTACACATTTGGTCATTGACTTTAAAGGCATTAATTTATTTATTTTAATTGGAGGATAATTACTTTACAATATTGTGATGGTTTTTGCTGTGCATCAGTCTGAGTCAGCCATAGGCATACATTT
>NW_011494870.1:4552327-4552772 GCF_000754665.1 Bison bison bison
GTGCATTGACTTGTTTTATAGTTACTTCACTGTTATTTATTGACTTCCTAATACGTAGCGTGTGTTTGGCATGGATCACCTGACACTGACCTGAAAATCTCATTTTGTAAGTATTTTTTTGAAGATAAATTTCTGAGATTTACGATGATTTTCTACATTTTTGGTACAATACTTTATGCTACGTCCAAACAATATTATTTATGGTTTAGTGGAAACATTTTTATTGATACCTTACATCCAAATTCCTTTTCTATTTCTAAAATAAGTGTTTCTAAGTGATTCTCAGTAGGAAAAAGGACCTGATTGCTATAGTAGAAGTATAGGACACCAGATACCTTCTCTTGATGACCACTGGCAGCTGAAATGTGGACAACTGACTTAGAATTAGCCAACAGATTCTCTCACCAAGAATCACATACTGGGGAAGCAATAGAAAACCGCAGAT
>NW_011494870.1:4552872-4554635 GCF_000754665.1 Bison bison bison
CAGATAGAAAACTGAGACTCACTGTTGATGATGGCAGCAATGCTGAGTGCCCAGCAGTGATGGTGCTCATGGCATCAGCCTAGCCAGACTGCCCTGGGGAGCTGTTCCTGGCTGTGTCCTCTGTTGTCCAGCTACTCTTGGTTCTTGTCTCTGTTCTGAATCTGCCTTCTGTGAGCTCTCTGAGACCCTTCCAAAAATTTTCTCTTCTGCATAGGTTACCTGGAGGCATTTTCTATTCTTTGCCATCAGGAACCTTACTTAACTAATTCAGAGGGTCACAGTGGAATAATAAAGCAGCCAACAAAAACATTTATACTAGGCTAACATTTATGGACTGCAAACATTGTGCTAAATGTTTTAAATAAAGGATGTCACCAAATCATCAAAACAACAGGATAAGGCAGGCATGTGGGTCTATTCTTTCAAGAATCATCTCAAGGGGCTTCTTTTGTAAGAAGGCTTTTCTAATCTCCTTTCCCACTTGCAAGTAGGCTTGACTTCTCCTTCGTGTCCTCTCTATGTCATATAAAGAGGAGAGAATGTGTGTGTGTGTGTGTGTGTGTGCGCGCGCGCGTTAGCAGCTCAGTCAGGTCTAACTCTTTGTGACCCCATGTACTGTACCCTGCCAAGCTCCTCTGTCTATGGGATTCTCCAGGCAAGAATACTGGAGTGGGGAGCCATTCCCTTCTTCAGGGGATCTTCCCGACCCAGGGATTGAACCTAGGTCTGCTGCACTGCAGGCAGATTCTTTACTGTCTGAGCCACAAGCTGCTGCTGCTAAGTTGCTTCAGTCGTGTCTGACTCTGTGCGACCCCATAGACAGCAGCCCACCAGGCTCCCCCATCCCTGGGATTCTCCAGGCAAGAACACTGGAGTGGGTTGCCATTTCCTTCTCCAATGCATGAAAGTGAAAAGTGAAAGGGAAGTCGCTCAGTCATGTCCGACTCTTTGAGACCCCATGGACTGCAGCCTATAAGGCTCCTCCATCCACGGGATTTTCCAGGCAAGAGTACTGGAGTGGGGTGCCATTGCCTTCTCCCCTGAGCCACAAGGGAAGCCCCTAAATATATATACATATACATATATGTATATGTATATACTTATTTTTATATGTGAATATTTATATTTATTGTACATACATATATACACATATACTCTCCTCTTATATATACAATATTAAATATATAAAGTATGTATAATATATATAACATTACAATATATAATATAATATGTAATATATAATATTCCCCCTCATGGATCATAGCCTTGTTGTGGTAAAGAGGCTTGTGTAACTCAATGAAACTATGAGTCACACTATGCAGGGCCACCCAAGACAGATGGGTCACAGTGAAGAATTCTGACAAAACATGGTCTACTGGAGAAGGAAATGGCAACCCATTCCAGTATTCTTTCCTGGAAAGCCCCAAGGACAGTATAAAAAGGCAAAAAGATGGGTCCCCCATGTTAGGGGGTATCTAATATGCTACTGGGGATAAAGCAATGGCACCCCACTCCAGTACTCTTGCCTGGGAAATCCCATTGACAGAGGAGCCTGGTGGGCTGCAGTCCATGGGGTCGCTAGGAGTAGGACACGACTGAGCAAATTCACTTTCACTTTTCACTTTCATGCACTGGAGAAGGAAATGGCAACCCACTCCAGTGTTCTTGCCTGGGAATCCCAGGGATGGGGGAGCCTGGTGGGCTGCCGTTTATGGGGTCGCACAGAGTTGGACACGACTGAAGTGACTTAGCAGTAGCAGTAG
>NW_011494870.1:4554735-4568466 GCF_000754665.1 Bison bison bison
CTGGAAAATCCCATGGACGGAGGAGCCTGGTAGGCTGCAGTCCATGGGGTCGCTAGGAGTAGGACACGACTGAGTGACTTCACTTTCACTTTTCACTTTCATGCATTGGAGAAGGAAATGGCAACCCACTCCAGTGTTCTTGTCTGGAGAATCCCAGGGACGGGGGAGCCTGGTGGGCTGCTGTCTCTGGGGTTGCACAGAGTTGGACACGACTGAAGTGACTTAGCAGCAGCAGCAGGGGATAAAGCAGAGGGCAATTACTACTAGCTCCAGAAGGAAGGTAGTGGTTGGGCCAAAGTGGAAAAGCTCAGTTGTGGATGTATAATATGTTTATTTTATTTCCTAGTGATTTATTAAACTCTTACTATTTTGTCAGACACCATGCTTAGATGTTCTCTCACATGATCTCATGTCATTCCCACCAGAACTTTATGAATTAGATTTATTATTTTACAAAAGAGGAAGTAAGAATAAGAAAGGTTAGATAACTTTTTCAAGATGTTGCCTATGAATGGCAGAGTAGAGAAGTGAACGAGTTTCATTTGTTTTTGTTTTGAATTCCAATGCCTCTGCTCCTAACACTCTCCAAACTGTCTTCACTGACTCCTTATACTTACGTGGAAATGCTTCCCTCTTGTACTGGATTGAGGGAGAGTTTGCATTGCACTTCTCTCTCTCTCTTTTTTCTTACTTGTGTAGGAGGGAAGGCAAATTTGTTTCTTATAGCACTTCACCCATCTTCTATCCGTGGCAGACACCACGAGTCGATGATTACACTCTGTACCAGTGAGTTATCTCAAGAATTCCTCTCCCCCTTTTCTACAGGAAGTCACTCCCAGTTAGTTAGCAATGAATCCTATTGCTATTCCTAGCCCAGAACAATGCCTCTCACAGAAGTGTGCTAAGCAAATTGTTGTTAGAGTGTTACTATTTTCTTTAACAGATGAACAAATAATAGAGAATTAAATAAGAGGCCATTCACCTGGAGATATTAATATCTACCTCATTAGGTTTTGGGAGGAGTAATTGAATTAATGCACCTAGAACTTCTCAGTGGAGAAGGCAATGGCACCCCACTCCAGTACTCTTGCCTGGGAAATCCCATTGACAGAGGAGCCTGGTGGGCTGCAGTCCATGGGGTCGCTAGGAGTCGGACACGACTGAGCAAATTCACTTTCACTTTTCACTTTCATGCACTGGAGAAGGAAATGGCAACCCACTCCAGTGTTCTTGCCTGGGAATCCCAGGGATGGGGGAGCCTGGTGGGCTGCCGTTTATGGGGTCGCACAGAGTTGGACACGACTGAAGTGACTTAGCAGTAGCAGTAGCAGAACCTCTCAAATAGTGTCTTGGCACAAGGTAACTTAGTTATTAGTGCAACTACTCAGAAGCATGCATGTTGTATCCATAGAAATAGGAAGGCAGTTGCCAGTTGCCAGGGGCTGAAGGGAGGGAGGAAGGGATGAGGTGTGACTACTTAATGGGTATGAGGTTTCGTCTTGGGGTGATGAAAATGTTTGCAACTAGATAGAGGTGGTGACTGCATAACATTGTGACTATACTAAAGGCGACAGAATTGTACGGTTCCAAATGGTTGATTTTGTGTTATATGAATTTGCCCTTCATTAAAAAAAATTCAGAGGTTGTATTGGATGGGACAAGATGAGGGAGATCTGAGACTGAGTGCTGCCTTAAATTTTGCTCCTTGGGCCCCTTGCTTAACTTGCCTTAGTCCCAGCCCTGGTAATGTGGCCAGAATTTGAAATCAGGCCTTTAGTTCTGTAAGTAAGGGTTCTTTCTACTTGAATCAGTTGCTTTAGAAATCAGAGAAAGTCTGTCCTCATTGGTGGAGAGCTGTGATTGGTGTGCTGATAAGTGAAGCTGGAGGAGGTGTTGTCCTCAGCTCAGGCAGGAAAACAAGTCAATTTTTTAAGCCCTTTATAGTTTACAGAGCAGTTTTAGAGAACAATGGGTTGCAACTAATAGGAACTTACTGTACCTGAATAACTCATCTAACAAGCATAGTGAACATGACTCAGAGGGAGGGGTGGGTAGGAAGGGAAGTCTTCAAAGTTTATAGTCAGAAACTTCTCTTCCTGCACTTGGAGTCTGTCTTTACTGACTGCAAAGGAAATGCAAAGACTTCAGAATGGTATCTATTAACAGTGAAGTGACATCATTCTCCTCCCTGGTCTGTAAGCAGCTCCACTGAGCTTGCTTGCAGCATTAATGGGGCTGGTGACAGCCGCTTAGTCTAGGCTAAATAGACCTTAGGGTGCAGTCATGACTTTGCCATAAGTGTGAAGTGACTGGGAGAGTCCTCATGAAAACAAATAAAATCTCGGATCTTCCACAGCTAATCTCTTTGCAGTTTGCTTTATTTATAACTGTGTCAATGTGTTGTAGCAACAACCCATTTTGTATACACAGCCACTCATTGCTCATTAATAAACAAGAAGATATTAATGAACAGTCACCTCTCATTTTAAGGCAACTTGACATGTAGACCATGGCTAAGAATTAAGTAGCAAAAGATGGTTTTAATTTATTACATGTTGTTCTTGTCTCTGTGTTAGAGGAATTTTGAAGTGGCCTTGACCTCATTTCTGGTCAAAGGGGAAGCCAGTGTCCAAGTGCAAGCTCACATGTCTGCCTCTATCTCCTTGTAGCCCTGTCCCTAATGTGCCAGCAGAGCAGAGGGGAGTGCACAGAAGTTACTTCTGTTGCTTACAAAACATTAAAGAGATCTTGACACCCTTTTCAGATATTTTTTTCTTTCTTTCTTAAAGCATAAACCTTCTCCCTTTGCCACTGGAGATATAAACGGCATGTTTTCTGTCTCCCAGACCTAATAGTCTAATGGGAAGATGGTCATAGAAAGAACTATCTGTGATATAGGTGATAAAGACCATTCTAAAGGGACTGAGTATGAGGTGAGCAGACAGGAGATGTTTAACTGTATTGATCCTATTGGGCTTAGGGGTGTGGTATGGGGCCAGATTAGTAGGGGGTTGAGAGAAGAGATAACATTTAAACTGAACCTTGAAGGATTTCTTTGGATGATCGAGTGGTAACAGGGTGTGTGTGTGTATGTGTATGTGTGTGTGGTGTGGGGTGTGTGGTGTATGTGTGTGTGTGTGTGGTGAGGACAGAGAGGAGACTTTTGCAGAGCAATGAAAGAATACACAACTCAGCACTTTACTGAGTTTAGAAACAGAAAGGCTGAATGTTGCATGGCTGGAATGTGGGAACTAACTGGAAGGGAAAGAATGAGTAGAACAAATCTTGTGTCGCTATTTCATTAGGGACAAAAACAAAGATGTGGAAAAAATTAGGTGTTCTACTTTAAGTTCACAAAGATAAGAATGTAGAGAGTAATGGAAAAATGGTGCAAAGGGAAAAAATGATTCTTTGAGATGCTAAGAAAGACAAAGCTTTCTGTATTCCTAGGAATGATTTTATCATAATTTTAGACTTCAGATATTGGAAGATATACCGTGGAGGGCCTGTCTGAGCAAAGCTGTTAAGAAAGATGGTACTTTAAAAGTCTATGTTGCCAGGTCAGCATGCTGAAGTGGGCCTTTGGCTTGTGGCCTCTCTTTGTGTGTGACCTTATGTGGGGTCACTCTTTCTTTGGTTTTCATTTTCAGCATTTTAGTTTCCAGAATTGTTTTGGTGATTAACTTTTTTGGTTTTTCACGTGTTTAGGTGAATTTTAGGTGAACAACATTTGTGTTTAAATAAGATTTCTATAACTTTAAGGTTGATTTCATTGGCCTGGGGTTAATTTTTTCTCCTTGAGGAATGTAATTCTGTTTTTGCCACAAGACTCAATGGGAAACTTTATCATTACTTTTGAGTACTTTGAGTATTCTGTATCAATTACAATGATATTTGTCAGAATTTAGAAATTGAAATGTTTGTGCTGATTATTTGCCAGTCCCGGTGAGCTCTTCCCTGGTCTCCATTCTGCTCTGTGCCCAGCACTGACTGGGCTTCCTTGCCTGTTGCAGTCCAAGGCACCAACACATCAGAGAGAAGCTCCATTCCTCCCTGGGCTTGGGTTATCACTCCTTCTCCTTCTCTCTGCAGGCCTGGGGATGCTAAGGCTCCCTCTGGTGCCTCACCATCCTTGATCAGTGTGCTGACCTTAGCATCCCGCCCCACCCCCCCAACACCTCACATCTTTGTAAACTCCTCAATTGCTCATATGAATATTTTGCATTTCCTGCAGGACCCCAATAATGCATTCCTTAGGTATATTCAGAGAAAGTATATTGAAGATGTATATATGGTAATTTGCATTCATATAGTAAGTTTATTACAAAAACTGAATTTAGGAAACAGCTTTTTTCCTTTACATTAAAATATAATGTAAAAATTATTTTAAAGATTCTCACAATTAACAACATGCTTCAGGACTCTTTATTCCTCACCTCTTGAAAACTGCTCAGCCAGAATCACGTTTGAGTATTATTGCTGCTGCTGCTGCTAAGCCGTTTCAGTCATGTCCAACTCTGTGCGACCCCATTGACGGCAGCCCACCAGGCTCCCCCGTCCCTGGGATTCTCCAGGCAAGAACACTGGAGTGGGTTGCTGTTTCCTTCTCCAATGCGTGAAAGTGAAAAGTGAAAGTGAAGTTGCTCAGTCATGTCAGACTCTTAGCGACCCCATGGACTGCAGCCTTCTAGGCTCCTCTGCCCATGGGATTCTCCAGGCAAAAGTACTGGACTGGGTTGCCATTGCCTTCTCCGTGACTATTATTGAAGAGCCATATTTTCAAATATTAGAGAACCTAGTTGAACCTAAAAAAAAATCCACACAACTCATCTTGCATACAGTTTAAAAGTCCCACCCAAGTCCTCTGCTCTCTCTTCAGCTAAGATCTGACTCAAAGCCTGGGGTTTGGCAGTGTGAAAGATGGACATTATCTGTTCTTTCACTCTTTCCTTTCCTTCCCATCCCACCAAACTCTAATATTGTGGATTTCTTTTTATTTGGCTGTGCCATGTGGAATCTTATTTCCTCAACCAGGGATCTAATTTGGGCCCTGGCAGTGAAAGTCCTAACCACGAGAGCACCAATGAATTCCCCTGCATTTTCTTAAATATCCAGCCTATGAGTAAGCTATCAGCCTCCCTTATCTGACAGGCTCTGGCTTCTCTGAGTAATTCATTTGAAAGATTCCTCAGTTGGCTGTAGGCTGGGTAAAAACATCCCTTTCTCACCTCTGTATATAAATTCACCTTTTACAAACTTCGTGATTAATCTCTAGTTTTATTTTTCATAAGCTTCTGGGGAGGTGAGCAGTGGGTTAGCCTGGCCTCCTCTTTAACAATTTCTGAGAGGATATGTCACTAGAAGGATGTTTCAATAGCTTTGAGGTGGTAGATGAAATTTCCTGGTTAGACATCAGGAAATGTCTAATCTCACACCCTATTATGTTTGCATGCATTAAAAGGCATATTAAGAAAAGAAAAAGAGGATATGGATGGAAGAAAGTGAGAAAAAATTAGTGAAAAAATAGAAGTGGAGAGAGAAGGAAACCAAGAAACAAGACCCCTCACCTTGATGCCCTGAAATTACTGCTGATGTCTTGCCTTTCTTTGGTTGACTCTCAGTCTAACATTGCCCTTGGATGTTAAATTATGATATTTTATTTGGAAAGAATTCAATGTAGTGAAAGAAGCGATAACTTCAAAAAGTAAAAAATAGATATTCAGGAGCACTGTACTAAATTGCTAAATTTATTTTAAGAGTAGTGGACATTGAATTTGTTTCTCTGACATCCATTTCAGCTTCCTTGAGTGACAACCATGATGTTTAGGAGGGATGAATGAACCTTATCTTCGGAGTCAGAGGAGGGCCCTGATTGATCTGAGTCTCTCAGGGTAATCCTATATCCTTGTTGCAGTGATTGATGCAGGTTTAAGCCAATCAGAGCATAGTATTTATTTCCCATCCTATAAAGATTGCATCTGAGTAGTCCAATAAGACTGAAGCCTGGGACTTTTGTATGATGATGTTTCAAAAAACTGGCTGTGGCCTTTGTTCTACCCTTGAATGTGACTGTGGAACCACCATGAGTGCTGCTGGTGGTCATTTCATGAGGCCAGCCCATGAACAAAGCCAACGTTTGAAGGCGGACAGAACTGAGAGACCTGCAGAAAAACTGAGTGAGAGCCTAGATTGAACCATGCCTGGGACCACCTCATGGAAAGTCCTATGGACTTTTTAGTTAGAGAAGCTAGAAAATTCCCTGAATTTTTTTCTGTGGGGTGGCAGGGGCTGTGTTGGGTCTTTGTTGCTACAAGCAGGCTTTTTCTAGTTGCGGTGAGTGGGGGCTACTCTCTGTTGTGGTGCATGGGCTTGACAACAAGTGGTTTCTCTTACTGCAGAGCACAGAATCTAGGGCACACAGACTCAGTAGTTGTGGCCCATGGGCTTAGTTGCTCTGCTGCATGTGTGATCTTCCCAGATCAGGGATTGAACCTGTGTCCCCTGCATTGACAGAGGATTCTTAACCACTGGACTACCAGGCAAGCCCAATTCCCTGAATTTTTAAAGACATTTGAATACTGTTTCTATTATTTGCCACAGAAATAATTTCAATTGATTACATTTTTGTTGCATTTGAGTAATTTAAGCTGAATTAAAACAAACAGTCCTCATTAAAAGACAATATACACTTAGAGCTTTTGAATAGACTTCTAGTTTTTCATACATGCACATTGCAAAGGATCAAAACTAAAATCACAAAAGCGGAACCTCATTGCTTCATTCACATAGAATAAGGGCTATGGATTTGCAAGGAAAACAAACTTTAATATCACAGTTGCTTGAAGATAAAGGGAAAATTACAGATGAGCCAGCACTGGAATGGTTTGAAAGATCCACCTCTTTTGACATAAACTTCTGCCACGCTAGGCAGAATAGAAATGAAGAAAAACTGATGTGAGTTTCAAGTCTACTGTTTGTCAGTCACTTTCATAAACATTATCACACTGAATTCTTACAATAATAATCCTTTGAGATTGTCATTATCCCCTCCCCCACCTCCACTCCCATGTTACATTTGTGGAAACAGCCTCAGAACAAAAAAGTAATTTGTTCAAGATCATATAGCTATTTAGTATCAGAGGCAGGGTTTGAGTCCAGATTATGCTCTTTTCACAACCTCCATGTTTCTTTATAAGATATAGCTGGAAACTACAGGGGTCTGTAGGCAGTCAGGATTGGAGCAACTTAGAGTGCATTTATCAGTTGCTTTGTGTGCCGGAGATCTGTTTTACTGTAGACCCTAAGCTTTAGCTTTTTTGGTATTATTTAATTTACAAACAAGTCTGGTCCTCTGCCTTGGGAATAGCAAACACAAAGGGAGAATTGGATTCAGTAGTGTTTGCTTCCATATAACCTAACTAAACATAGGATGCCTTATTCTGATGCACTGCTTCCTTCTCGTTTTCCTAAAAAGATTCACAAACCCTCTGCCAATATGATAAGTGTTGGGGGAAATGAATTTCTGAATTGTCATTCTAGGAATTGCCTTTTGCAGCTGAAACTTCACCACTTAGTTAAGCCTTCTCCTGCCATCTGCTCAGCTCCAAACTGCTGCAAAGGTTGAGAGGATCTGCTTAAATTACAAATAACCATATCTATGATAGAAACTCCATGCCATGAAATCTTCTCTAATTTTTCCAGCTTGACAGACACTGGCTCCAGAGGACCACACTTTTAGGATCCCCAGGGTACTATCACAAGGTATCAGGTCTTCAAAGGCAGCCTTTCCATACCATTTAGGACTGTCACCTTCTCTACCTGTGAAAGTATCTTCATGGGTGCTTATTAGTAATAATATATTTAAAAAATTAATAACAAAGTTCCAATAGTTTTAGAATAGGTTATCTTACCACTGACAAAATACATATTATCTCTATTAGTATAATAAAATAAAAAAAAAAAAAGATAGCCTTTCATTAACAGACTGTAGTTCACAAAAATTCACTGTAACTAACCTCATAATCCACACTTGCAAACTCATCTTGTCCCCAGCTCTGGAGCCAGTCAGGTCTGGAAGAATATATGGAAATCTCCATCAGTTTTTTTTAAACATATATTTTTAAAGTGTTTGCCTGACTGCACCAGGTCTTAGTTGCTGCACGCAGGATCTTTAGTTGCAGCATGTGGAACCTTACTTCCCTAACAAGGGATTGAACCTCAGCTCCCTGCATTGGGATCATGGAGTCTTAGTCCCTGGACCACCAGGGAAGTCCCAGGAAACCTCCATCAGTTTTGATGACTTGATATCATCTTAGTCTGTTGGTATATATGAAAGTGACATATTGAGCACACAGCAGGCATTGTTCTTCAGGTCTGATTGTTAGATTCTTTCCCAGTCTGGAGAAGAGTCTTATGTTATTTTTCTGGCACCTCCTTCTCTGTCTTTTCTCCCTGTGTTAGTTTAACAAGGACTGAACTTCTTTTATGATCTGTTCAGCCCTTGTAAAGGCCTGGGTAGGTCTTTGACACTTACTTCCTTGTATCTCTAACTTTTACTCCTTAATTTGTCCACTCATTTGTTCACTTATTAGGCAATTTTTGCCAGTTTGTTAATGCTAGTCAAGGCAGTTCAAAGTGTCTTAGGTCATGCTCTCTAGAAGCAGAGACTGATTTGGGTATTCTTAGCAAGTGATTTAGTCCTTTATAAGGAATGCTGTAAAGGCAGCTGGGAAAGAGAATAGGGCCAGGGTGCTAGCAGTTGCTTGTTGGTTAGGACCACCCTTGGAGGTGAGGATAGGTAGAGGCCAATGTGAGCTCACAAGCACCTCCTGTCAGGCAAGGACAGTTCCTCTGGGAGACTTGGTGTGTGAGCCATGCACTCATCATATCCAAGGACTGGGTGGAACTCAATAGTATCTACATCACAAGATACCTGATATTTAGTCTCTGAGTGACTCCATAGAAGAGGGTCATTGTGGAGATGGAGTGATGGAGCTATGTACATAAGAGCACATAAACCAAGCTAGGTGTTAGTATGTATGTGTGCGTGGTGTGGGGGGGGGGGGGAGGGGGATGGAGCGGATGAGAGGTGGAGGAGAAAATTTCCTTAAGGAAAATTTCCCCAAGGCAATGACTCATATATTGAGGCTTAAAGGGTGAGACAGATGATGGAAGAGGGAGGAAATTTCAGCCAGAGAAATGAGCATGAATATTTGTACATAAGGCTGCATTATGACTTTGGTTTGCCTTAAGCATTTTAACCTCTCCTGGGCCCCCTCCTCCATGAAAAATATTAAAAGTTTCATTTTATGACTTGTTATTGTTTAGTTACTAAGTTGTATATCCAACTCTTTGTGACCCAATGATTGTAGTCCCACCAGGCTTCTCTGGCCATGGAATTTCCCAGGCAGGAATATTGGAGTGGGTTGCCATTTCCTTCTCCAGCAGATCATCCTGGGCCAGGCCAGGGATTGAACCCACATATCCTGCATTGGCAGGCAGATTCTCTACCACTGAACCATCAGGGAAGCCCCAGTTTTGATATGCTGTCAAGCAAACTCTTCGGAGAAGGCAATGGCAACCCACTCCAGTACTCTTGCCTGGAAAATCCCATGGACGGAGGAGCCTGGGAGGCTGCAGTCCATGGTGTTGCTATGAGTTGGACACGACTGAGCGACTTCACTTTCACTTTTCACTTTCACGCATTGGAGAAGGAAATGGCAACCCACTGCAGTGTTCTTGCCTGGAGAATCCCAGGGATGGGGGAGCCTGGTGGGCTGCTGTCTATGGGGTCACACAGAGTTGGACATGACTGAAGTGACTTAGCAGCAGCAGCAGCAAGCAAACTCTTAAAAACATTTTACTTTTACAGTATTATATGATATAGGTTAAAATGCCAGCATTTGTGGTTAATTGCAGGTGAGGAAACAGGCATAGAGATATGAAACTATTTAGCAAAAGCCATGAAGGAAATTGGATAAACAACCTGAGAATCCACTCTATTGCTTTTCAGTGAGTTCCAAGGTTGGAGGCAGTTACCCAGCTGGATCCCCACAAAAGGCAAAAATTTCCATTAGAAGTGGTTCAGGCTTACAACACCAAAGTTTCCATGTGCATTTGCAGTTGTGGGTAGTCAAGCAATGACCCAGCTGGTCAGAGGAAGTCTGTGGACTAAATGAAGGGTTTCTATTCCAATTCAAATGAATATAATATAATATAACTAATCATTATAATATAATGATTCTCAATAATCATTGATAATATTGGTATTCTCAATGCCAATACCTCAATAGCATAGAAAGAGGTTTTTGTTTTTGTTTTCCAGTATGGGAGGGGGTGTGATAAACTCATACTGGGCTCCGTTCTCTGTCAGTGACAAGCTCAACAATTGAGCATTGAAAGCATTTCAGTTGTTCTATAGCTAGCCACATAGCTCATGGGAACTCAATGGTTGATTTAATTGATAGTCACCTGGGGAGAAACAAATGGATTTGAAGACCCAAGAAATCAGCCACTGCACTAATGGAAGAAATTCATGGGCTTTCTTCCTTCTGCAGAGAGTCTGGTTCATCTTTTGAACATAATTAGTTGAAATTTTCTTCCAGTAGCTTGTACAATTCTTCCCGTGATATGTTGACTACACTTGTATTTTTTCTATGCGAGCACAGTCATATTTTATTGCTTTATTGGAAACAAGAGTAATTACGTTAACTGCTAATTAATGTTTTCTTGGACTGCCACGTTCTTAATAGACCAGTGGACAGTTCTACAGAAAAGGATGCTGAGCCTCACTGAAGGTGGAATAGGAGTTCCTTCTGAAAATGTTTCTCAAGTTTTCCCTGTAATAAAAGTTACCTAGAGTGTTGGTTAAACATTCAGATAAACATTGGTTTATCCTTTGGGGATGCTGATTCAAAAGTGTTAGGATATGTCCCTGGAATATGTATTTTAACAGCCATGCAATGTTGCCATTAGGGGAGTGTGGGAAACATTGTTCTATGAAGTAGGATTTTGAAAAAGTGATCAGAGACAGGGAGTCCCTGATTTTCAAATATCCCTCCTCATTCTCATGGTGGTATTTCTTTCTTTCTTAGTTCTACCTCCCACTGACTGCCTTTCAGTCCCATCCCACATGAGTGGCTTGACCTAAAGATTTAGCATGTCCTCTTTGCTTCAGGTCAGCCTACTATTTCCATCCCGTTTCAAGTCATTCCCTTTCCATATACTTTAGTCACAATGGTACCAAACTATTTGTTCTTCCATATCTATCTTGAGCTCTTCAAACCTTTTAACTTTTTTTCCTACTCCATTTTCTCCATAGAATGGCTTCTCTCATTATTTTGCCCATTGAACTTTTGTTTCTTCTTCAAGAATTCAAATATCAATTCCTTAGAAGTCTTTTGCAGCTTCTACAGACAGAGTTAATTCTTGCCTCTGTGTTTTCATCACACTTTGGATTTCTCTTACCCATAATTCATGTTATGTTGTAATTATTTGTTTACTGTCTGTTTCAATAGGCAGCATGGATAGGAACAATGTCTTCATCTTTGTATAACAGTACTTAGCAGAGTGCCAGGTACATAGTAGGATTTATATAAATACTTGCTGAGTGAACTTTAGACTTTTAATAACTGTATATGAACTGATTATTATAAAATAGCTTATAAATACATTTTTTATAGAAGTTCATATATTCATTCATTCATCCATTTATTCCAACAACTATCTGTTGAACCACTATCATATGCTAAGCATTAGTGATTCAGTGATAAACAAAAAACAGATATGATCCTTGCCTTCATGGAGTTTTGGGTGAAGTGAAGTGAAAGTCACTCAGTCGTGTCCGACTTTTTGTGACCCCATGGACTGTAGTCCACCAGGCTCCTATGTCCATGGAATTCTCTGGGCCAGAATACTAGAGTGGGTAGACGTTCCCTTCACCAGGGCATCTTCCCAACCCAGGGATTGAACCCAGGTCTTCCACATTGCAGGCAGATTCTTTACCATCTGAGCCACCAGGGAAGCCAAGTATATTAGTAAAATAATTGCAAAATGAATAAAAGTTTGCTACAATAAATAAAAATATAGGGATAAGCATGTGGGGGCAATGAAAGCATATAATAATGGAGGTTGAGAGGTAACAATTGATCAGAGTGCTCACAGTGAGAATTATTTAGGGAGAAAGTAGAATGAAGAGTCTTCCAGGCTCAGGAAAAAGCCTATTCAAAGGATCCAGGGTAGGAGGGAGAATGGTAAGACTGAGAGGCTGAAAGATGGATGGTATATCTGGTGCAGAGACAGAAAGTGGACTTAGGGCCAGAGAAAAGGCTTGTCTACCTGGAGCGTATGGGTTTTCATGGGCCTGTTAAAGGTTTTGTCTTTAAATGCATTGGGAAATCAATAAAAAAACCCCAGTGATTTTGGTGTGCTATTGCATTTTTGTGGAGATTTATCTAGCCAAATGATGACTTGATTTACTATTTATTTTGATTATGCAGACTTCTTCAGGACAGGAAGGATGTCTTGTATTTCTTCAGAGTTCTCAGAATCTAGCAGTATACAATAAATAGAGTGGGTGACCAAAGGATGTGTATTTCTTGTTATATTTCAGATTCTTGAGAGTGAGGCTTTATGTAAACACACTTAGAAAGAAACTTATTTAACCAAATCCATTGGATAACTTATCACAACATTACAATTTGTGTTAAAACTGTGAAAAACATGTTTATTATGGTGAATGGACAGCTGGTTATCCACTACTATCTTAACCAACAAAGACTGTTTCTTAAATGTTTGGGAAACTAATAGGGTTCTTCCCATTTCCAATAAGGTTATTTATCACTCATGATACTTGAAGTTTTACTATTACAGAATCATAAAGACTTCGGGGTCTTTAAGAGTCCTCTTTGAAAGTGTAAATACCTAATTGGGGGTAAGATATATACCAACTTTAACCAACTTCTGTCTTTGAGTTATCTCAGTTCAGTTCAATTCAGTCGCTCAGTTGTGTCCAACTCTTTGTGACCCCATGAATTGCAGCATGCCAGGCCTCCCTGTCCATCACCAACTCCTGGAGTTCACCCAGACTCATGTCCATTGAGTCAGTGATGCCATCCAGCCATTTCATCCTCTGTCGTCCCCTTCTCCTCCTGCCCCTGATCCCTCCCAGCATCAGAGTCTTTTCCAATGAGTCAACTCTTCGCATGAGGTGGCCAAGTACTGGAGTTTCAGCTTTAGCATCATTCCTTCCAAAGAAATCCCAGGGCTCATCTCCTTCAGAATGGACTGGTTGGATCTCCTTGCAGTCCAAGGGACTCTCAAGAGTCTTCTCCAACACTACAGTTCAAAAGCATCAATTCTTCGGCACTCAGCCTTCTTCACAGTCCAACTCTCACATCCATACATGACCACAGGAAAAACCATAGCCTTGACTAGACGGACCTTTGTTGGCAAAGTAATGTCTCTGCTTTTGAATATGCTATCTAGGTTGGTCATAACTTTCCTTCCAAGGAGTAAGCGTCTTTTAATTTCATGGCTGCAATCACCATCTGCAGTGATTGGAGCCCCCCAAAATAAATTCTGACACTGTTTCCACTGTTTCCCCATCTATTTCCCATGAAGTGATGGGACCGGATGCCATGATCTTCATTTTCTGAATGTTGAGCTTTAAGCCAACTTTTTCACTCTCCACTTTCACTTTCATCAAGAGGCTTTTGAGTTCCTCTTCACTTT
>NW_011494870.1:4568566-4576351 GCF_000754665.1 Bison bison bison
TCCTTTTCCTATTTGGAACCAGTCTGTTGTTCCATGTCCAGTTCTAACTGCTGCTTCCTGACCTGCATATAGGTTTCTCAAGAGGCAGATCAGGTGGTCTGCTATTCCCATCCCTTTCAGAATTTTCCACAGTTTATTGTGATCCACACAGTCAAAGGCTTTGGCATAGTCAATAAAACAGAAATAGATGTTTTTCTGGAACTCTCTTGCTTTTTCCATGATCCAGCAGATGTTGGCAATTTGGTCTCTGGTTCCTCTGCCTTTTCTAAAACCAGCTTGAACATCTGGAAGTTCACGGTTCATGTATTGCTGAAGCCTGGCTTGGAGAATTTTGAGCATTACTTTACTAGTGTGTGAGATGAGTCCAATTGTGTGGTAGTTTGAGCATTCTTTGGCATTGCCTTTCTTTGGGATTGGAATGAAAACTGACCTTTTCCAGTCCTGTGGCCACTGCTGAGTTTTCCAAACTTGCTGGCATATTGAGTGCAGCACTTTCATAGCATCATCTTTCAGGATTTGAAATAGCTCAACTGGAATTCCATCACCTCCACTAGCTTTGTTTGTAGTGGTGCTTTCTTTTTTTTTTTAATTTTTAAACTTTAGATAATTGTGCTTTCTAAGGCCCACCTGACTTCACATTCCAGGATGTCTGGCTCTAGGTCAGTGATAACATCATTGTGATTATCTGGGTCATGAAGATCTTTTTTGTACAGTTCTTCTGTGTATTCTTGCCACCTCTTCTTAATATCTTCTGCTTCTGTTAGGTCCATACCATTTCTGTCCTTTATCGAGCCCATCTTTGCATGAAATGTTCCCTTGATATCTCTAATTTTCTTGAAGAGATCTCTAGTCTTTCCCATTCTGTTGTTTTCCTCTATTTGGGGATTCAAATACAAAGGAACTATATCTATCAGGGACAAAGCAGGGGCATTGGTCATGTAGAAGTGATGTTTACCAGATGGCTAGTCCCTGTTTTGCTTCCATTGTCACCTCCAGAAATTGTTTTGTAAATGATGGCAATGATTGTGCTACTCACTGTAGCTGAGTCTATGTGACCTTTGATTTCACAATTAAACAGAGAATCCTTTCCCTCATAACCTCTGGGACACTGAAGTTTAATAGTATCATGAGGGACAGTACAATGAACTTGGGGGATAAGTTGCTCTGACACACAAGCTGAGCCAGTGGCACTATCTGCCAAAGCCTTTGTGTTTCAATGGACTTATCAAATCTATTCTTCAGAAACAAGTTCTTTTCGTAAGACTAGAATTTCTTTAGAACATCAGTGGCCCTGATAGTAAAATAGTGCTTTCTGATCTTTCATCAAATTTTCCAGACTTCTTTATTTGCCCCATTGCTCAATACAGTTCTAGTTGCTGGAGGGGACAATAATGAGAAAGAGAGCCTTTGTTGAGATTATGGGGTGAGGGTGGTTTTTCCAGAATATTTCATGATGATTTGAAAAATTAAGAACTCTGTGCATGACAGGGATACATTTCCATTGAACACATTCTATAAGACTTCTTATTTCCCTCTAGGGCTTTCTCCACTCTGCCTGGTAGTTTTCTACAACATCACTTTCTTATTTAGGAATTGTTCTTTACTGAATGAATCATGAACTATGGAAAATCTTATATTAAAAATATTTTTAAATGAATAAAGTTATTCTGTTATTCAATATGACTGCTTTATTCTGTAACATATTCATAAGAGATGCCATAGATCTTACTGGTAGTTTTAATTAAAAAAAATCATCACCAAGGAATAAGATTCTGATTGTTGAAGCAGTCACACTAAATAAAGACCAAACCTTTTTTTTTTTTTTTTCTTTTTAAAATTCTTCTTCTGAGAGATGGTCATCTCAGGTCCTAATCTGTCTAAAAGAGTCTAAGTCAGGGAGCAGCAAAGTGTAGGACAAACCTGACCAATAGCTCCCCCTCCCCCTTTTTTTTGTAAATAAATTTTTATTGGAACATAGTCACACCCGTCTATTTAAGTACTGTCTTGCTGCTTTTGTGCTGCAACAGCAGAGCTGAGTAGTTGCAACAGAGAATATATGGCCCACAGAGCTGAAAATATTCATTCTCTGGGCTTTCATTAAAAAATGTTTGCCAACCCTGGTCTAAGATATGTTTCTTTAGATCCTTTGACTATCACTTAAGCTAAAAGTTCCTTGAAAACTCAGACCAAATATGATTTCTCTTTGTCTCTTCAGTGTATGTCACACTATTGTATTGGAAGAAGTGCTCAAGTTCAGGATAAATGAAAGTAACTGAATCCATCTGTATAAATACTCATGTTCCCCTTCAACTCCAAATCTTAAAGACTATGGGAAAGAACCATTATAGGGAGATTTCCTATCAAGACAATTTGGGGTTTATTTTTAGGAAACCTGCATCAATCGGGCAAACTCTGATCTTCAGTTTAGTTCAGTTCAGTCGCTCAGTCGTGTCTGACTCTTTGCGATCCCATGGACTGGAGCACTCCAGGCCTCCCTGTCCATTATCAACTCCTGGAGTTTACTCAGACTCATGTCCATCGAGTTGGTGATGCCATCCAACCATCTCCCATCTCTGTCGTCCCCTTCTCCTCCCACCCTCAATCTTTCCCAGCATCAGGGTCTTTGCAAATGAGTCAGTTCTTCGCATCAGGTGGCCAAAGTATTAGAGTTTCAGCTTCAGCATCAGTCCTTCCAATGAATATTCAGGACTGATTTCTTTTAGGATGGACCGGTTGGATCTCCTTGCAGTCCGAGGGACTCTCAAGAGTCTTCTCCAACACCGCAGTTCAAAAGCATCAATTCTTTGATGCTCAGCTTTCTTTATAGTCCAACTCTCACATCCATACATGACTCCTGGAAAAACCATAGCCTTGACTAGATGGACCTTTATTGGCAAAATAATGTCTCTGCTTTTTAATATGCTGTCTATGTTGGGCATAGCTTTTCTTCCAAGGAGAAAACATCTTTTAATTTCATGGCTGCAGTCACCATCTGCAGTGATTTTGGAGCCTCCCAAAATAAAGTCTGCCACTGTTTCCACTGTTTCCCGATCTATTTGCTGTGAAGTGATGGGACTGGATGCCATGCTCTTAGTTTTCTGAATGTTGAGCTTTAAGCCAACTTTTTCTTCTTTGCTTTCTGCCGTATGGGTGGTGTCATCTGCATATCCTAGGTTATTGATATTTCTCCCGGCAATCTTGATTCCAGCTTGTACTTCTTCCAGCCCAGCGTTTCTCATGATGTACTCTGCATATAAGTTAAATAAGCAGGGTGACAATACACAGCCTTGATGTACTCCTTTTCCTATTTGGAATTTGGAACTCTGATCTTGATGACCTGTAAAGAGTTGCTACTTTTCTTATTCTAGCAATCCAGAGATGGGAAGGCAGGGAAGGATCAATGCAACTTTTCTGCCCCAGGAGAATTTCCATTCCTAGTGATTTCCCCAAGTACTTATAAGGATATCTTAGTGTCAGGTGCTAGGTGTCTTCGCCATGAAATAGCTAAGAGGGCATGCTGGGGATATTTGTATTCCCCACTCACTCATCCCAGCAGGTAGATTCTGTTTCAACATTTGGTATTATGTGAAAAAGCAGGCTTGAGGGAAGTAAATGTAGCTTGCTCTCTGTTCTCTTTTACCTTTGTTTGAATGCTCTTAGTTGACTTCCCTATATATGTAAATTGGGAAAATGACTAGAATGTAAATTATTTTTTTTTAAAGTTCACAGATCTGATCTTGTTTGAATAAGGCATTGGAAAAGACTCAGGAAAATATTTTTGGCTACTTTCCTTAATAATCAAGCCAGAGAGCAAATATGTACTAAGTCTATTACCACTCTGCCTCTTCTCACCCTTCTGCTGTAAGACATCACTAACAGATTATTGTGCTCTTTCAGAGAGCCTCAGAATTCAACTTAATATGGTCCAAGAAGGCACCACCAACTAGTCAGAATTGGAATATGGAATGGAACCTTGCTTTCCAAAGCTGTTTTTATATATGTCTAAATGTGATCCAACCAGTGCATCCTAAAGGAAATCAGTCCTGAATATTCATTGGAAGGACTGATGCTGAAGCTGAAACTCCAAAACGTTGGCCACCTGGTGCAAAGAACTGACTCATTTGAAAAGACCTTGATGCTGGGAAAGATTGAAGGCAGGAAGAGAAGGGGACAACAGAGGACGAGATGGTTGGATGGCATCACCAACTCAATGGACATGAGTTTGAGTAAACTCCGGGAGTTGGTGATGGACTGGGAGGCCTGGAGTGCTCCAGTCCATGGGGTTGCAAAGAGTCGGACATGACTGAGTGACTGAACTAAACTGAACTGAAATGTGAGACTCTTATTTCTTCCTTAGCTCCTCATGTGGTAATTGATCCTGGTCTTGAAGTTAGTAACTGAGGCGGCCAGGCAAACCAAGGCATTCTCAGCAGAGTGCAGAACAAAAAGATATGAGTCACCAGATGGAGTTAAGCAGTGTGTGCATTGGAAAGTCACATGAAATGAAGTTGGAACAGGAAAGGGGATCCAGATTTAGGTGGACATTGGCATCCAGCCCAAGATGTTTGAATGTGATTTGTAAAAGCAGTGTTCCCAAAGGACAGTCAGTGTTCTTCAGAGAAACAAAATCAATAGAATAGAGTATACACACACACACACACACACACACACACAAGAGTGAGGATTTATTTTAAAGAATTAGCTCTTGTGATTTGTGGAAGCTGCCGAGTTCAAAAATTGCAGAGCAGGCTAGCAGGCTGTAAATTCCAGCAGGAACTGATGTTGAGATCTTGAATCTGAAGCCAGTTTGAAGGCCAAATTCCTTCTTTGGATGACCTCAGTCTTCTCTCAAGTCTTTCAATTGACTGGATGTGGCCCACGTACATTATGGAAAGTTATCAGCTTTACTCAAAGTATAGTGATTTAAATGTTAATCACATCTTTAAAAGCCACCATAACTGTAAACTGATATTTGCCCAAACAGTGGGATACCATACCCCAGCCAAGTTGACATATTAAAATTAATCATCACAGTCAGTATAGATAATCTTCAGTGGTAGACAGATTTGTGTTTTTAAATTTGTATTATACATTTAAATCTCTTTTACAGAAAGCTTCTGATTTCATAGAAATTATTGGTTAGAACAAAGGTAAATTTATTTAAGTAAAACAGAGTTGATTTACAGAAAATTATTAAATATTGGGTATAGATGGTCTATGAATATGGTGAGTACATGAAGGTTGTACTGAAATGACTGACAATGGTAAACAAGAGAATTGCTATGCTCCTGCAACAAGGAAATGTCATAAGGAAACGGAGTTTCAGGAAGATTAATTCTGTGTCCATGAACAAAGGCCACAGATAGATAAAAGTTCATCAACAAATAATAGATGTGAAAATGTTTGCTTTTGCCATAGTAGAAACAATGCATTTTTCAATCTCTTGTTCTTTAAAAGAAATTGGTTATGCTACACTCATTTTTACAAATAGAAGTTTTAAATTTTATGTAATCTGAGCAGTTGTCTTTAATGATATCTTAAATGGATTTTAAACTTAAGAAGTCATCCCTGGTTTTAAATTCAGAGATCTAAAAACCTTGTTTGAGTGGGCACTTGGAAAAGGATGTTTTAAAAAATTTAACTTTTTAATGTATCTGAGATTTATTTTGTTATACACTATGAAAGATGGTCTACTTAATTTTATTTTTAAAAAAAGTCTTACCTAGTTATTCCCAAACAAAGTTAATGAATAGTTCTTCCTTTCTAGTGATATTGCTTTTGTTTCCTAGCAAATTCTTGTATGGAAAAAATAAAAATCAATTCTGGACTATCTAGTGTATATTCTATGTATTTATGTTGTTGTTTTTTTTTTTTTTCCAGTAGAGTCTTATTTTAATTATCATAGCCTTATTTTTTTTCACCATAAAGAGTTTATTTTCCATATAAAAGGCCAGAAGCTAGCATATAAACAAAAGAGCAAAGATAGGAGTTCACGTGGGAGACCATGACAGTGGCTTGAGGCTGAGAGTGGTGAAGTCTGGTCCTAGGGGAGAACTGGAGGTTGTGATGAAGAGATGGGGTCAGATCCAGGACCTGTCCTGCAGGCAGAGACCATGAGATGTGTTGATGCCAAAATGTATGGAACACAGCAAAAGCATTTTTAAGAGGTTTCTCACCAAAAATGCTAACTAATCTTGGAGAGTCTCCTGGAGAGCCAGGGGGTGGAGGTTGGTGGCAACTACAGCTCACTAGGAAACAAGACACTGATGGCAGCTACCCTTGGGAACTCCCCCCACCACGTGGACACTGGTGGCTGGTGCTGGTGGTGCTGGGCATCACTGCAGAATCCTCCTTCCAGCTCAGCCTTATGATATATTTAAAAATCTAGTGTGGCTAGTCCCATTCATGTTCTTCATTCAAACATTTCTTTGATAAACAACATTTTTTTTTTCTTCCTGAGAACATCAGAATCTAGTCAGATTCTCTGAAATTTTTATAGAATATTTATTAAACTTTTGTAAATCATTATAAGGGTTGTAATGAGTTTGTGTGTATTTCATTTATGTATGAGTTTATGTCCACTTTCAAATAACTTTTGATGTTTGTGACAATAGAATTTAGTCAACAAATTAGTCTAAAATAATGACAAAGACATTTTAATCTCATTTGCCTCCTTTACTTGAGCAATTAATAGCCAAATTGAATTTAATCCCCTTTCATTTTTGCACCTAAATATCTGGTGGAAATGTAATCCAACAATCAAAGATCCAATGACTGGCTTCAAGGAGCAGAATAATAGAAACAATGATAAATACTGTCAGTGAATGGATTTAGAAACTCTTGAAGTGTAATTCACATTTCAACTTTTATTTAAAATTTCATTTTAATTCCTTAGTATTTCAAATGGAAACCCATGATCCCCTTCAGCAAGATTTTTCACCTTGTATGTTTATAATTTTTTTCTCTTATTTCCTTTGCCCACTTCATGATTGTGTTACCTGTAAAGCAAGTTCTTCTGACCCTGGCTAATCCTTGATATCCTCGAAATTCTCCTGACAGTAGAAAGCAGTGATCAGACAGGTTGAATGAGTCAATGGAAATTTAATCTGATCTCATTTTAGCCACATGTAAGAAGCAACCTGCTGTGAACTAGAATTGTAATGCTGGAAATTATCTGATTCCTGCAGGCCTCTCTTCCTTCTCTGCCCTGGTGAATGACTGCTAAAGGAATTTAAAGCATGTAAAACACGATAAATGTTGATTTGTTGTCTTGGCCTTCTTGCAGGTAAAATTAAAGAAGAGTATCATAGATTTTAGATTTTATTTATAAGGACAAAACATTTAAATGTACTCACTTAAGTTGCTTTTTGAGGCAGTAATGTCCTATTTCCTTTAGATTAAATGTCCAGATTTGAACCCACTTTGAAAACTAATGCAAAACGCAACAACAACCAAAACAAAGAAATCTCTGTCAATAGAACACTTTAGCTGCAAAGACTGATGTCCTGAAAGAGAGTTGACAAAGATACGATTGGTCAGTTCACTGATCTGAAGGGGAGGTGTTCTTTATTTGTGTCAGGTCCATGAATCAAGGCAAATTGGAAGTGGTCAAACAAGAGATGGCAAGAGTGAATGTCGACATTCTAGGAATCAGTGAACTCAAATGGACTGGAATGGGTGAATTTAACTCAGATGACCATTATATCTACTACTGCAGACAGGAATCCCTCAGAAGAAATGGAGTAGCCATCATGGTCAACAAAAGAGTCTGTAATGCAGTACTTG
>NW_011494870.1:4576451-4576651 GCF_000754665.1 Bison bison bison
TTCCAGATGTTCAAGCTGGTTTTAGAAAAGGCAGAGGAATCAGAGACCAAATTGCCAACATCTGCTGGATCATGGAAAAAGCAAGAGAGTTCCAGAAAAACAGTTATTTCTGCTTTATTGACTATGCCCAAGCCTTTGACTGTGTGGATCACAATAAACTGTGGAAAATTCTGAAAGAGATGGGAATACCAGACCACCTG
>NW_011494870.1:4576751-4585165 GCF_000754665.1 Bison bison bison
GACCATTATATCTACTACTGCAGACAGGAATCCCTCAGAAGAAATGGAGTAGCCATCATGGTCAACAAAAGAGTCTGTAATGCAGTACTTGGATGAAATCTCAAAAAATGACAGAATGATCTCTGTTCATTTCCAAGGCAAACCATTCAATATCACAGTAATCCAAGTCTATGCCCCGACCAGTAATGCTGAAGAAGCTGAAGTTGAACGGTTCTATGAAGACCTATAAGACCTTTTAGACCTAACACCCAAAAAAGATGTCCTTTTCATTATAGGGGACTGGAATGCAAAATAGGAAGTCAAGAAACACCTGGAGTAACAGGCAAATTTGGCCTTGGAATATGGAATGAAGTAGGGCAAAGACTAATAGAGTTTTGCCAAGAAAATGTACTGGTCATAGCAAACACCCTCTTCCAACAACACAAGAGAAGACTTTACACATGGACATCACCAGATAGTCAACACCGAAATCAGATTGATTATATTCTTTGCAGCCAAAGATGGAGAAACTCTATGCAGTCAACAAAAACAAGACCTAGAGCTGGCTGTAGCTCAGATCATGAACTCCTTATTACCAAATTCAGACTGAAATCGAAGAAAGTAGGGAAAACCACTAGACCATTCAGGTATGACCTAAATCAAATCCCTTATGATTATACAGTGGAAGTGAGAAATAGACTTAAGGGCCTAGATCTGATAGATAGAGTGCCTGATGAACTACGGAATGAGGTTCGTGACATTGTACAGGAGACAGGGATCAAGACCATCCCCATGGAAAAGAAATGCAAAAAAGCAAAATGGCTATCTGGGGAGGCGTTACAAGTAGCTGTGAAAAGAAGAGAAGCAAAAAGCAAAGGAGAAAAGGAAAGATATAAGCATCTGAATACAGAGTTCCAAAGAATAGCAACGAGAGATAAGAAAGCCTTCCTCAGCGATTAATGCAAAGAAATAGAGGAAAAAAAAGTGGAAACAGTGTCAGAATTTATTTTTTGGGGCTCCAAAATCACTGCAGATGGTGACTGCAGCCATGAAATTAAAAGACGCTTACTCCTTGGAAGGAAAGTTATGACCAACCTAGATAGCATATTCAAAAGCAGAGACATTACTTTGTCAATAAAGGTCCGTCTAGTCAAGGCTATGGTTTTTCCTGTGGTCATGTATGGATGTGAGAGTTGGACTGTGAAGAAGGCTGAGTGCCGAAGAATTGATGCTTTTGAACTGTGGTGTTGGAGAAGACTCTTGAGAGTCCCTTGGACTACAAGGAGATCCAACCAGTCCATTCTGAAGGAGATGAGCCCTGGGATTTCTTTGGAAGGAATGATGCTAAAGCTGAAACTCTGGTACTTTGGCCAACTCATGTGAAGAGTTGACTCATTGGAAAAGACTCTGATGCTGGGAGGGATGAGGGGCAGGAGGAGAAGGGGACGACAGAGGATGAGATGGCTGGATGGCATCACTGCCTCAATGGATGTGAGTCTGAGTGAACTCCGGGAGTTGGTGATGGACAGGGAGGCCTGGTGTGCTGTGATTCATGGGGTCACAAAGAGTCGGACACGATTGAGCAACTGAACTGAACTGAAATAGCGAAGGCCAGTTAGAATGTAGAAAAGCTAAGAAATGGTAGGGAGAAGTGGAGAAACAAGCAGGAAAAAAGTGAAAAACTGAATTTAAGAAAAGCATAAGGTATAGATGAAACAGCAACTTTTAGAGTTGATTGGACCAGAGTTTAAGAAGACTGTTACATATTTGACCTCTAATGGTCCACATCTCCCAATATTTGCCTTTGTATAGTTCTCTTTGAATCTGAGTTGTGACTATGATTTATTTTAATTAAATGGAAGTGGCAAAGTGATGTGGTGTTAGTTCTTGTTCTAAGCCTTAAAGAGTTTGTGTTTTGTTCTCTTCAGAGCCATGATCTGCTTTACAAAATTCTGTTTACCTGCTAGAGCTATGTGGAGAGGCCATTGGAGAAGCCACATAAGGGGAGAGGCCCTGAGAGACAACCCTGGTCGTCCTAGCATCCCAGCCAAGTCCAGGTCCCTGATGACCTACCAGCTGGATAATCCACACGAGCAGCCATTGGTAAGATCAACAGAAGAATCACCCAACTAAGCCCAGTCCAGACTGCAGAATTATGAGCAGATAAAATGTCCACTGTTTTGAGCCACTAAGCTTTGGGGTGATTTGTTATACAGCAAAATATAGTTGCTGGATGATAATGAAGAGTCAGGGATCAAGACCCAGTGACTGCCCTCTGAGACAGCATCATGGGGACTGAAGATGCATACCTAGGACCAAAGCAAGCTTGGTTCAAATCCTTTACTTCATCACTTTTTAGCTTTTATGGTCTTGGACAAGTTATTTAATCTTTCTGGGCCTCAGTCTTGTTAGCTGTGAAGTGAGAGAAATATTCTCTCACAAGATAGTTAAGAAATGAATGAAAGTTTGGGTAACAAATTAAGTATCCACCAAATCTTAGTTCTATTCCATTTCTTTTCTAACTCCCTCACTCCCTACACCCACACTGAGGGGATAAAAGTGATCCAAACTACATTAACTACTTAGGGCAGCCATGTGATCTACTAAAGGCAGTTCTCTTTTGCACTGTGTATGTATATTTGATGAACAGTCATTGTGTTTATATGAACAAGAAGTAAACACCTAAAATACAGGTGATGGATTTTTTAACTGATAGCAGGCTTGGGAGTTATTGCTGGAGTCAATGCATATTTGTGTCCATGTCCCATACTACCTACACCTGCTCCTTTGAAATACTACTGCTGTTTATTAGACTAAGCTGGGGTCATAAAGGAATGTTGAAGTTACATTCAGCTTACTTTATTACAGAAGGCATGAAGGAATATGTTGTATTTCCATTTGGTTTTCACAAAGAAGCATTAGTATGTTAATTGCTTGTGAAGTTCACTTAGGCAAAAGTTACAGATTTTTGAGGTAGTACTGGATAAAATTTGCTGTTTGTTGAGTCCTTGTCTTCATTTTTTTTTAAATTTTATTTTTTAACTTTACAATATTGTATTGGTTTTGGCATATATCAAAATGAATCCGCCACAGGTATACAGAGTCCTTGTCTTCATACTGAAAAGAAAAAAGCCCTATAATGTCTAAATTATGTGCAGATACCAAGTTTCAAAGTCTTCCAAGAGAAAACACACACACACACACACAAACAAAATAAAGGATTAAGGAAAAAAGAAATAAACCTGCTCTGGCCTCAGTTTCCAATTTTTAAAATGAGAATGCCAGACTAGAAGGTTCTCCAAGGTCACTTCCAGATCTGAGTGTTAGCAGACATCTCAAATCCTGTGCACGTATTAGCCCTTTGTGAGATTAAAAACACAGGTTGTTCTCCAGCAAAACTTTAATTGCAAAGCTTTAATTAGGAAAAAAAATAAAAATACTCATTCAGATTATGTTTTAATTTTATTTTTAATTGTATTTTTATTGTTTCCATTTTATTTTAAAGGAGAGATGAGAACTGCAATTTGCCAAATTGCTACACGTTTCCTTGCCATACAACTGCCCTAGCAAGTTAACTTAAAACAATTTTCTAAAATGCATTTTTAATGAGAACCTGAGACCCCTGAAATTTGTCTTAAACACTTTTTTTCCCCCTTCAGACCTCTTATAGGGTTGTAGAGTTTCCATACCTCAGTGCCAAGAGCATGGCAGAGGAATTTGGCTTAGCTTAGTAATTACCTTATGTTAGTCTAGCTCAAAGTTGTTTTTCTCTTAATGGTTAAAGAGAGCCATTCAAATGCTTTGATTCTAGTAATAAAAGTCCCAATGGGCAGGATAGGTGAATGCACATGTAATGTTTAGCCTATTACAATGGCCATATCCAAGCTTATGCAGAGTAAATGTTGCTAGGACAGGTCAGAAAAAAAATATGAGAAAATAAGAGAACTAAAGTAAGTACAGGAGTGTCCTTCCTCTCTCCAAATAAGATCCTACAATTATAACGGACATTTATTTTTGCCTTCTCTCATGGCGAGAGGGAAGGATCTCCCCAAAGTTTCACTGTGTGCTTCCAGAATGCTGTCAGCTATAGGCTTCACGGGGGTCAGTACGGCTCAGACGGTAAAGTGTCTGCCTGCAACTCGGGAAACCCAGGTTCGATTCCTGGGTAGGGAAGATCCCCTGGAGAAGGAAATGGCAATCCACTCCAGCACTCTTGCCTGGAAAATCCCATGGACAGAGGAGCCTGATAGGCTACAGTCCATGGGGTCGCAAAGAGTCGGACACGACTGAGCAACTTCACTTCACTTCACTTCATAGGCTTCACAGTAGTGCACAGTACCTGAGAGCACAAATTATCTTTGGTGAAGGACCAGTTTGTTTTATCTCCCACACTCCCATCCACTGAGGACTGGTACTTGTGTAAAATACAATGAAAATGAAGTACTGGAAAAATGCGTTTCAAACAATGACATATAAATTATATGCCTCAATTTTTTTTATTATTAGATTTAATTACTCTGTCAAATTGTAGTAAGTTTCTAGCCATTCTCAGTTTCTATAGTTATCTTGCTGCAGATGGTAACAAGAATGCGGAAACAGGCACTGGTCCATGGACCATACTTTGAGTAGCACTGACCTAGACTAGGCCAGTAGTATTCTTTGATTCCCACTAATTACTTTAGGGGTGATTTTATGACCTGAAAGTATGAAAGTGTTAGTCGATCAATCATGTCTGATTATTTGCAACCCCATGGACTGTAGCCTGCCAGGCTCCTCTGTCCATGGGATTCTCCAGGCAAGAATACTGGAATGGGTAGTCATTCCCTTCTTCAGGGGATCTTCCTGACTCAGGGATGGAACCTGGGTCTCCTGCACTGCAGGAAGATTCTTCACCGTCTGAGCCACCAGGGAAAGCCCTGGTGACCTGAGCTGGTCCCAATCACTTGAATGTTTGGGCTTTAATTGAGAAACTGGGACAGTTCTGTTTTCCCTGGCTGGATACCACCTTGAGACTACAAGAGAAGGGATCAATACCATGAAAGCAGAACCAAGAGATAGCGAGTCAGATGAATCTGCTCCTGTGTTGTGGACAAACAGAAGCCAGTAAATTAAAATTTTTGCTTAAGCTAGAGTTCAGGTTGTCTATTATCTGCAAGAGCAAGAGTCCCGTATGATAGAGTAATTGATATGCATATTTCCCTCTAATTCTCAATCAGCTTGCCAGTCATCTTTCCAAAACAGAGATCTGGGAAAAACATTCTTCTGGTTATGAAAACCTTAGCTTCCCACTGCCTTGATACAGAATTCAAGCTTCCTAAACCATCATTTAAAGTCTTTCACAACTGAGTACCCTTCTTTTTCACCCTTTTTTATCTTTTGGCTACTCTCATCCTCAAATACATGCCTGATGCTTTAGTGTGACCAGACATACACTTTTATGTATGTTTTAGGTCTGCTTATGTTCCCTTTGGCTGAATTGCATTTTCTCTTCCTACACCCTTTTCTGGTTTTCTAAGGATAGAAGCTTGAGAACATAAGGTATTCATTACTTTTAAATGTTAAGCATTATGCATCACCACCATTCCTGCTGATTCAAGGGCTAATTCGGAGAGTGTTGGCATAAGGGCAACTTGACACATCCAGACATTTGATAAAAACTGCATCTAGACCCCAAAGATTTCATTTCATAAGGAGTCTGACATGGTTATATTACCAAAATCTCAGAAAAACAACAAACTTAGATAAAGTGTGAGTTTAAGTCATGGCAAAAATAAATAAGAAATAAAAACATATATTTGCACCAGTATGTGTACACATGTTCATAGCAGCTTTATTCATAATAGTCAAAACTGGAAACAACCTACATGTTCACCAACTGATCAATGTATAAACAGAACGTGGTATATCTGTACAATGGGATATTATTTTCCATAAAAACAAATGAAATATTGATACATATTACAACATAGACTAACCCTACAAACATTGTGTTAAGTCAAAGAAGCCATATATGAAAGGCCACATGTTGTATAATTCCATTTACATAAATGTACGGAATTGACAAATATATAGAAGAGGTGGCAAAAATACACAGAAGAACTATACAAAAAAGATCTTCATGACCAGATAATCATGATGGTGTGATCACTCACCTACAGCCAGACATCCTGGAATGTGAAGTCAAGTGGGCCTTAGGAAACATCACTATGAACAAAGCTAGTGCAAGTGATGGAATTCCAGTTGAGCCATTTCAAATCTTAAAAGATGATGCTGTGAAAGTGCTGCACTCAATATGCCAGCAAATTTGGAAAACTCAGTAGTGGCCACAGGACTGGAAAAGGTCAGTTTTCATTCCAATCCCGAAGAAAGGCAATGCCAAAGAATGCTCAAACTACCATACAATTGCATTCATCTCACATGCTAACAAAGTAATGCTCAAAATTCTCCAAGCCAGGCTTCAACAATATGTGAACTGTGAAATTCCAGATGTTCAAGAAGGATTTAGAAAAGGCAAAGGAACCAAATTGCCAACATCTGCTGGATCATGGAAAAAGCAAGAGAGTTCCAGAAAAACATCTACTTCTGCTTCATTGACTATGCCAAAGCCTTTGACTATGTGGATCACAATGAACTGTGGAAAATTCTGAAAGAGATGGGAATACCAGACCACCTGACCTGTCTCCTGAGAAATCTGCATGCAGGTCAGGAAGCAACAGTTAGAACTGGACATGATTGAGCCACTGAACTGAGGCTGAGAGTGAAGAGATTGAAAGGTGAAGGCTAAGTGTAGCAGAGTTTCTTTTTTAGAGTGATAATAACAGAAGACTACACATGGACATCACCAGATGGTCAACACCGAAATCAGATGGATTATATTCTTTACAGCTGAAGATGGAGAAGCTCTATACAGTCAGCAAAAACAAGACCAGGAGCTGACTGTGGCTCAGATCATGAACTCCTTATTGCCAAATTCGACTTAAATTGAAGAAAACAGGGAAAACCACTAGACCATTCAGGTCTAAATCAAAATCAAATTCCTTATGATTATACAGTAGAAGTGAGAAATAGATTTAAGGGACTAGATCTAATAGAGCGCCTGATGAACTATGGACGGAGGTTCGTGACATTGTATAGGAGACAGGGATCAAGACCATCCCCATGGAAAAGAAATGCAAATAAGCAAAACGGCTGTCTGGGGAGGCCTTACAAATAGCTGTGAAAAGAAGAGAAGGGAAAAGCAAAGGAGAAAAGGAAAGATATAAGCACCTGAATACAGAGTTCCAAAGAATAGCAAGGAGAGATAAGAAAGCCTTCCTCAGTGATCAGTGCAAAGAAATAGAGGAAAACATAGAATGGGAAAGACTAGAGATCTCTTCAAGAAAATTACAGACACCAAGGGAATATTTCATGCAAAGATGGGCTCGATAAAGAACAGAAACGGTATGGACCTAACAGAAGCAGAAGGTATTAAGAAGAGGTGGCAAGAATACACAGAAGAACTGTACAAAAAAGATCTTCACAACCCAGATAATCATGATGGTGTGATGACTCACCTACAGCCAGACATCCTGGAATGTGAAGTCAAGTGGGCCTTAGAAAACATCACTATGAACAAAGCTAGTGGAGGTGATGGAATTCCAGTTGAGCTATTTCAAATCCTGAAGGATGATGCTGCGAGTGCTGCACTCAATATGCCAGCAAATTTGGAAAACTCAGCAGTGGCCACAGGACTGGAAAAGGTCAGTTTTCATTCCAATCCCAAAGAAAGGCAATGCCAAAGAATGCTCAAACTACCGCACAATTGGACTCATCTCACACGCTAGTAAAGTAATGCTCAAAATTCTCCAAGCCAGGCTTCAGCAATACGTGAACTGTGAAATTCCAGATGTTCAAGCTGGTTTTAGAAAAGGCAGAGGACCAGAGATCAAATTGACAACATCCGCTGGATCATCGAAAGAGCAAGAGAGTTCCAGAAAAACATCTATTTCTGCTTTACTGACTATGCCAAAGCCTTTGACTGTGTGGACCACAATACACTGTGGAAAATTCTGAAAGAGATGGGAATACCAGACCACCTGATCTGCCTCTTGAGAAACCTATATGCAGGTCAGGAAGCAACAGTTAGAACTGGACATGGAACAACAGACTGGTTCCAAATAGGAAAAGGAGTATGTCAAGCTATATATTGTCACCCTGCTTATTTAACTTCTATGCAGAGTACATCATGAGAAACGCTGGGCTGGAAGAAGCACAAGCTGGAATCAAGATTGCTGGGAGGAATATCAATAACCTCAGATATGCAGATGACACCACCCTCATGGCAGAAAGTGAAGAGGAACTCAAAAGCCTCTTGATGAAAGTGAAAGTGGAGAGTGAAAAAGTTGGCTTAAAGCTCAACATTCAGAAAATGAAGATCATGGCATCTGATCCCATCA
>NW_011494870.1:4585265-4604776 GCF_000754665.1 Bison bison bison
ATTTTTCGGAGCTCCAAAATCACTGCAGATGGTGATTGCAGCCATGAAATTAAAAGATGCTTACTCCTTGGAAGGAAAGTTATGACCAACCTAGATAGCATATTCAAAAGCAGAGAGATTACTTTGCTAACAAAGGTCCATCTAGTCAAGGCTATGGTTTTTCCAGTGGTCATGTATGGATGTGAGAGTTGGACTGTGAAGAAAGCTGAGCACCAAAGAATTGATGCTTTTGAAGTGTAGTGTTGGAGAAGACTCTTGAGAGTCCCTTGGACTGCAAGCATATCCAACCAGTCCATTCTAAAGGAGATCAGTCCTGGGTGTTCTTTGGAAGGACTGATGCTAAAGCTGAAACTCCAATACTTTGGCCACCTCATGTGAAGAGTTGACTCATTTGGAAAAGACTCTGATGCTGGGAGGGATTGGGGGCAGGAGGAGAAGGGGACGACAGAGGATGAGATGGCTGGATGGCATCACCGACTGGATGGACATGAGTTTGGGTGAACTCCGGGAGTTGGTGATTGACAGGGAGGCCTGGCGTGCTGCAATTCATGGGGTCACAAAGAGCTGGCCACGACTGAGCGACTAAACTGAATGATAAAAATGTTCTCAAATTGATTGTAATGATGGATGCACAACATTGTGAATATACTAAAAGTCATCGAACTGTACACTTTTAAGGGGTGAATTGTATGGTATGTGAACTATGCCTCAATAATGTGGTCTTTAGAAACAGTTTAGAGGAGCTGTATTCATAAGTGTCAAAACTGACAAGAAACAAGATATCCAATTGAATGGATAAATCAACTGTGGTACACCCAGGTAATTGAATAGTATTAAGCCCAAAAAGAAATGAGCTATTAAGCCACAAAAATACATGCAGGTAGCTTAAATGCATATTACTAAGTGAAAGAAGCCAATCTGAAAAGGCTACATGCATACTATATGATTTCAACTATATGACATTCTGGAAAAGGCAAAACTCTGGAGACAGTAAAAAGGTTGGTGGTTGCCAGGGGGTGTAGGATGGGGTGACTAGGCAGAGCATGGAGGATTTCTAGGGCAGTGAAACTACTCTGTATGGTACTGCAGTGGTAGATACATGCCATTAGACACTTGTCTAAACTCATGCAAGCTATGGGCTCTGGGTGATAATGATGTGTCAGTGTAGGTTTGGTTGGAACAGATGTCCCACTGTGGTGCTGAAAGTTGATAGTGGGAGAGGCTGTGTGTGTGGGTGGAGGGGTATGAGGAGGGTCAGATCACACATGGTAACTCTGTTTTCTGCTCAAATTTGCTATCAACCTTAAACTGCTCTAAAAAATAAAAGTCTGAAGGAAGAAGAAAAGGAGGATGAGGAGAAAGGGGGTAAAGAACAGAAAGAAGGCCAGGGGAAGGAGGGAGAGGAGGAGGTGGTGACCTCACAAGGCCCATCTCAGTTGGCACCAACTCTGAAATTTTCCCTGCCTTTTCTCGTCTCCCTCCTGGTGGAAGAATTAATTGCTCTCTTATCTGTATTTTTATTATGCTCTTAAAAAAACCTATGTATTTATTTATTTGGCTGTGCTGGGTCTTAGTTGTGACACACAGGATCTTTAGTTGTAGCATGTGAACTCTTAGTTGCAGCGTGTGGGATCTAGTTTCCCTGACCAGGGATAGAACCCGAGCCCCCTGCGTGGTGAGCTCAGAGTCTTAGCCACCCGACCACCAGACAAGTACCTCATTGTGTTCTTATTCTACTTCTTTTATCATATCACTTTATTTTAGTTGTTTTCAGGTCTTACTTACTGAACTCTGACCAGTCTGAGGGCAGAGGCAATGACTCATTTTCTTGATATTTCTATTAGAAATACGACAAGAGTTCAATGACTGTAAGGTGTGTATGTGAATGAAGAACATCTTAAAGCTACTGATTTAAGTGCAGTTTTAAAGGATCCTTCCCTAGAATCTGTTTTTCTTCAGGTTTTTTGGTAACCTAAAGATAATTCCCTCCATCCCTGGGACAGTGACCAGGATGTGAGGGAGAATACTGAGGACATGTGACAATCCTAAGTGAATGACATCACTACTTAGTCTCCTCCGATAGCAACACATTACTCTAGTAGAGTTTTTGGAAAATATCCCTCCTTGGTGATAACATAACTATGTCCAGCCTGAAATCTGGGAGCAGGCTTCTGTGTGGTGATGCAGGTCAACTGGGAAGATGTCATTGGGTAGAGAGGAGAAGATCTCACTCTACTGAAAGTCAGCACTGCCACCTCAGGATGGCTACCTGAAATGTTCTAGTGAGAGCTTTATTACAAAGGTTTGGTGTTGCTACTGCTGCTACTGCTAAGTCGCTTCAGTCATGTCTGACTCTGTGCGACCCCATAGACGGCCTCCTACCAGGCCCCTCTGTTCCTGGGATTCTCCAGGCAAGAACCCTGGAGTGGGTTGCCATTTCCTTCTCCAATGCATGAAAGTGAAAAGTGAAAGTGAAGTCGCTCAGTCGTGTTAGCGACCCCATGGACTGCAGCCTTCCAGGCTCCACTGTTCATGGGATTTTCCAGGCAAGAGTACTGGAATGGGTTGCCATTCCCTTCATATGGCCAAAATGTATGAAATGTGTTCCTGGAAGGGAGGACATTTTAAAATTTATTCCTTACCATGAGTCATATGAAATAGAATTCTTGAAAGCAGGTTTTAAGAGGACAATAGAGAAAACCTATCAAGATACTGGTGCAAAGAATGAAAAGGAAAAGGTACATAAGAGGGGATAGGGTGCCAAATATAGTTTTCTTTACTTTCCAAATTTGGCAACATTTCATGGACAAAGTGAATGTTCTCAGTCCCATAACCAGCTTTAATTTTAGGACGAGGGAATATTTTTTATTTTAAGAAGTCATATTTCTCCTTTTTAAAATAGAAGCATTGGGAAGGTGAGGAATTTGGTAGTCAGGGCTCTACCACTTGTTGAATGATCTAGGGAAGTCACTTCCCGCTCTGAGCTTCAGTTTTTTCATTGATAAAATGGCATAATAGTACCTGTTCTGTTTATATCACAGGATGTTTGTGAAAATCCACTGAGATCACTGAATGCAAAATGTTTTACAACTTAGACAAATTTATAATTGATATTAGTCTAAGAAGGATAAGTGCTATAAACCTCTCCTACTAAATATCAACGGAGTTCATTTGTGGTTGGTACAAAAAGTTAAAAACAAACTTAAAAAAACATTGTACATTTAATCCTTTGTTTCTTTAAATTTTGAAGGAGTTTCTATCAGATTCTGAAAAGGAATCATTAACATTTTGGGAAAAGCCTTTTTATTGAAATTTCTTGTAGGTATAACATAAGGCATACAAATGTATGTAAGAATTCCTAAGCAACAGGTGGTCTTTTAGAATAGAAAAGTTCTTCTTTAACCATCTTCTCAAAGAATCATTAATTTGTATCAGAAAATTGGAGAGGGTAGGCATGCAAGGATACTTTCCTAAGGAGCATAATATGTCTGGGCAGTTACCACCCACAGCGTCTATCCCTTCTCTGGTCTATTCCAGAGATCACTTGGCAATTCACAAATGCCATGGGGACCTCACCTGTGCAGTTATATAAATCTTGACCTGTCATAGGGCTTTTCCCTAAAACTGTACCATGATGTCCTTAAGGACTGAGACCAGGACTTATAGGTACTTGTGTCTCCTAGTTTCCAGCAGTAAATATTTATTAAATGAAAACTAGACTGAGGCTGCATATCAAGGCAAGAAGGAAGTAGCCCCTCTTTGCAGATTTTATACTTAGGGCAGGTTACCTGTTCCTGCATAATTGAAAGAAGACTCTGGAGGTTTGAAGGCTGTCTCACCCCTTCACAGGAGATCAAGTAACTGTATTAGGCCATGGGTGTTAAATAAAGGGCATCACAGTTTAAGAAAGACATGAGAAATTAGGAGACAGTTCAGAGTACAGCTGTTATGAAGATAAAGAGATTAGAAAGGAAGATGTAGAAAGAAGGGAAGGAAATACTGGTATTATTTAAACCTTACAAGAGAAGCCTGAAAAAAAGCATGGTTAGTTGTTGATTTTCAACATATATAGGGATGCTTAAATAGAGCAGAGCTTCTCAACCATTGTGTGTATGTGTGTGTGGTGGGGGAACGGCACTCTTTGGAAAATATTATATTTATAGGGCCCACAAAGACAATCAGGTAAGGCCGTCAAGACTTGATTTCGCCCTAAGTTTTGATACTCCTAGGTCCCACCCTGTCACTACGGGACTTAGAGTGTAACCTATATCACCATTCTGACAGAATGTTTGTGTCCCACCAAATTCATATATTGAAATCCTATATCCAATATGATGGCATTAGTAGATGAGGCCTTTGGGAGGTGATTTGATCATAACAGTGGAGGCTTCATGAATGGAATTAGTGCTCTTCTTATAAAAGAGACCTCACAGAGCTCTCTTACTCTCTGTTTCTGTCATGTGAAGTTGCAGAGAGATGACAGCTGTATCACCAGGAAGTGGGTCTCACCAGACACAGAATCTGCTGTTGCTTTCATTTTGAACTTTCCAGCTTTCAGAACTATGAGAAATAAGTATGTGTTGTTTAAGCACAAAGTTAAATGTTATTTTGTTACAGTTGCCCAAAATGACTAGGACAGGGGTTTGTATACATGTTAGGAAATTGATGTAGAGTGCAGGACTGTCTGTATTTTAGGTAGAATAAAAAAAAGTAGAGTTAAAATAAAAGATGAAAGACTAAAGTGAAGAAACACTTTATTCTTAGATTTGAAAACACCGGGTTGGTTTGTCAAAGGGTATGTGTGTCTGTGTGTGTCTGCGTGTGTCTAGCATGTCCTAAAAATCTTTATGCAGCTTAACCTTTACTAACTTTAGAAGAATAATTGCTACAGACTTATCCTCAAGATCATGTGAAAGTTTATTTACATTTATCTTATAGGGACTAGTTTTGTGAATATTGAATGGTGAATTATTCATTTTAATTATTTGAGTCACACCCCACTGACTCAAGATGGTAAAGGCTGACTGAAACAAAAAACAAATTTTCCCATTTAACATTCACAAAACTAGATAAAAGAACTTTTAAGTTCTACATCTGGGTTCCTGTAGCAAAAACATTCTGTAGGAAAGATGGATTTAAGGACATATATGATCCTGAGGCTTCCCTGGTAGCTCAGTTGGTAAAGAATCCACCTGCAATGCAGGAGACCCTGGTTTGATTCCTGGGCAGGGAAGACTGCTGGAGAAGGGATGGGCTACCCACTCCGGTATTCTTGGGTTTCCCTGGTGGCTCAGCTGGTAAAGAATCTGTCTGCAACGTGGGAGACCTAGATTTGATCCCTGGGTTGGGAAGATCCACTGGAGAAGGGAAAGGCTACCCACTCCAATATTGTGGCCTAGAGAATTCCATGGACTGTCACAAAGAGTTGGACACAACTGAGTGACATTTATTATGATGATGATGATGATCCTGAGTGTAAAGGTGTACAAGCAAAAATTCCAGACAGTATTTTAAGGCAGTGGAACTGGTGAGACCCAAGTCAAGTTTCTCAAACAGTAAAGGGATCCTAGGTAATATCTGGGTTATGGATGGGATAGGTAGAAAATTTTATTAATGTGAATATATGAAGCCATGAAAGGTTGGAGTTGGAAAATATGATGGCAGGGTAGGGCAGAGGGACCTGGAAGGCCCAGGAGGGGTGGAGTTGTCTGCTAGGCTGGTGGATGGGGGAGGGGCGGTGGATGCATTCTCTTCATGTTGTCCCCTCCCCCACCCTCAGAAACCCTTTGTGACTCTTGAGTTCTCAGTGATGCAGGCTTGGGACTATATTCAAGTGACTGCACTCTCAGTGCTCAGTAATCTCCGTCAGCCTTGTGATTCAGACAATGGAATTCAGAAAATGGAATGTTCTCTCATTTTTGAATAGCCCTACTGACCCATGTCTGAGCTTTGGCTCCACCTCCTTGAATATTGACTCTGACCTCATTTTCCTGTGTGGGCTGGGGTTGTTCCTTCTGTTCCTGTGGTACCTGGTGGGGTTTCCATGTTTACCAACCTTCTGTAAAATTAAACGCATCCAAAAGGTAAGTAAGTAACCCTGGGTGCACCCCCAACAGAGATTCTTTATTGCTGTTTCCATTTCTATTCCACATTTTAAGATGAGTTTGGTTGGGTCAGAGAGACACCTAAGATAGGAATTTCAAGGAGAGGATAAAACTAGGCAGGGCCAGTGGTTCAGGGAGTACTAAGGCTTTCATTTGAAGCCCACAGACCAGCTGAGTGTTTGGAGGATTCCAGGAGAAAATCCCAAACAGTAATTCTGTGGCCCTGGGTTGGGTTATTTAGAGAGTTTTGGATCTCTGCAGGAGAACAGAGTTCCCCAATGCTTGATCATGAGTTACATTCTCAAGTCAGGCATCACTTGACCAAGCCTTCCTTTGTGCTAAGCTGGTCAGGGCAGCAGTGCTGAGCCTCTGAGAGCCTCCAGAGCAGAGGCTGAAGTCTGAGTTTTCAGGACCCAAAGTCCTATCTGAGGGACACAGATGTTGACTGTTAGCCTCAGATGCTATGCCCTCCTTGGGCAGGTGACTTTTGACTGAGACTATCAAGGGTGGGCTTCAGAGACAAAAGTCTTTCTTTGGGTTTTTTAAAGAAAAAAAAGTTGAAAACATTTTAAACCTTTAAAATTGGCAAAAGGAAGGAACACAAAGATTAGAGTCATATTATTCCTGGATAATGAATATCTGAGTTTTCTAGAGAGGACTGAGAGAAATGAGCCCCAGCACTTCATTCTTTTCGTTTTCAGTGTCAGAGCAAAACCAGGAGGAGAAGGAAAGGTGTCACACTGAAAGGTAAGGCTCTGCCTGTTTCACTGGATCTCTCCAAGGGTGACTCTTCCTGCCTTTTCCATGAGATCCCAGGTCCGTGACCTCTGACGATGTCAGTGGCTAGATACCGTTTCTCTCAGAAACCAGAGGTATCTGGGAGGAGGCTCATGGGGAGGCAGTCCGAGTCTGAGACACTTCTTGGATTCCCTGTTTTTCTCATGGCTCGGCATGAAGCCATGATGGACCTGGGCAATGGGTGTTTCTCCACAGGTGGCCATGTGAGATGTCAAGAGTCAGAACGTCTGTGTCCTGACTTTGTATAAGTCCTCTGACTTCCTGGATAATCAGATTGCTCTCTGAGGCCACACTGATCTCTGTGTTTCACATGGTGGTTTTGAGCATCACAGGAGATATAAGGCATGTGAAAGTACTACAAGTGAAGCAACATACATATAAAGTAATTGACCATTTGATCTCATCTGCTAATTCTTGGGTCTTTCAGAGTCTAGAATCCTACGGGTTTCCCATAAGGGGACTCTTACATTATACCTATGCTTATACCTTCCTTACATGTAACCCACTCTCCTGGTTTCGCAGGTTGGAGATTTCACCAGATAGAAACAGAGGAAAAAGCGAAGCTGATTTCTATTCTGAAAAGGTGACTAGTCTTTCCCCTTCTTTCCTGATCCCTCCTTAGTATGTTCTCCGCAATTCCTGGGATTCAGTGCAACCTACTGTAGTCACGGGAGGGGGTAGCATAGGAATGAGTATGTGATGAAGGCCTTAAGGTGAGGGTTATTGAGCATGTTGTGAAGTCAGGGATGTGGAGCAATATAAAGTGGCAGCAGGCTCCAGCCTACCCCTGCCAGGCCAGCAGGTCGCCCTTTCCTTATTCTGGTCCTGGTTGCATCTTTGTACTTCCTGTCTCCTGCAGCCACCTGGGCCAGCATGATGATACCATCCGCTTTCGTCAGCTCTTATGTCCAGATCCCTTCTGTGAGGTGTGTAATAATGCAACTGCTGAAGTCAATTGGTTGCTGTTCCCGGAGACCCTGGAAGATTCTGCTTCCTCTATGTCCCCTTTGGCTTCCACAGCTCCTGTGGCCGATTCATCATTGACTCTGTCCCCTGCCTTCTCAGCAGTCTCTCCAGGAGATCTACTACCAGCCTCCCTGCCTGAGCCTTCCCCGTTGCCCCCCTCCATTCTTTCACCTAGCTCCATGACCCCCTTAGCTGACTTTTTGTCACCCTCACCACTGGGTCACACTCTGGCATTAGAGCCTTTTACTTCTTTGGATTCCGAATTCCCAGTAGATTATTCCTCACCCCAACCCCTTGCCTTTCCCCCTCTCCTACCACATGACATGCAGACAGCAGATCCTGTTCTCCCACCAGAGGCCACTTTGTCTCTGAATACCATCTTTTCCCTTGACCCCACCCTTTCCCATGATATCAACCGCTTATCAGATTTGTCCCAAGCAATGAAGCCCGCTGATTCTTTTGCACCACCAACTCTGTCTGTTTTACCACAGCCAGACTGCACTTTAACTGTCACTCAGTCTAAATCAATTGCCATCTTACTGACACCTGTTCCTGAGAATTTGCCTACCGAAAGCCCTGGCATGTTGTCCACTTACGTCCCAACACTCACAGGCATTGATCATTCAAGCCTGTCAATTTCAGACTTCTCCTGGTGGCAAGCTCATGCCAAAGACTTAATCCCTTCCACGTTGGCACAATGTGATTTCAATCAAGAGTTTCTCGCCCTCCACTCTTCAGAGGCCTCTTTTGGCAGAGACCCTGCAGCCAACCTCATAGAGCCTGGTAATCTCTCATGTCTCAGCCCTGATGTCCTGGCACTCCTGGAGAGACAAGTACAAAAGAGGAGCGATTTCCTGATGTGGAAAGAAAAGGAAAAGAAAAAAGATTCTTTTCCAGAACAATCGAGGCCAGACTATCAACTAAATTCCTCAGGGATAAAGTTAGAGTCAGTTGCTGATAAGCCTGTGCATCAACAACCCCCATATCCTAAGACCTTGGAGGACCAATTACAGCAAAAACCTACCCAGCTCTTCTGGGGTCTCCCATCTCTACACAGTGAGTCCTTGCCCTCTGCTGTTGATATCTCCAGTGACAATTCCTCAAACTTTATTTTCAATAGAAACTCAAATGCCTCTACAGGCCAAGAATCCCCAGGACTTCCCCATCTCCAACCTCTGTCCTTGCCTGAGATTCAGCCTGAATCCTTGCCTCAAACCCTGCCTCAGTCTCAGCCCCTACCTCTCACTCAGGTCCAGTCCCAAGCTGACCCAAAATCCCCACTCCTGGTCACACCACCTGGTCCTCTACCCCAGATTAGGATCTGTGGAGTGTATTTCCATAGACCTCAGAATGAATCAGAATCTCTCTCCTCATCTGAAATTCAACAGCTGGAATGGAACGTGTTGCAGAAACAACAGGAAAGTTTGTGGGGTTTACCTTCTGTGATCCAAAGATCTCAGGAAGACTTCTGTCCATTAGCTCCTAACACTTCTCACCACCAGCACCCTCAGGCCCATGTTTCAGTCTCCATTCTTCCTGGGGAGTTTGCTCTCAGTGATGAACTTCGGAAGAAACTAGAGCATCACCTTCGAAAGAGGCTCATTCAACACCGGTGGGGCCTGCCCCGGAGAATCAAAGAGTCTGTGTCACTGATGTTGCCTCCAACTGGTTTTTTAGAGGCATCTAAGTCAGAAAGCAGTGATGGAGTCTCACTGATCTCTGTGTTTAAGGGTCAGAGTAGCAAACATGTAAATGTTGAATTGATTCAACCCGGAAGCTTCCATGAGAGAAGCTCGGAAATGCTCCAGCCAGAGAAAGATGTGGGGAAAGATCAGGAACATAGCCAAGAGAATGGACAGGAAGATCACCTGTTGAAAGACCCAAACAGCTCTTCAGATAAGGATCTGGGGTATGACTCTGAGAAAAACATAAACAGTCAGATCGTGAGTCTCTCAGAGAAAAATTTAAGGGTGTCAGCAGAGAGTCTACAACTTGAAAATGTCCTAAAAGTACATTTGAGTAAGAAGTTTGAGGAAATAAATGAGGGTCGACTCCCTGGGACTGTGCATAGTTCATGGCATGCCATCAAGCAAACATTGATTCTTTCTGCGAAATCCCACACCAAAATAAAAGAGAGAAGTTTGACATCATCAGTGGGTGAGTCCTATTCCTTGAATACCTTCCAGGACCTGACTTTTGTTGATCCCAGTGCACAGCAGATGCTGGAAGCACATATTAAAAGGTTTCGTATGAGGATGTTGTGGGGCCTTCCTTCCAAGGTCCTTGAATCCATACAAATTTTTAAACTGAAAGATGCCTCATCCCAGTCCTTGTCCCATGCCAGTTTTTCCTCCTCAACCAATGCGATTTCTGAGGCAGACTCCAAATTTGGGAGCTCCAAGTCCTTTAGAAGAAGCTCTCAATCTTTCCATGGAGACAAAGTGGGAACACTCTGCATCACAGGGAGAGGAAGTCATAGACAGGCGCAACTAGCTGATAGATATCCCCGAAAGCTGCTTGCAAAGCAATCTGGAGCCAGATATGAGCCAAAGCATAAGAGTGTGAATTCCAGTGATAAAGGAAAAATGCAACAGGGCAAAAAGGTGGAGAAGTCAGAACCTGTTTCTATGCCCAAACTGTCTAGGGAGATATTCAAGGCTGAGGAGCTTGACACTCTTCAATTAAAAACGAATGACATGTTGACAACCAACAAGTCAGGGAGCTCCCAAATAAATAAAGTAGAAACTACTGTGACCACTGAAAGCCCCCCACCCAAACTACCAGTTCCCCTAGATCCTAAATGCTTATCCCTTAAAGAACAACTGTTTGATGAGTTAAAGTTTAGATTGGAGAAGAGGGAGCAGAGCCAAGCTCAAGGCCAACCCACGGACATGTCCCTTGCTTCAGATAACTTGACTTACAAGGCTTCACTGACTCCTGCCCAGGGCGTCTCAGGTGGGGACACAGGAGAGTCCCAGGTGCTGCATGTCCATGTGGAGGACAGAGGAATCACGATGGAACAGCAGCAGGAACCCTGGGTCCCTAAGCAGGGCTTCCAGAGGTGCCAGGATAAGAATTTCCCACCAACTGTGAAGAGAGTGAGCTCCCCAGGGTGCAGAGCAGAAGAGCTAGGTGGAGGGGATGCAGGGCTGGGGACATCCCAGCTTAGGAGGAAGAGTTTCCCTCCTCAGGAGACGGTACTAGAGGAGATGCTTGTGAGCAAGTCTTCCCAGACCCTTTCAAAGAAAGGACAGTCTCTTCCTGAAGGCCATATCAGAAAAAGAATGAAGCACTTTTTGCAGTGGCTTTATCCTGGGGAAAAATGCAAAAGGCAAGAAGATCCCCAGGAAAAGGGCAGCCCCATATCAAGCGTGCAGAGCAGAGGCCTAGTTAAAAGTAGAGCTGCTGCTACTGGATCAACAGAGGCTCAGAAAATCATGACAGACATCGGGAAGTTCCTAGAGGAGAAACTGGGGTATCGGCATGCATTAGATGTCACTAGCTCTCAAGAGGACCCTCCTTCCCCAGTGCACTTTGGGCAATCTCAACAAAAGGCTGGAGTACAGGTCCACACAGAGCCTGTCCGGGGACATCCTTTCAACTCCAAGGTTCCCTCTAAAGTGACAAATACCAAGTCCTGCCACCAAGAAGCTATCTTGGCTGGCCAGAGCTATCCTCCAAGTACAAGACAGATCAGAAACAAGAAAAGACAGCCCCAGAAAGCTGTGGCATTTAAGGACCAGCAATTGTATCAGAAACATCCCCCACCAGTGCCCCACAGGGAGCCTGTGCCCCACCCAAGCCCCACCCACAGGTGTCAAGCTGGCCAGGCCTGTCCAGCTGCGCCCACCACTGCTGAAGGCACTGTGTTCAGAGATCTGTCTCTACTGTTTAGACAGAAAACACTTCTCCAGAATTTCCAAGGAGGAAAACTTCCCATCCAAAAATAATTCCTTCCTTGTGGAGAATGTTGATCCTTCCCAATAAATGTTTCTCTAATAGTAAGATGTCTTTTCTGTGTACTGTGTTGAGGCATGGGTTTGGTAACTCAGGGATTATATTTAAGGGAAGAATATAGTTTTGCTCTTACTTACTGCTTCCTTTGGCTTTGGTGCAAAGGTGACCAGCCCTCTGGAGTTCTTGTTGAGAAACAGATACCATGTGCCCCCCACTCCCACCCTCTGCAAAAGACCATTTCCTCCTTGATGACGTTTGAGGAGATGGGCTTTGTCTCCTGCCCCTCTTAGCTTAGCCTTAAAGAAAATGTATAGTAGACCACACACCTCCCTCACTGAATGTTTTACATCCTTTAGAGAAGTAGGAAAAAGACAGGTCTTCTCTATCTGAAGAGGCTTAAGGATGGGTTTACTTTCTGAAAATAATCCTGAAGAAGAAATAAATCTTAATCATTATTGAGAACTCAGTGACCAGAGGCTCCTACCTGGAGCTGAATCCCTTGAATGGCAGTGTGTGGGTGTGGATGTTACTGTACTGGATGCTGGGCTGGTTGCCAAAATGTCCAGGAACAGCATAAAACCTGCTTAAGAATCTGTTTCACGTGGGTCATGTTAATGTCATGTGCTGGTCAGGAAAGCATACTTTAAACTTGACATTGAGGTTTCCCTATGAGAAAGACACTTTGGGGAAGTAGTTCCCTTCCTTGGGTATTTTTTTCAGGCTGCTCAATTGGTGAATTTTTTTTACAGAGCAAAATCACCACTCAGCTGTCAGTGGTAGGAATGTTGACTAGGCAGTCACCTATCTTCCAGGGTAAAATACAGCTGAGAGTAAGGAAAAGATGTCTTAAAGTGAGATATCTTAAAGAATATACTTGCTGGTGGAACAAAGGTTAATGCCTCATTATTTCCATACTGTGACCCTGTCCTGCTCCCCTACTCCTCAATCTGATCCAAGCACCACATGCTTGAGGCTGACCAGAGAACAGCACAGCACACTGATGCTTTGTATCAGAAAGGCATGAGGGCATCTTAGAGTACTGAAACAGCATCTCCAATGATGTCATCAAGATGGCATCCCCCTCTTTGGGGAAGGTGATGAAGGTGATCGTGGTGCTTTCCTTCCATCTTGCCATTGTTTGATGGCAATATACAAGATACTGCCCTTAGTGTGTATAGTTCACCAATCAGGATTAAGGTGCCACCTTTGATAATAATAGTCTTGGTGGAGCCCTGGTAGACCTCCCCCAGAATACCTGCAGCTCATGAACCAGAGGTGAGTCCTAGAACTATGCTCTGGGGTTATAGATATTTGGGGTTCACCATGGACCTTTTTTTGGCCAAGGCTGCACACACACCCACCCTTACAAGGACGTCTAGAGAGGGAGGACAATTTCACTTGTGCAGACTGGGACTCAAAAATCTGCTGAGTAGCCTAGTGAGCACTTAAGATAGTTTTTCCAGAAAGACTTGTGGATGCTGGGTGTTAAAACAAAAAACTAAACTAAAATAAATGTCCACTACAGCCTTCTCTCAGTACTTTTATCTTATCCAGAGTTATGACGTTGATCCTACAATATCTGAAGCTTATGGTCACAGAAAGAAGGCAGATTCTGTGGAGGCCCTGGGAGAGGGACAAAAGGTGGGATGGGGCCTGAGGTGGGGAACATGAAAAGGTGAGAAGCAGTGGAGGGCACTGACCTCCATGTAGATACACCTGTCAATAACCCAGCTTCCCTGTTCCTATAATATCTCATTTCTATTTCCATCCCAGTGCAGTCACTGCACACTGTAGAGCTTATTTCTAGAAACACTTCTGCCATCTGGAATAACAGTCTGACATGCCACCCTTTGGCCTCATCCCCCTTATCTTTCCAGCTTATAAACCACTGGCTAATTTTTCAGCATCAGGTCATTTTCCCACTTACTCTTCATCTGTCCATCAAGCTCTTGCGTCTTTTTCTTCTTCTCCAAGGTAGGTTTGATGGTCTATCATGTAAGCAACATTTAAAAAGCTCTACTACAAACAGGCCCCATCCAATCACCTTTAATCCTTCCTGCCTGGCAAAATTAACTCTCTCTGCTTTTTTCAGATTCCTATAAGTAGCAGATCACTATTGGATTAAATCTCACAATCAGGTCTACTGATGCCATGATAAATTCAGCCCTAACACTACTTGGAAATAATGCATTCATTCCTCAAACTCTTATATCATGCTTACTATCATGTGAACAAAACAAATGGAGCTTAGCTGTTTCCTAAGTCCATTTTCTCTCCAACGCTACTCAAATCTATTTCAAATCTCCTTTACTTTTTTCAAATCTCCACTTGTTCAGCAGTTGTGCCAAACCACATTCACAGAGGAACTAGTAGCCATGAGATGGGAACTTTTCATCAAAAACCCCAATAAAAACAAACCCCCAAACCCACTCTCTAATTTCTACTTTCCTTCTTCTTTCCTGTTACATGGAAATAAGTTTTTCTCCCCCACCCTCAAAGGAATTACATCTCCTGAGATTTTCTTATTGAGACAGCTAAACTCTAGTCTTGATGGACTTACTCAACCCAGCCAGGAATCCTTTTGTTCCCTCCTTTTCCTTATGAGTTACTCAACATCTTTTATTATTTTCAAAGCTTTTTATATAAAAATGTTTAAATGTGCACAAAAGCAGAATACTGTAACATCCCATATATCCCTCACCCAACTTTCATAATTATCATTGGCATGTGTGATATGTCCCACCTTTTACACTATGATTAAAGTGTAAAAGCCCATTTAAACCTCTTCTTATCCACCTCTTAGATATATGCTATATGCCCAATTAAAGCTCTCATAATTCTTTGATCTTTATCACCTGTGGTAACTCTTATTCACAACAGATGTACACAGCACTGGTTACAAAAAGGCATTGTGCTTTATAGGCTCTGGCAATCAGTTCTGCTCTGCCTTTTAGTCAATGCCGAGGAGTCATTTGAGTGGATCCCTCCTTCAACCCCATTCAAGGAGCAATCTTATAGACCAAATTGAGCACACAGTATTGCTGTCCCCTAATCACACAGTAACTATAACATGCAAAAAGTACAGAAGTATTAAACTGTGCATATTGATAAAGATTTGACATTGCTATCAGTTCGGTTCAGTTGCTCAGTTGTGTCCAACTATTTGCGACCCCATGGACTATAGCACTCCAGGCTTCCCTGTCCATCACCAACTCCCAGAGCTTGCTTAAACTCATGTCCATTGAGTCCTTGATGCCATCCAACCACCTCATCCTTTGTCGTACCCTTCTCCTCCTGCCCTCAATCTTTCCCAGCAACAGGGTCTTTTCCAATGAGTCAATTCTTAGCATCAGGTGGCCAAAGTATTGGAGTTTCAGCTTCAACATCAGTCCTTCCAAGAATATTTGGGACCAATTTCCTTCAGGATTGACTGGTTTGATCCCTTGTGATTCAAGAGACTCTCGAGTCTTCCCCAACACCACAGTTCAAAAACATCAATTCTTTGGCACTCAGCTTTCTATATAGCCCAACTCTCACATCCATACATGACTACTGGAAAAACCATAGCTTTGACCAGATGGATCTTTGTTGGAAAAGTAATGTCTTTGCTTTTTAATATGCTGTCTAGGTTGGTCATAGATTTTCTTCCAAGGAGCAAGCATCTTTTAATTTCACGGCTGCAGTCACCATCTGCAGTGATTTTGGAGCCCAAGAAAATAAAGTCTGTCATGGTTTCCATTGCTTCTCCATCTATTTGCCATGAAGTGATGGGACTGGAAGCTATGATCTTTGTTTTCTGAATGTTGAGTTTTAAGCCAACTTTTTCACTCTCCTCTTTAACTTTCATCAAGAGGCTCTTCAGTTCTTCACTTTCTGCCATAAGGGTGGTGTCATCTACGTATCTGACGTTATTGATATTTCTCCTGGCAACTATGATTCCAGCTTGTGCTTCATCCAGCCTGGCATTTTGTATGATGTACTCTGCACTTAAGTTTAAAGCAGGGTGACAGTATACAGCCTTGATGTACTCCTTTCCCAATTAGAAAGCAGTTTATGTTCCATGTCCGGTTCTAACTGTTGCTTTTTGACCTGCATACAGATTTCTCAGGAGGCAGGTAAGGTGGTCTGATATTCACATCTCTTTAAGGATTTTCCACAGTTTGTTGTGATCCACACAGTCAAAGGCTTTGGCGTAGTCAATAAAGCAGAGAAGTAGATGTTTTTCTGGAACTCTCTTGCTTATTCAATGATCCAACAGATGTTGGCAATTTGATCTCTGGTTCCTTTGGCTTTTCTAAATCCAGCTTGAACATCCTGAAGTTCACAGTTCATGTACTGTTGAAGCCTGGCTTGGAGAATTTTGAGCATTACTTTGCTAGCCTGTGAGATGAGTGCCATTGTGCAGTAGTTGCAGCATTCTTTGGCATTGCCTTTCTTTGGGATTGGAATGAAAACTGACCTTTTCCAGTCCCGTGGCCACTGCTGAGTTTTCCAAATTTGCTGGCATATTGAGTCCAGCACACTCACAGCATCATCTTTTAGGATCTGAAATAGCTCAACTGGAATTCCATCACCTCCAAGCTTTGTTCATAGTGATGCTTCCTAGATAAATTCACATTCCAGGATGTCTGGCTCTAGGTGAGTGATCATAGCATCGTGGTTATCTGGGTCATGAAGATCTTTTTTGTATAGTTCTTCTGTGTATGCTTGCCACCTCTTCTTAATATCTTCTGCTTCTGTTAGGTCTATACCATTTCCGTCCTATTTTATGCCCATCTTTGCATACAATATTCCCTTGGTATCTCAATTTTCTTCAAGAGATTTCCAGTCTTTCCCATTCTATTGTTTCCCTCTATTTCTTTGCATTGATCACTGAGGAATGCTTTCTTATCTCTCCTTGCTATCTTTGGAACTTTTCATTCAATTGGGTATATGTTTCCTTTTCTCCTTTGCCTTTAGCTTCTCTTGTCAGCTATCTGTAAGGCCTTCTCAGACAACCATTTTGCCTTTTTGCATGTCTTTTTCTTGGGGATGGTTTGATCACTGCCTCCTGTACAATGTCACAAACCTCCATCCATAGTTCTTCAGGTACTCTATCAGATCTAATCCCTTGAATCTGTCTGTCCCTTCCACTGTATAATTGTAAATGATTTGATTTAGGTCATACCTGAAAGGTCCAGTGGTTTTCCCTAATTTCTTCAATTTAAGTCTGAATTTGGCAATAAGGAGTTCATGATTTGAGTTCAAGATCAGCTCCTGGTTTTGTTTTTGCTGACTGTATAGAGCTTCTCCATCTTCAGCTGCATAGAATATAATCAACCTGATTTTGGTACTGACCATCTGGTGATGTCCATGTTTAGAGTCTTCTCTTGTGTTGTTGGAAGAGGGTGTTTGCTATGACCAACCAGTGCATTCTCTTGGCAAAATTCTGTTAGCCTTTGTCCTGCTTCATTTTGTATTTCAAGGCCGTACTTGCAGTTACTCCAGGTATCTCTTGACTTCCTACTTTTGCATTCCAGTCTCCTATGATGAAAAGGACATCTTCTTTTTGGTGTTAGTTCTAGAAGGTCCTGTAGGTATTCATATAACCGTTGAACTTCAGCTTCTTCAGCATTAGTGGTTGGGGCATAGACTTGGATTACTGTGATACTGAATGGTTTGACTTGGAAATGAACAGATATCATTCTATTGTTTTTGAGACTGCACCCAAGTACTGCATTTTGGACTCTTTTGTTGACTTTGAGGGCTACTCCATTTCTTCTAAGGGATTCTTGCCTACAGTAGTAGATATAATGGTCATCTGAATTAAATTCACCCATTCCAGTCCATTTTAGTTCATTGATTCCTAAAATGTTGATGTTCACTCTTGCCATCTCATTTGACCACTTCCAATTTACCTTGATTCATGGACCTAACATTCCAGGTTCCTATGCAATACTGTTTTCTACAGTATCAGATTTTACTTCTATCACCAGTCACATGCACAACTGGGTTTTTCCTTTGGCTCTGTCTCTTCATTCTTTTTGGAGTCATTTCTCCACTCTTCTCTAGTAGCATATTGGGCACCTACCAACTTGGGGTGTTAATCTTTCATGTCATATCTTTCTGGCTTATCATACTGTTCATGTGCTTTTAAATACATATAAGAAAATAGTTTTCTTGTCACACAGTTAAAATGAGCTACTGTGTTATGATTAAACATAGTAGATCAAATACACTTGCTTATTATTATAATATCTTCTCAAATGCCATTAAAAGAGTAGATTAAAAGAGGCTCAACATCACTAGCCATCAGGGAAATGAAAACCAAAGTTGCTATGAGATAACATTTCACACACACAGGAATGGCTATAATCAAAAAGTCAGATTCAAACAACTGTTAGTGAGAATTAAAAAAAACTTGAACCCTGATACACTGCTTCTGGTAATGAAAACTGGTGCAAATGTTTTGAAAAACAGTCTGGCAGTGCCTCAGAATATTAAACATAGAGTTACCATGAAAGAAGTGAAAGTGAAAATTGCTCAGTTGTATCAGACTCTTTGTGACCCCATGGACAATACAATCCATGGAATTCTCCAGGCAAGAATACAGGAGTGGGTAGCCTTTCCCTTCTCCAGAAAATCTTCCTAACCCAGGGATCAAACCCAATTCCCCCACATTGCAGGTGGATTCTTTACCAGCTGAGCCATCAGGGAAGCCCAGAGTTACCATGTGACCCAGCAATTCCACTTCTAGGTATAATATATAATCAAGAGAAATGAAAATATATGTACGCAAAAAACCTGTAAACAAATGTCTATAGCAATTGTATTCATAAGAGTTAATGGTAGAAATAACCCAAATGTCCATCAACTGATGAACAGGTAAATCAAATACATTCTATCTATGCAGTTAATATTATTTTGGCATAAAAAACCATAAACTGATACATGTTTCAACATGGCTGAACTGTGAAAACATTATGCTAATAAAGAAGCCAGTCACAAAATGACTACATATGACTCCATTCATATGAAATATCCAATTAGGGAAACCAAGACAGAACAGAACGTAGATTAGTGGTTCCTTACAGCCGTAAGATGGGGGAAGGGGATTATGAGGCTAAAGGTTATGAGGTTCTTTTTAAAGCCATGAAAATATTTTAAAAATTGACTGTAGTAATGCACATATCTGAGTATAATAAAAATCATGGAACTACCCACTTTAAATGAGTGATTTGTATGGTGTGCTGTAGTGTGTGCTTACTTGCTCAGTCATGTCCAACTCTTTGTGACTCCATGGACTGTAGCCCTGCCAAGCTTCTCTGTCCATGGGGATTCTTCAGGCAAGAATACTGGAGTGGGTTGCCATGCCCTCCTCCAGGAAATATTCCCAACCCAGGGATTGAATCCTGGTCTCCCGCACTGTGGGCAGATTCTATACCATCTGAGCCACTAGAGAAGCCCAAGCATACTAGAGTGGGTAGTCTATCCCTTATCCAGGAGAACTTCCTGACTCAGGAATGGAAATGGGGTCTCTTGCATTGGAGGCGGATTCATTACCAGCTGAGCTACCCGGGAAGCCCTAATTGTATGGTATGTGAACTGTGTTTCAATAAACTGTAGAAACAAAGGATTCCAAAGAAGTGCTTGAGGATGACAAGGAGAGAGGATATGGCAACAGATGTCAACACATTTTTAGAAGAT
>NW_011494870.1:4604876-4605205 GCF_000754665.1 Bison bison bison
CAAAAGCCTCTTGATGAAAGTGAAAGTGGAGAGTGAAAAAGTTGGCTTAAAGCTCAACATTCAGAAAATGAAGATCATGGCATCTGATCCCATCAGTTCATGGGAATTAGATGGGAAAACAGTGGAAACGGTGTCAGACTTTATTTTTCGGAGCTCCAAAATCACTGCAGATGGTGATTGCAGCCATGAAATTAAAAGATGCTTACTCCTTGGAAGGAAAGTTATGACCAACCTAGATAGCATATTCAAAAGCAGTAGAGATTACTTTGCTAACAAAGGTCCATCTAGTCAAGGCTATGGTTTTCCAGTGGTCATGTATGGATGTGAGA
>NW_011494870.1:4605305-4626995 GCF_000754665.1 Bison bison bison
GAAAGAATGGTAACTGACAAGCAGAAGAGGCAAAGTGCTGGCAAACCAATTCACACCACAAAATCCTGGAAGATGAATGAGCTGGTGGCACCAGATAAGAAAAATCAGCGGATCCAAGCTGTAAATGTGTTGTCCATTTTTTTTTGTTCTGCATTGGGTATAATTAAAATTTTCGTGGGGGGTGGTACTCTTCTTCAACATTTTCTAAAATCCTGTTGAAATGTGCAGAGGATCCCAGATGTCTTGCTGGGGACAGAGCCTGAGATAACTTTTACGCTGGCATTGTTTACTTCAGGGGTCTGAAGATGGTGGTGGTGGTAGCTGTAGGAATCAAAGCTAGAAATCTCAACAGTTAGGTAAAATCCAGGACAACAAGCAATGTTCTGTTTTTTAAGTGTATTTATATGAAAATAATTAAACTTGTGGAAAAGTTGCATGGATGGTAAAACCATGTACCCTTTATCCAGACTTACCTATTAACATTTTGACCTATTTGAGATCCCTCCCTTTTCTGTCTCTTTGACTCTGCTTCTGTCTTTTTCCCTCCTTTCCTCTCCTTTCTGTTTATATATGAATACACACATATAGACATATATGAAAAATATGCATATATTTCTGAATATTTGAGAAAATACTTTATGTATTATGCACCTTCTCATTGAATATTTCATTGTGTATTTAAGAAAAAAAGATTCTCTTACATATAGTACAATTATTTATCCTTTCAGTAAATGTAACAATGACTTAACAATGGCATAAAACTTTTAACTCATCTATTCATATTCAATTTTTTTTCAATTTATTGAGTAATGTCCTTTGTAATTGTTTTTTTCAAAACCTTCATTAAAGGATTCAGTGTAAAATCACAGATTGCATTTAGTTGTCTTGTGTCTTTAGTCTCCTTTAATCTGGATTAGTGTTTTTTAGTCTTCCTTTTTTATGACAAGGTCATTTTTTGAAGAATATATTTGATGTGTCATCTTTATAACCTCTTTTCTTTTGGTGGAACTTATCTTGCTCAGACTTTAGAGAATGTTTTTACAGTTGGGAATCCTAGGGACCTCAGGGACAGTCAGGACCAGCCTTCCTCTGGAAAAAAAAAAGAAAAAAAAAAAACCCAAAATAACACCAGAGATACAAAGATATGTGGAGGGATTTTTAAAAATAAATACACCTCCTGTGGTCAAGGGAGGTGGGTATTGACAATGGAGTGGGCTTGAAGCGCATATTCCTTTTGGGTAGAAACAATGGTGGCACTGTGGATGCAGAAGACAGGTGAAGGAAGGAGCTGTCATTGCTGGTAAACCCTCCTCAGAGGGGAGGGAAAGAATTAGGTATCTGGGGTCAAGACTGATTCATTAGACTCAATGAGAGAATGCAGGCAAGCAAAGTATGGAAATGACACAGGGGTTAATTTCAGCAGTTTATAATCTAAGGAAGCTATAACGGGTACAACTAGTAAATGACTACAACTAGTAAATGACTAATAACTAGCATAGGGAGATGAAATAAATGCATGTACACCATTGTGTACATGCATCAACAAAAGTGATGTTATGTCCACAAAGGTATGGAGATGCCAATAGAAATTTTAGTGAAAAGAAAGTAGATGAGAGTGTATTTGGTCCTGCAGGTTGTGTTCTGTAAAATAAAAAAAAAAATTTAAATGTTGTGAGGAGAAGAAGGGATTTGTCAGATGAAAGAGGGAGCAGCAGGAAGAGACACTCTATGGGTGGAGGGGGCTAGGTTTGAGAACCTTAAGGGGCTGAATAGCTTAAGAGGGATTTTGGGAAAAAAAGAATTACCCAAGATTTCTAAGTTTTTTGCTATAGGGTCATGAGCGTGCCATGCCCTTGTTTCTCTTTTTGTCATGCTTCCTATTTATTAATATAGGCCACTCTGCACACTTGTGCTTTTTGGTGAATTCTTTTGAGGAGATACGGGGGAGTGGGTGACATATATTTATGCCTCTGGCTCCATGCAGGTAAAGACACATTATATATGAGGGGAAGCTGTAGTTGAAGGCAGAGTAGACCTTGGAGGTGTAAATCCCTTGGCACAGCAGAGTTTTATATATTATGCGGGGTCCAAAGGGTGACCATTAGGCAATAAGGTCTCAGTTAATATCTAGGTAACAGGTGGAATAAATAGGAATTTTCACTAAAGTAAATATATGGTATGTGAATGTGTGGTTGGAAAGGTAGATCAGAAGTATCTAAAGGGCCCTGGAGGGATGGATGGATCTGCTGGGTTGGGTGGTGGGGAAGGACTGTGGTTTCATCTTTCTTGTATTGTCCCCTCCCCCACCCTCAAGAACCTTTGGTGTTTAGCTAAACCTCTGTGATGTGGGCCTAGAACTCTAGTCTAGAATGTGCACTTTAAATGCCCAGATGCCTGAGGCAGCAATGCACTTCTGATGATTTGGATCATCATCTTTGTCTGAAGAAACTTACTGCACCATGGCTGAGTTCCAGCTCAACTTCCTAAGTTTTCCCATCCTTGTCTTTGTGTGTTGGGTGGGGCTCCTTCTTCTGTCACTATGCTACCTAAAGGGGAACTCAAGTTTCTCAATATTTTGGAAACAGGGAGACATCGACCAGGTCAGTAAGCCAGAGTCCCTCAAAGATATTAAATCTTTCTTTTCAAATGGATGTATTCAGTGCTATCAGTTTCCCTCCAGGTACTGTTTCTTTTGTATCTCACAAACTTTGACAAGTTGTATTTTAATTTTCATTTAGTTAAAAATTTTTCTTTTTTCTGAGATTTCTTCCTTGACCCATTTGTTAGTAGCATGCTGTTTACTCTTCAAACATTTTGGCATTTTGGCCTTTCTAACTATCTGTAAACGATTTCTAGTTTAATTCTATTATCATCTAAAAACACATTTTGTATGATTTCTAGTTTGCATTTGTTAAGATGCATTTCATGGTCCAGAATGTGGTCTATTTTGGTCAATGTTCCATGTGTGCTTGAGAAGAATGTGTATTCTGTTGTTGGATGGAGTATTCTATAAATGTCAATTAGATCAATTTGACTGATGGTGCTGGTTAGGTCAACTCTACCATTACTGATTTTCTGCCTGCTGAATCTGTCCATTTCTGATAGACGGGAGTTGAAGTCTCCAAAAATAACAGTAGATTCATCTAATTGTCCTTACAGTTGGGCCAGTTTTTGCTTCCCATATTTTGACAGTCTGTTAGACTGTATACATGTTAAGGATTGTTGTGTCTTCTTAGAGAACTGACCCTTTTGTTGTTATGTACTGTCCCTCTTTATCCCTCATAACTCTCCTTGTTCTGAAGTCTGCTTTGTCTGAAATTAATATAGCTCCTCCTGCTTCTTTCATCAGTGTTAGCATGGTACAGTATCTTTATTTTTAAAGTGGGTGTTTGGTAGGCAACACATAATTGGATCTTATTTTATCCACTGACAATCTAGCTTTTAATTGAATGTATTTAGACCACTTACATTTAGCAATTTTCTATATGGTTGGATTAATATCCATCATGTCTGTAACTGTTTAGTATTTATTATAAGTATTCTTTTCTTCTTCCCCTCTTTTTGTGCCTTTTCTGGTTTCAAACAAGTACTTTATAGGATTCCCTCTCTCTCTTCTCTTAGCATATCAAGTATTCTATGCCATAGAATTTGCAATATATTCAATACATTAACAACTAATGTACTGACAACTAATACACTGACAACTCAAATCTACTTTCATATAAACACTATACCACTTCATAAGTAGTACAGGTTCTGTTATAACAGAGTTCCCAATTCCTCCCTCCTATCCCTTGTAACACTGATGTCATTTATTTCACCTATCCATATACTATGATCACTCAATACATTATCAGTAGTATCATTAAGTCAATTGAGAATAAGAAAAATGAAAGTGTTTTTTTTCTTTTACCATCATTGATTCCTTTTCCTCTCTTCCTTTATGAAGACTTGAGATGTTGTTTTCCTTCTTCCTATAGAACTTTTTTTAACATTTATTCCAGGGAAGATCTGATGTTGCTGACTCAGTTTTCGTTTGTCTTGAGACAGTTTTTATTTCTCATTTACTTTTGAAGGATAATTTCACTAGATAAAAAGTTCTGGAGTGATTTTTTTCTTTCAACACTTTAATATTTCAGTCAATTTTCTTTTTGCTTGCATGGTTTATGATCAAAAGTGAAAGTGAAAGTCACTCAGTCAACTTTTTGTGTCCAATGTCCAATTCTTTACAACCCATGGACTATACAGTCCATGGAATTCTCCAGGGAGAATACTGGAGTGGGTAGCCTTTCCTTTCTCCAGGGGATCTTCCTAACCCAGGGATCAAATCCAGGTCTCCTGCATTGCAAGTGATTCTTTACTAGCAGAGCCACAAGGAAAGCCCAAGAATACTGGAGTGGGTAGCCTATTCTTTCTCCAGCAGATCTTTAAGACCCAGGAATCAAACCAGGGTCTCCTGCACTGCAGGTGGATTCTTTACCAACTGAGCTATCAGGGAAGCTCTGATTTATGATGAGAAGCCCATAATTCTCATCCTTGTTCCTCTAGAGGTATGGCATTATTTTCTTCTGTTTTCTTTCAAGATTTTATCTTTCAGGTTCCTACAGCTTTAATAAAATATGTCCAGGTTTAGACTTTCTTAGTATTTATGCTGCTTGGTGTTCTCTGAGCTTCCACAATCTATGGTTAGTCTATCATTAATTTTGGAAAATCTTGGGCTGTTACTTCTTCAAATGTTTCTTCTGTTCTGTTCTTTCTTCTCATTTTAATATTTCTGTTGCATATATTGATATACTACACATTTTGAAACTGTCTCAATTCTTGGATATTCTGGGTTTAAATATTAAATTTTTTTCTCTTTGCATTTCAATTTGGAAAGTTTCTATTGCTATACATTCAAAATCACTTATTTTTTTAAGAAGAAAAAATTAAAAACATTTTAAACCTTTAAAATTGATAAAAAGAACATAAAAGTCTATTAATTAGAGTCATATTATTCATGGATAATGAATATATGAGTTTTCTAGAGAGGACTGAGAGAAATGAGCCCCAGGGCTTCATTCTTTTGTTTTTGTTCTCAGCGTCAGGGCAGAACCAGGAGGAGAAGGAAAGGTGGCACACTGAAAGGTAAGGCTCTGCCTGTTTCACCGGATCTCTCCAAGGGTGACCCTTCCTGCCTTTTCCATGAGATCCCAGGTCCGTGACCTCTGACGATGTCAGTGGCTAGATACCGTTTCTCTCAGAAACCAGAGGTATCTGGGGAGAGGCTCACGGGGAGGCAGTCCAAGCCTGAGACACTTCTCGGATTCCCTGTTTTTCTCATGGCTGGGCTTGAAACCATGATGGACCTGGGCAATGGGTGTTTCCCCACAGGTGGCCATATGAGATGTCAAGAGTCAGAACTTCTGTGTCCTGACTTTGTATAAGTCCTCTGACTTCCTGGATGATCAGATTCCTCTTTGAGGTAAATAACCATTGACTTTTTCCTCAAAGGGCGGTTCTGAATATCACATGGGAGAATACATATGAAAGCCCTTTGTGAATGATAAGGCAACATATATATTTGAGCCTTGCTATTATTATCACTGACCATGTGATCTTATATTCTAGTTCTTGAGACTCTCCAATCCACCAAGGGTACCACTAAAGGACATTCTACTTAGTCTCCTATAAGTTCTCTTTGTTCCTACCTTCATCACTCTCCTGGTTTCCCAGGTTGGAGAACTTGCCAGAGCGAAGCAGAGGAGGCAAGGAAGGAGCTTTATCTTCTGCAAAGGTGACTAAACATTACCTTCTTTCCTGTATCCCACTTTTTTAGTGGAGTCTTTGAATTTCTAGGGCCTCAGTGAAGCCTGGGATTGACATGGGAGGGAATATCCTCAGATTCAGAATGTGAAAGCCTTGGCAAGAGGGATTAAAAGATACATTGTGAGATTGAAGAAGTCGAAGAATGTGAAAAGATAGTATACATTGGGCAGCCATACTTTTGCCAGAGGTACCAGGGCCTCATGTTTTTTCCTGGTCCTGGCTGTAGTTTTGTACTTCCTATCTCCTGCAGCCCCCTGGGCCAGCATGATGATACCACCTGCTTTCGTCAACTCTTATGTCCAGACCCCTTCTGTGAGGTGTGTAATAACGCAACTGCTGAGGTCAATCGGCTGCTGTTCCTGGAGGCCCTGGAAGATGCTACTTCCTCTGTGTCTCCTTTGGCTTCCACAGCTCCTGTGACTGAGTCATCGTGTACTTTGTCCCCGGCCTTCTCAGCAGTCCCTCCAGGAAACCTACCTCCAGCCTCTCTGCCGGAGCCTTCCTCACTGCCCTCCTCTATTCTCTCCCCTAGCCCAATGACCCCCTTAACTGACTTTTTTTCACCCTCACCAATGGGCCACTCTCTGGCCTCAGAGCCTTTTTCTTCCTTGGATTCTGAATTCCCAGTGGATTATTCCCCATCCCAAACCATTGCTTTCCCCCTTCTCCTACCACATGACACTCAGACAGCAGACCCTGTTGTCCCAGCAGAGGCCACATTGTTTCTAGATACCATTTCCTCTCTTGACCCCACCCTTTCCCAAGATATCAACCCCTTATCAGATTTGTCCCAGACGATGAATCCCACTGATTCTTTTGCTTGTCCTCATGCACCACCAACCCCATTTGTTTCACCACCATCAGACTGCACTTTATCTGTGACTCAACCTAAATCAATTTCCACTTTATTGAAGCCTGTTCTGGAGAAGTCATCTCCAGATAGCCCTAGTGAGTTGTCCACTTGTGTTTCAACAATCAGAGGCACTGAGCATTCAAGTCTATCAATTTCAGACTTCTCTTTGTGGCAAGCTCAGGCCATGAACGGGCTCCTCCCAGCATTACCACACTCTGATTTTCAGCGAGAGCATGTTTCCCTCCATCCACAAGACACTTATCTCTGGGGAGACTCTGTTACAAAGCACAAGGAGGCCAATAGCCATTCTTTCTCTGGCTTTAACATCCGTGGACTCTTGGAGAGACAAATAAAAAACAGAATGGCTTTCCCGAGTTTAGAGAAGAAAGAAAAGGAAGAGGGTCCATTTTCAAAACAAATGTGGTCAGAATACCAACGGACATCTTCAGGGAATTTGTTGCAGTCTCTTGATGTACAGAACACTACAGCCCCCCAAAGTGGCTGGAACAGTGAAAGCAAACCAGAGAAGCTTCACATTTGTCAGCGGCTCTTATATGTCAAGACTTTGGGGGGTAACTTGCAGCAGAAATATAGCCAGCTCTTCTGGGGTCTTCCCTCTTTGCACAGTGAATCCCTAGTGGCTACTCTTCTGGTTTCTAGTAGTAGTTCCCCTCTAGAGTCTCACTTTGTCTTATTCAATGGAATCTGTAATGCTCCTGCAGTCAAAATGCGGGATCAAGAATCTCCACCACTTCTTCATTCCCGTCCCCATCTCCTTCCCCATGTGTATCCACCACAATCCTTGCCTCAAACTAAGCCACAATCCCAGTCTCTACCTTTCACTCAGGTCCAGCCCCAGGCCCACCTTCAAGCCCGACTCCCAATCCTATCATCCTCTTCTCCATCCCAAATTAGGGACTGTGGAGTGTCTTTCCACAGATTCCAGAATGAGTCAGACTTTCATATTGCAACTGAAAATCAACATCTGGAGTGGCATGTGTTACAGAAGCAACAGGAAAGTTTGTGGGGTTTAGTTCCTGTGCTCCAAAAATCTCAAGCCACTTGTTCTCAAGCTCATAACCTCCCATTGGTCAACCAGCCATCCCATACCTATGTACCAGTCTCTATCCTTCCTGGCCATTTTCATATCACCAGTGAACCCCAGGAGAAACTGCAGCTCCACGTTCCAAGGAGGCTAATTCCACGCTGGTACCTCCAAGCCTGTAGGAATCTAGAGTCTCTAGCACTGATGGGGCCTCAATGCAAATTAGCAGAAGTACCTCAGCAGAGAGGCAGGCATGTTCAGTTACAACTTTCTGAGCTTCAGGGCCAGGGTAGCAACAATATAGAGAAGACTGAATTGCGTCTCCCAGGAAATTACCATGAGAGGGTCTCAACAAAGTTTCAGCTAAGGGATGACATGAGGAAGAATCTTGGCTATATCCTTGAGAAGAGCCCAGAAGACAGCCCACAAGATAGCTCAGAATGCTACCTAGTGCAGGGTCTGAGGGCTGCCTTGGGGACAAAAACTAACCGTGTGTGTCACTCAAGGAATCACTCAAGGAATGAATTACTAAATGTCTCAAGAAAGGACATAGATCGGAATCAAATAAAAAACATTCTTAGATTACATGTGAGCACAAAGTCTTGGCAGATTAGTGTGGGTAGGATTCCTACAAGTGTGTGTCGTTCATGGCTGGCTGACGACAATACTTTGCTTCCTTCTGCAAGCTCCCAAACCAATGTGGAAGACCCACATTCAAAAAACACAATTGTAGGTAAAGTATGCCACCAGATTAGCACTCCAGAGCTTTCTTTTCTTGATCACAATACCCTAAAGGTGCTAGAAGCCCATATTTTAAGGTTTCGTGTGACTCAGAGATGGGGCCTACCCCTCAAGGTTCTTGAATCCATAAAATTCTATATGTTGAGAGAAGCCAAAATATGGCCTCTTCCTCAATTTGACTTTCCCTCCTCAACCACCCATATTTCTGGGGTAGACTCCAAAGATGAGCTTTCCAAGCCTCTTGAAGAAAGATCTAAAACTTCTCAGGGAAATAAGGTGAGAACCACAAATTCAACCCCCATGCTGGATCATCCTCTCCCTGTTATCTCATCTGTGGGCCAAGAAGGACAGAGGGCCCCACAACCATCATACTCTGATACCTACCAAAAGCTTGCAGAGGACATTCAGACAATTGAGTGTGGCAGACAGACTTTTCAGCCCGTCACACACAGAAACAAAGACAAAGTAAGTCAAAATGAGACTCTACTGGATGACAGACGCAGCCCAGTGGTGCCCATAAGGCAAGGTGGGTATAGACCTGAGCCAAGGAATGAGACCATGAACTTCAGTGATAGAGTAGAAATGATTCAGGGCCGAAAGATAGCGAGGAAAAATTCACAACATTCCACAATGTTCAGTGTGTCCAGGGAGATATTCAGGGCCAAGGAGCTTCATGCTCTTGAATCACAATCCTGTAACATCTTGCCAACCAGCAAATTGAGAAGCTCCCAAATGACAAAGGTCAAAATGATTAAAGCAGAAACTACCCTGACCACTCAATGTCCCCCACCAAAAATATCTGTTCCCCAAGATTCTGATATATCAGACTTTCAAAAACAGATCCTTACTGAGTTAAAGTTAAAATTCAAAAATAAGGAGCATAGCCAGGCTGACCACTGTCCCACAGACATGACCCCGACTTCAAGTAGGTTGCCTTCCAAGTCTTCACAGACTCTTGCCCAGAGTGTCTCCACTGGGGACATGGCAGCTTCCCAGGTGCCAAACATCCACTCGGAGGACAGTGGGACCAGCATGGAGCAGAGGCAGGATCCCTCTAAGCATGTACTATTGAAGTGCCAGGATAATAACTTCCCACCTGCTGCAGAGAGAAAGCCTTTGGGTTCCAAAGCAGGAGAATACAGAAGTGAAAATTCAGGAGCAGGGATGTCTACAGGCAGAAAGAAGTGCCACCTTGTTGAGGAAAGAGAATTAAAGGACACTTCCTCATCTCTGTCACAGAATGAGCAGCTTCCTCCTGAAAGTTTCTTCAGAAAAAAGATGAGGCAATTTTTTCAGTGGATTGATTTCATGAGAAAAACAAAAGACCAGGAAAGTCCCCAGCAAAAAGCCAAATTCATGTCAACCTTTGCACAGCACCAAGACTCAATTGAAAGTGCAGCTCTCTTTGTGAGTCATGGGCCCCTTGAAGCTCACGAGCTCATGAGAGCCATTGGGAAGATCCTAGAAGAGAAGCTGGCATGTAGGTTTGAATCTGAGGCCTTGGAATTAAGTCAGCGCAAGAAGGAACTGCAGACCCAGGTAATGCCTGGTAAGGGACATCCCTCCAACTATGGTGCTCTCCCTGACTTACAGCAAGAGGAATGGGTAAGTCCCAAGTCCTCAAACCAAGAAGCTGTTTATGCTGATCAGAGTTGTCTTACACGTGTCAGACAGAACAGTGATGGGGTCAGACATCCCCCAAAAGATGTGGCCTTTGAGGATCAGGTATTATGTCAGAATCAACCCTCTTCCCTGCCCTCCAGGGAGCTGGTAAGCCATCCAAGCCCCACCTGTGTGCGTCAAGAATGCCAGATCCCTCCAGCCCCCCTCACTCCTGAAGAAGACACTGTGTTCAGAGATCTAACTCTTCTATTCAAACAGAAATCACTTCTCCAGCATTTTGAGGGAGAAGAAATTTCTCCAAACGACTCATTCAGTCACTGAGAAAACCTTGCAGTTTTCATGATAAGACATTCTCAGATGAAAACAACCTTCCTTTAGTAAATCGAGAATTTTTATCCTCCTCAATAAATGTTCTAATAGAGAAACACTAATGCTCTCTGTGTACTGCACTGGGTGCATGGGTTTTAGTTATCCTGGTACTTGTATGTGGGAAATGGAAGGAGTAGTTCAGTTCATTCTGATTTCCTCTTGGTGTCTAAGAGGCTTCCTTGCGGGGAGCCTGACAGTGGTCTTCTCAGTTTTATCCTGGAGTCCTTTATTTGATCCTGCTCTGATATCCTCTACCTAAAAAACTTAATTATTTTTTATTAAAAAGTACAAAAATTTACTCTAGAAATTTTCAGGCTTTTGAAAAGTGAGAAGATATCTTAAAGTCTAGAACTTGGCTTAAACTATCTTTTCATCTGCTCTCAAACTATCCTGAGCCATATACAGCTATAGGGTGGAATGAGTTACTCTAGCATAATATAGCCAGATTTGACTCTTGTTGCCTCAAAAAGTTTTAGAGAATGTTTAGGCCTTGAGGTTAGTGGTAGACAGAAATCTTCCTCTTAGATCTCTTGGTGAGGAATAAATGTCCTGCAATGAAGAACTCTTTCATCCTTTATGAATTTTGTGGTGATGGGCCACATCTCCCACTCCTTGCTGCTGCTAAGTCACTTCAGTCGTGTCCAACTCTGTGCGACCCCATAGATGGCAGCCCACCAGGCTCCCCCATCCCTGGGATTCTCCAGGCAGTAACACTGGAGTGGGTTGCCATTTCCTTCTCCAATGCATGAAAGTGAAAAGTGAAAGTGAAGTCGCTCAGTCGTGTCCTACTCCTAGCGACCCCATGGACTGCAGCCTTCCATGCTCCTCCGTCCATGGGATTTTCCAGGCAAGAGTACTGGAGTGGGGTGCCACTGCCTTCTCCGTCTCCCATGCCTTACCCGACCCTAATGAAAATAAGTAGCAGTTCACCCTTTACCTTTCCTCTACCCTTACTGGGGCAGTAGGGAAGACAGAATTTGCAGCTCTGAAAAGGCTGAGGGATATGAATATTTTCTTGAAGACGGTCTTACTTTTGTTTAGAAAATGTTCCTGATCCCAGAGTAACTCACAGGTAGGTGGTCATTGAATGAGGTGTATACAGATAGATAGGCTTTACAATTGTGGACACTGGCCTGGCCAGGGTCAGAATTCAGCAGATTCTTCTGGCTGAAGAATCTGCTGCACGTGGGATGTTTAATCTGGAAAGCATATTTTGAGCTTGATGATGAGGTCTCCCTGCTTGTGAAAGCACCTCAAGGAACAGGAAGAGCTGCTCTTCAAGGAAATCTCTTCAGGGTGGTATTACTGTAAGACGAAGAGATCACCTGGCCACTGTTGGCAGGAATGGTCATTGGGCAGCCACCCAGAATTTGGGGGAAAAGGAGAGAGTAAATAAAATGTAATGATGGAGTGAGTGGGAAAGGAAGACAAAAATGAGAAGGGAAAGAATGACATCATCATCACTACTTATGATCCCATACTGACCACCCACCCACTTCACCCAACACAACCCTACCTATGCCTCCAGCAGCTCCTGGAGACTAATCAGGGCTTTTAGAGTATGATGATACCATTTAAGTGTAAGAGTATATGGGGTAATTTCTGAGAACGAAGACAGTATTCCTAGGGATGACATCAGAGGGATGTACTCCTATTCAGTGCCTGACTTTCTAGTCATGCTACATCTTTCACCAAGATCACAGTAATTTAGGTGTGTATTAGTTATCTACTACTGAATAACATGAAAGTGAAAGCCACTCAGTCGCGTCCGACTCTTTGTGACCGTATGAACTGTATAGTCCGTGGAATACTATACAGTCCATGGAATTATCCAGGCCAGAATACTGAAATGGATAGCCGTTTCCTTCTCCAGGGGATCTTCCCAACCAAGGGATCAAACACAGGTCTCCTGCATTGCAGGCAGATTCTTTATCAGCTGAGCCACCAGGGAAGCCCCCTGCTGTAAAATGAACATCCTCAAATTCAGAGGCTTAAAAAAAACCACTTATTTACTATCTCACAGTTTTTGTGGTCAGGAATTCAGGCAAGACCTATCCAGGTTCTCTGCTTTACGGTCTCTCACATGGCTGCATTTAAGGTATCAGCTGGGGCTGGGGTATCATCTAAAGGTATGACTGTAGAAAGACCCACTTCAGTGATCACTTACATAACTGCTGGCAAGATGAAGTTCCTCAAAGCCTGTTGGACTGAGATCTTCAATTCCTTGACTGTTGGCTGGAGCTGGCTGGAGTCTATCCTCAGTTCCTTGCCATGTGGGCCTCTCCAGTGCTTCATCAGGTTCAGAAGACAGTCTGCTAGGAAGAAAGAAGTTACGATATTTTGTAAACTAATAGTGGAATTGATATTCCATTACCTTTTTCCTTATTCTATTAAAAGCAAATTACTAAGTTCAACCTACATTCAAGGGGATGAGTAATTACATCAGGGTGTGACTATCAGGAGGTAGGGATCATTGGGACCTTCTTAGAAGTCTTCCTAAGACAAGGTTTTCTTCTTGGTCACCCAACTCAGTTAACTGAAGCAAAATTGGCCAGAGGTGTCAAGTGTATCCTTGCCTTCATTCACATTCATATCATCAAGGTCAAAGCTATTTAATAGTTTAGTAGAGCAGTGGCTGGTAAGAAAAACAAAGAGGTTGGAGTGTCCAAAGGAGGTGGGAAAGTAGGCATGGAGGTAAAGGTGGTGTGGGGTCACCTCGAATAATCAGGTGAAAGGAGGCCTTAGAACTACCTGACTCACTACCGCCAGTTTACAGACTTGAGAGAGAAAAAAATTAGATGCAATATATTTCATCCTGCCTCCCCCAATATCTCCCCTCTGCTCTAGCTTTCAGATCGTAGGGCTAAAGAAGCTAACTTCAGCTTCTGTAGAGACAGCCATGCTTACAGAGGAAGCAAATCCTACAGATTTCAAGGTTTAAATCTGCTCTTATCAGTGTATTTAATATAGAGTTGGGAAATAACTACTTCACTTGCACATGGGCTGAGACTGTAAATGGGGTTAGTTTCCCAGACGACAAGAGAGAAGCTGTTTACAGAAGGTAAGTGAAGGCTGAGTCTTAAAAAAAAAAAAAAAAATCAGATATCTATCATAGCCCTCTGTCTCACTGCCCCACTTTACCTTCCTGTCCAGAGTCATGACACTGATTGAAGGTTAGAATTGCAGGAAATGCAAATCCTGTGTAGATTTGGGGAGAGGAAAGAGTCTCTGGACAGGAACTCAAAGTGGGAGAAATCAATCAGAGGTCTAATATTCATGTGAATAGACCATCCAATAATCTGACCTCTCACTGTCTATCCCTTTTCAACCTATGGCCCTTTACCTCCATTCCAGTTCAGTTATGGCCATATTCTAGAACTCGTCATCAGAATATTTTTTCGCTCTGAAAAAATATAGTTTGACATTTCACCCTTTACTCTTTCAGCTTATGCCCTTGGTATGTCAATTCCTCAACCTGCTCAGGAACTACAAGCCACTCGTTCATCTGATAACCTTCTATCTTTATCTCCTCCTCCAAGGAAAACTTCATGGTCTATCACTTAACCACACACTTAAATAGCTCTAAAGTTGTTTAGTCAATAAGTTGTGTCGGACTCTTTTGCAACCCCAAGGAATACCAGGCTCCTCTGTCCATGGGATTCTCCAGGCAAGAATACTGGAGTGGGTTGCCATTTCCTTCTACAGGGGATCTTACCAACCCAGGGACCAAACCCGCATCTCTGGCATTGGCAGGCGGATTCTTTACCACAGAGCCACCAGAGAAGTCTTCAAAAAATAGCTCTAAAGCACCTTCCCCATTTTCCTTTCATATGTCCTTGCCTGGCTGCTGCTGCTAAGTTGCTTCAGTCGTATTCGACTCTGTGCGACCCCATAGACAGCAGCCCACCAGGCTCCCCCGTCCCTGGGATTCTCCAGGCAAGAACACTGGAGTGGGTTGCCATTTCCTTCTCCAATGCATGAAAGGGAAAAGTGAAAGTGAAGTCCCTCAGTCGTATCCGACTCCCAGCGACCCCATGGACCGCAGCCTACCAGGCCCCTCCATCCATGGGATTTTCCAGGCAAGAGTACTGGAGTGGGTTGCCATTGCCTTCCTGGCAAAACCTAACTATACCTTTTCTAGTGCATGCAGGCCAGTGTTATCAGTGGCTCTGTCATGTCTGACTCTTCGGGATCCCAGGGATTATAGCCTGACATGTTCCTTTAGATTATCCTGGCAGAAATACTGAGGTGGGTTGCCATTTCCTCCTCCAGGGGCTCTTCCCAATCCAAGGATTGAAACCATGCATGAGGCTCCTGCATTGGCAGGCGGATTCTTTACCACTGAGCCACCTGGGAAGCCCTGCCTTCTAATAAACGTCTGATTCCTCTTGGGTAAAATCATACAATTAAGTACGTTGGTACCACCATAGATTGGTATTTATGTTCTACAACTAATAGTCAGCTCCAACACTGTCTGAAAACAATCCATTCATTCTTTCTACGTTTACTATGTATTTGGCACTTAGGACACACCAGTGAAGGACACAAAGCTCCTGTCTTTGTGGAGCTCATGATTGTTTTCTTAATTAATTCTCTTGCCTACTTTCAGGTTCCTACAACTCCACATTCTTCACTCTTACAGCACATGTGCTGGACCACCACATGGGAATGAATACTCACAAAATGGGGACTTTTCATCATAAAAACTTCAAAACAACAAGACCAAACATGAATCCTCATACTTTCTCTCCTCTTTCCTTCGTACTATACTGAAAGGTTTCACTCAGATGTTGTCTTTGATTCCCCCACACTGGGATCTGTCCTTGTTTTCCAATTCATAACACTTTTCACATGGTGTAGAACACGTTTGGCGTAATCACCTTCTCAGAGGACAGAAATAAAGTTTACCTCATCACAGCTGCACATACCTAGTGGAGCTCAGAAACTTCTGGAGAAAATGGAAAATGAAGGAATTTCTACACGGAGGCTCAGCCCAGTGTGCTCTGCACTGGTGTCACGCCCAGGGGTGTGGACATGTTCAGAGGCGGGGCCATGTCAGGGGCAAGGACTGAGAGGCTGTGGCGTATCGCTTCCTAATGGCGACTGCACCTGGCTGTTTCGGGAGACGTCTTACCTCAGAATTCTGAGTCCTATTTCCATCGCTTCTGGAAGACAGAAGTTGAGATTTCACTCAAAGACAGGTTCTGACCAAGGTTTCTGGACACTTCCCCTTGTCCTGTTTGAAGAGTCGTCAGCCATTTTCATCCCAGTCTGCGGGCCTCGAAGATTCTCATTCCTGAAACTCCCACACCAGGCCGTTGCCTCGGAAGCCCTGGGGGCAGGGCTGCGCCTGCCCGAGACACGCCCCTCCCCGCAGGGGACTCTCGGGGAACTCCGTGGGGGCGGTCTTAGTCCCAGGTATGGTAACCACATTGACCACTGTTAAGTCTACACCTTGCACTGGCTGCCTGGGCTTGCTCAGGTGACCTGAGTCTCAGCTCTCATCCATGAAGTGCTGAGATGCTAATATGAACTAATGGGGTTGACCTTGAGAACGAATGGACAAGTGAAGAGCTTTGAACAGTCTTAAGGGCCGATGTTAAGGAATGGGCTGGGGGCCCTAAGGCAGTTACCATGGGAGTCTTGCCAGTGCTCAGAGTCCAGGGCCGTGCAAGTGCCTGCACAGCTTAGAAGGATGGTGAGACACCCAGTGTGCCGCTAAGTTGCTTCAGTCGTGTCCGACCCCTATGAACTGTAGCTAGTCAGGCTCCTCTGTCTATGGGATTCTCCTGGCAAGAATAGGAGTGGGTGGCTATGCCGTCCTCCGGGGGATTTTCCCAACCCAGGGATCAAACCTGCTCTCCTGCATTGGCAAATTGTTTGTACTAGCGCCTCCTGGGAAGCTTCTCTGCACGCACCTACCTCTCTCCCTCTCCCCCCACCTCCAGTCCATACACTGCATTAAGAAATCATCTCTGATTCTCTGCAGGACCAGAGTATAAGAAGGATCCTCACAGTCCTCAGGTGGTGGTTTTCAGAGGTACCCAAAGTGCTTTAATTCCGCTTGGGACTGATCAGTGAGGAGTAGTTGTGGGAACCCCAGATAAATGCCAATCAAGGCGTTAGTGTCAGTGGACAGAGAGGGCAGAGGCTGAACCATTCCTTGTGCTCTGCAAGGTCCAGGACAGCAAGACATGAGGCTCTCAGGCAGAAAGGATTCGGCTTTTTTGCAGGGCAGAAGATCTCAGATGATGCGCTCGGTCGCTTCTATCACTTCTGACTCCTGGCGACCCCAAGGATTGTGGCCCTCCAGGCTCCTCTGTCTATGGTATTTTCCAGGCAATACTGGAGCGTGTAGCCATTTCCTTCTCCAGGGGATCTTCCCCACCCAGCGATGGAACTGGAGTCTCCGTCGTCTCCGGCACTACAGGCAGAGTCCTTACCGTTGAGCCACCGGGAAATCCTGAACATCTCAGGTAATGTCTTCAATTGCAGATATTGATATGTTCTTGGATTATTGAGGGCTTAACAGTGTATTCAGGTTCTGTGTTAATTAGGAACTGTAGCCGTGTTTACCTTAATAAGAGGGAAGATAATCCCTTTTTTTGGTGACTATTTTCCCTTTTAGAAAGTATTATTTAGTGAATTTCAAAGATGTGGAAAAGTAGAAGAAAGAATTTCATAGATTCTTGCCATCAAAATAGTTACTGTTAACTTTTTGATGCATCTGTTTCCCAGGTTTTGCTATGCCTAATTTTACATTGCTTAAATAATATGTACTTTAAAAGAAAAACAACCGCTATCATAAACATTTTAATGTTATTATAAACTTTCAGAAGTAACATTTTTAATCATGACATCCTAAGTGCTATAGTATTAAATTCTAATTTTTGTTGATATTTGGAAAGTTTATATTTTTTTTAAAAAATTTAACATTTGATGCTGCATGTTTGGTCATAATTGTACTTGTTTATAAACTTTCTTATTACAAAGTTTACAAAGCATAAAGCTCTTCCTAAATATCTGATTAACCCAGGGATGTACCCTGATATGGATGTTTTTTTCTTTCTCCAGCCTCTTTCAATGAGTAATTCATTTAACGTGGTTAGCTATTTCAGCGCTAGTGTCAAGTCAGTGAAATCAGCTGCTTGGTAAAACATCCTCAGTGTAGAGTCTTCTAAACTTAACCCATTGTCTGCCTTGTTCGCAGTCTTTGTTTCCTCCCTCTTATCTTCCCAGTATCAGTAGCATCTGGACATCCAAGCAAGAAACACAAGAGCCATTTTGTGCTCTTCCCTCTTCATTTTCCCTATTGCTAGTCAGCTACTACATGGATGAACTGATAAAATATGCTGGGCAGAGAAATTCTGGAGTTCTGACAGTGAACTCTGTCCTTTCTAAATAGATGGTAAGATCCTTCAGGTACATTTTTGCAATTAATTTGAAAATATAGCATTGTAAAACAAAAACAGATATTTGATTCCATGTCAAAATTTCTATTTATTTACTTTCTTTTTTGTCTTAATTAAAACATCTTTATTTTTAAAAGTAAAAAAATTTACAGTTTTTGAAGATTACTTTCCATTTGCAGTTATTTCAAAATATTGGCTTTGTTCCCTTTGTTGTTCATTACATCCTTGAGCCTATCTCACACTCAGTAGTTCGTACCTCCCAATTCTCAACCCCTGTATTTCCCGTCCTTTTGCTTCCCTCTGGTAACCACTAGTTTGTTCTCCATATCTATGAGTCTGCTTCTATTTTGTATTTACTACTTTGTTGTATTTTTTATATTCCACATAGAAATAATATCATACAGTATTTGTCTTTTTCTGTGTGACTTATTTCACTTAGCATAATGCCTTCCAAGACAACCCATGCTGCTGCAAATGGCAAAATTTATTTATTTTTTTAAAATGGTTGAGTGGTAATCCACTGTATGTGTGTGTGTGTGTGTATGTGTGTGTATACATACCACATTTTCTTTATCCATTCATTTGCTGATGGACACTTAGATTGCTTCCATATCTAGGCAGTTGTAAATAGTGCTGCTATGAACATTGGGGTACATGTATCTATTGAAATGATTTTTTTTGATATACATCCAGGAGTGGAATAGCTGGGTTATATGGTAGTTCTAGTTTTACTTTTTTGAGAAACCTCTGTCCTGTTTTCCATAATTGTTGTTTAGTCAGTAAGTCATATCTGACTCTTTGCGACCCCATGGACTGTAGCCTGCCAGGCTCCTCTGTCCATGGGATTTTCCAGGCGAGAATACAGGAGTGGGTTGCCTTTTCCTTCTCTAGTTTTCCATAGTGGCTGCAATAATTTACATTCCCCCAGCAGTGTAGGAGGTTTCTCTTTTCTTCATATACTCCCCAACATTAGTTCTTTGTGTTCTTTCTTTAATTTATTATTTTTTTATTGAAGAATAATTGCTTTACAGAATTTTGCTGTTTTCTGTCAAACCTCAGCATGAATCAGCCATAGGAATACATATATCCCCTTCCTTTTGAACCTCCCTCCCATCTCCCTCCCCATTCCACCCCTCTAGATTGATACAGAGTGCCTGTTTGAATTTCCTGAGCCATACAGCAAATTCCCATTGGCTATCTATTTTACATAGGATAATATACGTTTCCATGTTACGCTTTCCATACATCTCACCCTATCCTCCCCTCTCCGCATGTCCATATGTCTATTCTCTATATCTGTTTCTCCATTGTTGCCCTGTAAATAAATTCTTCAGTACCATTTTTCTAGATTCCAATGATATGCATTAGAATATGGTATTTATCTTTCTCTTTCTGACTCACTTCACTCTGTATAATAGGTTCTAGGTTCATCCACCTCATTAGAACGGACTCAAATGTGTTCCTTTTTATGGTTGAGTAATATTCCATTGTGTATATGTACCACAATTCTTTATCCATTCGTCTGTCGATGTACATCTAGGTTGCTTCCATGTTCTAGCTACTGTAAATAGTGCTGCAGTAAACAGTGGGATACATGTGTCTCTTTCAATTTTGGTTTCCTTGGGGTATATGCCTAGGAGTGGGATTGCTGGGTCATATGGTAGTTTTATTCCTAGTTTTTTAAGGAATCTCCATACCGTCTTCCATAGTGGCTGCATCAGTCTACATTCCCACCAACAGTGCAAGAACGTTCCCTTTTCCCCACACCCTCTCCAGCATTTACTGTTCGTAGACTTTTTGATGAGGGCCATTTTGTCCAGTGTTAGGTAGTTTTGATTTGCATTTCTCTAATGATAAGCAATGTTGAGCATCTTTTCATGTGTTTGTTAGCCATCTATATATCTTCTTTGGAGAAATGTCTATTTAGGTCTTTCCCCACTTTTTGATTGGGTTGCTTGTTTTTCTGGTATTGAATTGTTAGAGCTGCTTGTATATTTTTGAAATTAATCCTTTGTCAGTTGTTTCATTTGCTATTATTTTCTCCCATTCTGATGGTTGTCTTTTCAACTTGCTTATAGTTTCCTTTGCTATGTAAAAGCTTTTAAGTTTAATCAGGTCTGACCTGTTTACTTTTGTTTTTATTTCCATTACTCTAGGATGTGGGTCATAGAGGATCTTGCTTTGATTTATGTCATTGACTGCTCTGCCTATGTTTTCCTCTAAGAGTTTTATAGTTTCTGGTCTTACATTTAGGCCTTTAATCCATTTCAAGTTTATCCTTGTGTGTGGTGTTAGGACATGTTCTAATTTTATTCTTTTACAGGTAGCTGTCCAATTTTCCCAGCACCATTTATGGAAGAGGCTGTCTTTGCCCCAGTGTATATTCTTGATTCTTTTGTCAAAAATAAGGTACCCATAGGTGCATGGGTTTATTTCTGGGCTTTATATCTTGTTCCATTGGTCTATATTTCTGTTTTTGTGCCAGTACCATACTGTCTTGATAACTGTAGCTTTGTAGTATAATCTGAAGTTGAGAAGGTTAATTCCTCCAGCTCCATTCTTCTTTCTCAAGACTGCTTTGGATATTCGGGTCTTTTGTATTTCCATATGAATTGTGAAATTTTTTGTTCTAGTTTTGTGAAAAATGCCGTTGGTAATTTGATAGGGATCACATTAAATCTGTAGATTGCATTTAGTAATATGTCATTTTCACAATATTGATTCTTCATACCCAGGAACATGGAATATCTCTCCATCTGTTATGTCATCTTTGATTTCTTTCATTAGCATCTTATGATGTTCTGTGTACAGTTTTTTTTGTCTCCTTAGGTAGGTTTATTCCTAGATATTTAATTCTTTTTGTTGCAGTGGTGGATGGGATTGATTCCTTAATTTCTCTTTCTGATTTTTCATTGTTAGTCTAGAGAAATGCAAGTGATTTCTGTGTATTGATTTTGTATCCTGCAACTTTGCTAAATTCACTGAATAGCTCTAGTAATTTTCTGATACTATCTTTAGGGTTTTCTGTGTACAGTATCATGTCAACTGCAAACAGTGAGAGCTTTACTTCTTATCTGGATTCCTTTTATTTCTTCTTAGATCGCTAATAATATGGTATATCACGTTGATTGATTTGCATATATTGAAGAATCCTTGCATCCCTGGAATAACCAACTTGATCATGGTGTATGAGCTTTTTGATGTGTTGCTGAATTCTGTTAGCTGCAGTTTTGTTGAGGATTTTTGCATCTATGTTCATCAGTGATATTGGCCTGTAGTTTTCTTTTTTTGTGTTGTCTTTGTCTGGTTTGGTATCAGGGTGATGGTGACCTCGTAGAATGAAAGTGTTCTTTCCTCTGCAATTTTTTGAAAAAGTTTTGGAAGGATAGGCATTAGCTCTTCTCTGAATGTTTGATAGAATTCTCCTGTGAAACCACCTGGTCTTGGCTTTTGTTTTTTGGGAGATTTTTGAGCACAGCTTCAATCTCAGTGCTTGTAATTGGGTTGTTCCTAATTTCTATTTCTTCCTGGTTCAGTCTTGGAAGATTGAACTTTTCTAAGAATCTGTCCATTTCTTCCAGGTTATTTATTTTATTGGCATATAGTTCATAATAGTCTTTTATAATCCTTTGTATTTTTGCATTGTCTCTTGTAATCTCTCCTTTTTCATTTCTAATTTTGCTGATTTGATTCTTCTCTTTTTTTTTCTTGATGAGTCTGGCTAAAGGTTTGTCAATTTTGTTTATCTTCTCAAAGAACCAGCTCTTAGTTTTATTAATCTTTACTATTGTTTCTTTCATTTCTTTTTTTTTTTTTTTTTTTTTTTTCTTTTTTTTTTT